>NC_028453.1:1794472-2096984 GCF_000263155.2 Setaria italica | reverse complement strand
CCCCCCCCCCCCCCCCCCCCCCCCCCCAAGGTGGAATACCGAGACGCAGTTGAACAAGGTGATCCAAGGTGATACAGTAAAGTGAATGGATAGAAGCTCTGTGATTTTTTCTCTTTATTTTCATGTTTCTTGATGTACTTCTTGAACTCTTTGGTTTTCTTTCTCACCATGGAGTACTAATCATTAGGGGCCTGCCCCTCCAGTACGATGTATTTGGTATATAGAACTGATAGCGACTGCCTAACTGCAAGTAATAACTTTGCAGCTGCAAGGTTTACTTGACCATTGAATTTTCTCGATGAACCAGTTTTCAGTTTAATGAATCGGGGAAACTTTTATAATCCCCCAATCTAGCAACAATGATTCTTAGGATATTAGGTGAGCTCATTGTCTGCCTCAATACACATGTATAGCATTGTGGCCATTCTTTTAAGGTTGCCATATTTTTGCTACTTAGTTTATAGCAGGATTCATACTTTATAAGCTGTTTTCTTTTCTTTTACAACCCGCATCTGAGTATCTGACATCATGTGTCATATCTTTATGGAGAATCATATATCATTTTTGTAATTGAGTACAAGATAGCTAGTCAATTTTTTAAAAAACAAGAGCTGATCAATTGTTACAACTGAGAAACAAACAGTAGTTGGGATATTCTATTCACATGGCCATTGGTGCCTTTCAACAATAATAAATATTTTACAGGCAGACGTAATAGCTCCTGCTGTTACTGGCACATTGAACGTATTAAAAGCTTGCTATGAGGCAAAAGTTAAGAGAGTTGTGTTAGTCTCTTCAGTTGCTGCTGTGTTCAATAATCCTAAGTGGCCCAAGGGCAAGGCCTTTGATGAAGACAGTTGGTCAGATGAAGATTATTGCAGAAAGAATGAGGTACTCCATACTGAATCCTTCAAGTAAAGTAGTCATGTTCTTCTGTGAAGTGTTATTGTAACGAAGCATGCTTTATCTTCTTGTCTCATCACCCATGGAATACACTTTACAGGGGCATTCTAGCCAACTTATTGATATTAGTATATTATTACACAACCATACCCTCATTGTTTTTACTGCATGGCTAGGCACCCCTTGCTGATCTAGATTCAAATGCAGGTTTTTGACATGCTGATGTTTGGTGCTTTGTCTTGATTCATAGGCAATTTTTGCTTATGCGTTCTATCATTAATCTTTTCATGTTGGTTCTTTCTTCCATGAAAATGAAGCTTTTTTTAAGATAATGAAAATGAAGCTCTATTACAAACGCTTGGTTTAAAGCACCTTTTTTAATAGTTTAATGTTCTTCCATCAACCATACAGACTATGTTTGGTCATATTTTATAATTCACAGGATAATCTGGATTCCATGAAAATAAATCATCTGATTTTTTTTGTCTTGCAGGAATGGTATTTGCTTTCTAAAATATTGTCAGAGCGTGAGGCTTCTGCTTATGCAGCAAAAACTGGGCTGGACATGGTAACCATTTGCCCATCATTGGTAATCGGGCCATTGATGCAATCTACATTAAATACAAGTGTTAAAATCTTCCTCGATTATATCAAAGGTGAGAGTATTTAATTAGTTAATTGCTGGTCTCTTCATTGACATAAGTTTATACGAAGAAAACAATATTAGAGTTGTCATTTTCTCTCTTATTTGAAATGTAAAGCAGAGTATTGACTTTCCTCTAAGCACAAAAGTCGTTTATGTAAAGAATTCCAAGTTTTATTAGCCTCTTAGACCCTGACTAAGCAAAATGGACAACTTGAACAGTCTATAGGAGTATAAAAGCATATTAGCGTGTGACTCTGCTACTTGTTTCATTATAAAGCAGTAAATTAAGCATCTTAATCAGAAGTCTGATTAAAGCTCAAGCTGCTTTACTCACTGTATTAGTGGAGGATTTAAACACTGTTCTTCTGCAGGGGATCACGAGACCATTGAAAATAGACTTAGAAATCTAGTGGATGTCCGTGATGTTGCTGATGCTCTTCTTTTGGCTTATGAAAATTCAAAGGCATCTGGACGATATATTTGCAGTTCAACCCCAATAAGGGTCCGTGATATTATGGACATACTAAGGACTATGCATCCAACATCCCGTTGGCCCAAAAGGTAATGGGTAAGCCCCTTCCTGACGAAGCAATTCTCTTCTGCCTCTGCATGTGTGATTACTGATTTTGTTCTCTGCATCCTAAAATACAAAGTGTTCAAATGTGCTCCATTACTCCTCTTTCTTTTAAAAAACAATCCGAAAATTAAAGGTGTGAGGTTTTCTATAATGTTAAATTTCGGCACTTTCTGCACTGTCTAGTGAATAGTTTGCAGCTTTAGACTTTGAGATTTTGACAATGTTTTGCCAGACCCTGAAACTTAATCCCCAGGCTCTCCCTCCTCTCTTTCAATGGTTTGCAGCTTTGTGGAAGTGCAAGACGACTTCACATATGACACGGACAAGATTCAGAAGCTAGGGTGTGCCTTCAGGCCCATGGAGGAAACCATCCGGGACAGCATCATTTGCTACATGGATCTTGGCATCCTGAAGTGAGCCTCCGGCTGCTAGCTGCTTGCACTTGCCACCTAGTATTCGTTTCCAACACGGTAAAGCAGAATACGCTTGTGTGGAACCAGCGAGAGAATGGTGAGAGAAACAGAACTGGAGCAACATATATAGTTCTTGTTTCGTTTTACGTTCCCTTTTTTTTTTTTACCATGGCTGTGCTTGGGAGTTGGAACAGATTAAATAGTCGTATTGTATGACCCTCTGAGTGATAAGTAATTTCAGAATTGAACTGCCAATTCAGAATTTTCTGAAAATGAACGAAAGATCTGTAGTGCTTACTGAATGATATGGGCGTCGTGATCAGGCATTGTTCTTCAATAGCAGTAACAAAGCTCATTCTCCTTCCCTACTCAAACTTTCTTAAATCCTGTATACTACAACTGCATATATCAATGAAATTGTTCAGGTCTCGTTTCAAAAAAAAAAAAGAAATTGTTCAGGTCGGCACCCAGCCAGCCGTGTTACTGGTCAAAAAGAGGCTTATTCTTTATTTTTTAAAAAGATATAGTAGTAACAAAACTGGAGTTCTGTGCTCACAAGCTCGGCATCTGAAGACTCTGCGAGTCTGCAGGGTACTGAAATGAGCGTTGTTCTACTGGTACTGAAATGATCTAAAAAATTAATTTCTGAAAAGTCTTTTAAAATGCTCTCATCAACAGTTCACATATAATTTTGCTGACAAGCAGAGCATGCATACTTGGCTTACAGGAATATTCAATCGAGACAAACACACACGAGAGCAGCCGGGCCCAGAATCCAACACACGCCGGATCTAACCGCGGCTCCAAATTATTTAACGCATGACAAGATGAGATGCACTCGTACTGGGCATCTAGCTTTCTTTTATATTACTCCAGTTACCATCGTGCTGTAAGGATTTTTTTTTCGAGAATTGCGTACCTTTTCATTTAAGAAGAGAAATGACTAACAACGCGGACTTTTCCGGGCGCATACACACAGATGTTTTACATGTTGTGATGCTACATTATGAAACAAAAACAAAAAACAACTAGAAATGAGCACAGACACAATCAGCGAGCTAAAGTGCTCGCGCTCCTTCGACTGCAGCCGGCCATCCTAGACTGTCATCAGTGTAGCACCAGCTTCTATCCGGAGCTGTGAGCTGTGCTTGCCGAGCGATGGCCGTGGCGATCTGAGCAGCCGACTGTGGTGTTGATCGTCCAAGAACTTTGTCATTCCGCTCCCGCCAAATGGTCCAAGAGATCAACACGATCGAGGCATTGGCGTCAGCCGATCGGAGATGATCTCTACGACTCCGCATCCCCAAGCACGCGCACATTCCAAACTAGGATATTTAGAGGCTGTTTGGACCTTTAGTCCGGACTAAAATCCATGTCACATCAAATATTCGGAGGCTAGTTAGGAGGACTAAACATGAGCTAATTATAAAACTAATTACACAGATGGAGGCTAATTTTCAAGACGAATCTATTAAACCTAATTAATCCATCATTAGCACATATTTACTGTAGCACCACATTGTCAAATCATGGACTAATTAGGCTTAATAGATTCGTCTCACAAATTAGCCTCCATCTATGCAATTGATTTTATAATTAGTTTATGTTTAATACTCGTAATTAGTATCTAAACATTCGATGTGACAGAAATTTTAGGAGAACCAAAATGGGACCTTAGATTACACTGATTCATGTTGATGGTGGTGCAACTTAGGACCGTTGGAAGACGGCAGCGTCAGGCGGCGGTAGCCGAGGCAGCCTGCTGAGCCACCAATGTAAGCTCGTCGTCGGAGAGCAGCCTCGCCGCCGGGAAGATGTCGCGCAGGGCGGCGAAATGCTGAGGTAACCAGGGAGAGACCACCCAGCAGCAGTGTGTAGAGCCCAAACCCGAAGCTGTGCCGCCGGTGAGGCCAGTGACCCGTGACCGCCACCGAGGCGGCCATGATCCCAACGACCCGAGGACAGCCTCGTGCGTGCCCGGAGAGCACGCCGCCGGCGACCTTGTTCCGCGAGGCTTGTAGGACGTCCCAAACCTTGTTATATATGGTCTGAAACATGTGTATACACTGAGCTCATTAGAAGAAAGAAGATTTGGAAAATGGTGGTGTTAATCCGGGGTTTAAAGTTCAAACTCTGATTACGGCCGGTAAGATTTGATTTTTTTTGAAACATTGGCAGGAGCTCTGCCTATTCATTTAAGAGGAGAAGAAGTTTAAAGTTTAGCATTACAAGAATATTACATAAAAGAAAGAACGCTCATTCTCATACACAAACAAAAGCTAACTGAAGGCATTAGGATACAATAGGATCTTCTCGGATGAAAGGTGTGCCACAAGTTGTTCTTCTTAGGAGGATGTCGTTCTGAATGAGATGAACAAGCTGAACAGCTATCATGGAATTGCTGTCGAAAATTCGTCGATTCCTTTCTTTCCATATGTTCCACGTAGTGTACATGATTACTGCTGCCACCGATCGACAATGCTTCCCTTTTAGAGGCTTCAAAATTGAATCCCACCACTCCTGAATGTCCCCATCATTTGCTGCCGTGAAATCAGGAGGCCACCCCATCCAGTTTGACATCAGAAACCAAACTTGTTTAGCATAAGAGCATTGTAAGCATATATGAGTAGCATTTTTAGGCTTCTGATCACAGAGCACACATGTTTCAGAACAAGGCCAACTTCTGGCTAGAAGATTGTCAGCAGTCAGGAGTTTCGATTGAAGCAAAAGTCAGGCAAAGAATTTCAACTTCCCTTCAGCACAAGCTCGCCATATGTTATCTCCCTGAACCACTGAGACAGTACCTTGCAACTGAGCTAGATAAGCTGATTTGGCAGTGTACTGACCGTTTGCTGTCCATTTCCACGAGATTGAATCACCTTGATCAGAAAGCTGAACATTTTGCACCAGGTCCCATAAAACAACAAATTCAGACATCTCTTGAACAGTGGTCATACGCCATAAGCCTCTAGTCCAATTGTGATTAGTTAACTCTTCTTGAACTGTTCTCTGTTTCCTCCAAGCTAGCTTGTATAGATTTGGAGCAAAGTCCATAGGGGCCTTTCCTGCCAGCCAACTACTTTGCCAGAATTTAGCTTTAGTTCCATTTCCAACACATACCATAGTGCTAACCCTGAACAACTGCCTGTCAATTTTGTCACATGGAATAGCAGTTCCAACCCGAGCGCTAGTACAAAACCAAAAATGTCCGATCATAAAACAAAAGGGGGTGAACCAAACTGCCCTTTGAGGAAAATGAAACAAGAGGGATTATGGTTCTCTTACTTGATGAGTGACCGGTAGCAGCACGTCGCCGGCCATGTCCGGCTCGCCTCCGAACGGCGTCTTCTTCTGATGCTCGTTTCGCGGCAGGTACCCAAACTGGTTGGATCCATCTCGCTCAGGTGTTCACCTAAGGCGTTGCCTGGATTACCAATGGCTCAAGGGGATTGTTTAAATAGAGCTGGGCTCAATGGCTCAGTCGCCTATCAGTCGGCCAGGACGGGGTGAATGGAGCGGGAGCGCCCTGTCGGCCATGCAGGGCGTAGAAGGCGAGGGGGCGGGGCGCGGAGCGGCGGATGTGGACGCGTGGCGGGGAGGGGAGGGATCGGACGGTGTGAATGGAGCGGGAGACGTGGGAGGGATGCGGGGCGGCACTCGATAGTCGAGGGATTGGACTGTGACGAGGATGCAGTAGGGGGTGGTGACGTGGTGTTGCCCGTCTCGCCATCATGCATGGCTCCCATGACTGCGTGGCGCCCAGCGCGGGGAGCTTCCCGCGGAAGGAGCCCGGAAAGCGCCGATCGTCCCCAGGGGCAGGGCACCGGCGTTCGTCCGGCTCCGGCAGAGTCTCCTCCCGGCCATCGCAACGCTCGTCGCATCTTCGGCCGCCGCCGGAGCCGAAGATCTATACGACGGCTGCAAGTCCGGCGATCTGCTTCGGCTTCTACGTCGTGTTAGTCGTGGCCATTCATTTCGGTTGTCAGGATTTGGCCGTAAAATTTAATGGCCATTAAACATCCATGAGTCTAGCTGTAACATTTAATGTCCAATGAGTCTAGCTGTAACATTTAAATGGGCCATCTTGACCCATGGTCAAATGTCAAATGGACGTATCGAAGAGAAGATGAGTTCAAGTCCAAGCGTGTTCGTCTGGCCAGGTGGAGAGGATGATCCCAGACACGATACTGTACCTCGTTCATCGGATAGTTTGCCAACTACGGTAGGAATATTACAACGGATAAGAATCGGGGTGATCTGGATGATAATGAGATTCCTTTTACGTTTTTTTTTGATGAAATTCCTTTTACGTTCCTCCTGACAAGTGTGTATATATACATGTATAATGTGCTGGTATATACAATCATCTCCTCCTCCTCGCGAGTTGCGACCATCTTCTTCTCTCTCTTGTGACCCGACCAGATAGATCGAATAGCGATTCATGGCGCCAGCAGGAAGAGTGGCGCCTGCCCTCGGAGCCATCACCCTGCTGCTCGTAGCGGCAGCTGGAGCTTGCGCGTTGGCGGCCGTCAACAAAACCATCGAGGTACGCACGTTTATCTCTCAGCGCTCAATAGTCAATAGTCATGTCTCTGGTCGACTGACGATGGAGTTGACTCTGTGTTGTCGCGTGCATGCGAGCAGAGTGACGACGGCGACGTGATTGACTGCGTCGACGTCTACCAGCAGCCGGCGTTCAAGCATGTTCTGCCGGGGAGCCGAGTACTTCGGGTCTCGATCGATCTCAAATTCTCAATCGTCGATTCGTTTCCCTCGAAAAAGATTCCCTAATCTTTTGCTGATTTGGAGTGCTGGCGATGATCTCTCTTTGTCTCTGCATGCATGGACAGCCGGAGCCGGAGCGGAGCATGAGAGCGATGGCAGCGGCCGCCTCTCTCTCGGATCACACGCAGGAGCGGCAGCCGACGTGGCGGAAACACGGGAGCTGCCCGCCGGGGACCGTCGCTATCCGCAGGGACTCGCCCCACGCCAGGCCGGAGGTCGCGCGCCGGGCCTCGCCGTTCCGGCGCCCCGCCGGCGCCGGCTCGTCGTCCATGCAGCCGCAGCTCCCCGAACTGTACATGGACAACATGAAGGGCAAAGTGGAGGTACAGATGCATTGTTTTCTTCTGTCGTACGTATTTACAAAGTCTTGACACGTACTACGTCGTCTATGCATGGTACGGTTTTGGTAGGTGGCCGCCGCGTACGCCTGCAACCAGGCGTACCTTGGGGCCCGGGCGACCGTGCCGTACTGGAAGGTTGACGTCCATCCCGACGAGCTCTCCATGAACTATCTTTTGGTTGGGCACACGCTGGACAATCGTTTCAGGCCGTTTCCAGGGGGCCAACCGCCCCCAGTTCTTAACAATCAGATTGCCGTTGGCCTCGTGGTACGTTGCTTCGTAGTCACACACACACACACACACACACACACACACACACACACACACACACACACACACACACACACACACACACACACACACACGCACGCACACACACGTCCTTGGAACATCATTAATTTACATTAACCTCTGTACATACACACGCACACACTAATGCATGTGGCGGTCGTCGCAGGCTTGGCCTGCGCTCTACGGTGACTCCCTGTCAAGATTGTTCGTATACTACAGTGTAAGTGTGTTCATCCATCAGTTTAGATGTGATCGGTTGCACATGTACGTATCCCATATGCATTACGCGCATAAGAGAATGAACCCTGCATTGAGAGATGTCGTTGCACGTATACATGTTACTGCATGCAGAACGACGGTGGAGTCAACAATAACTGCTTCAACCTGGACTGTGGAGGATTCCATCTTTACCCAAGCTCGTACGCTCTTGGGAGTTCGGTCAGCAACGCCGACTCCCAGGTCGGAGGCGAGAGGTACGGCGTGCCGGTCGGCATACACAGAGTACGTGACCTCCATCCACTTTCCAATATTATTCGAATTATGAGAGATTTTCAAAAAACAAATTTGAATTATGAAATGGACGAACGAGAGGAGAGAAAGCATGCAGCAAGTAGTAAGTGATACCCACCGATGCATGGATTGATTGCCGCAGGACCCGACCGGGGAGATTTGGGTGGTGACGGTGTCGGACCACCCGATCGGCTACTACCCGGAGACGGTGTTCGACACGACCTTCCCGGAGGCCTTCTACGTGGAGATGGGCGGGCGGGTGCTGGACACCCGGCCCGGCGGCAACCACACGTCGACGCCCATGGGGAACGGGATCCCGTCGTGCGCGGGCTCCCGCTTCGCGGCCACCATCATGGACTACCACGCGGTGGGCTACACCGGGGTGCTCGTCAACGACAAGGCCGACCGGACCGTCACCACCACGCCCAGCTGCTACGGCGCCAAACCCCTGGGCCCCGACCCAACCAGGGCTAATGGGTACAACGTTGCGTATGGGGGCCCAGGAGGGATCTACTGCGACAAACCTGAGTAGTGTGAGTGAGTGTGTGAGTGAGCAGCGAGGTTGGTTGGCGGCTGATGATAAATACTATCATCTTTTGCTAGGAATAATACTACTAATTGGCCACTTTTTTGCTACTAATTGGCGACTTTGCATGATTAGGTCAAAACCCTCCCTAAGCATATTTGCGTTCCTCTTTGCATTTGGTGACTAGGAATTGCCACTGCTAATTGAATGGAAAAGGAAGCTGATCGACAAAGGAGATGGACTTATTTGCTACTAATCCAATGGAAAAGGAAACTGACAAAAGAGAGCTGGGACTTGGACTTCTTATTGGTCCGGGATTCGATCCGGCAGCCCCACACCGCAACCAGCAGCATTAGTTAGTTAGGAGAAATTTTGATATTAGACACTAAATTCGCAAGCCTCACGCGATATAACCATCAATTCGCAAGCCTTTCAAAATATAACCCTTGGCACGTGAATTCTTTCGATCTTGGGATTTCGACCCTTTTTCATGATTTCGGGATTTTTTTTTCCTTTTCCTTTTCCAAGCCAACTGAACGGACATCTTTGCTCCTGACCTCCCTTTATAGACCGATAGGATCTGGATGGAGCCATTATCCCGTTGCTTTCTCTCGGTCGCTGAAGACAGAAGCGCTACCGCTCGCTAGGGTTCCGGCTGCCGGAGTGCACCGGCAGATTCGGATGCTCGGAACTGCCTGACCGGAAAAGTCGCAAAAGGATGGTACTTGGACCTGGCTCCGAATTGGGCACCTAAAAGTTTTTTTTTTTTGCAAAATTGGGCACCTAAAGTTGGTGCCGTGTGTGTGTGTGTGTGTGTGTGTGACACATGTTGCGCCAACAAACGATCTGCTGTGCTGGTGACCGGCCTGTAGCGCCAACAAACGATCGCGGATCGCGCGACGGCCTGGTGCCTACGGGTCGGCCCACTTTACGATGGGCGTGCGGCCCGTGCGATGGAACAGGGGCCCCTCTTTCTTTTTTTTTTACTTTAGCTGATAGGCAGCCCATCGGGCCGGCAGGACACAAGGCTAACAAGCCCAACAGGCCATCGATTCGTTTCTGCTGTCTCCGAATCAGCCCCGTGAGGCCATGCGTGAATGCCGCCGCTCCCGGCGTTTCGTCCGATCGATCGCGCATCACCATCAGACCCACGTCGAAGGCGACTACACCCAGGCCGTCGCGCCGGTCGGGTCTCGGTTGTGGCGGCAACGGACGGCATGGGGTGACGCACTGACGCGCAGGGCCCTGGGTCCCACCTGGCACCTGCCCTAGGGGAGGAGGCGGGTTGCAATGTTGCATTGAGGCGCAGGACCAGGCTTTTTTTTTTGAACGAGCCAGCAGCTGCTGCTGCTATATTAATATATTAAAAGAGAGAAAAAGTCCAACGGGCCGAAACGTACTATACATGTTGTACACTCACATTCCCGAAACGAGGAGGTAGAACTCCACTATGATAACTAGTACAAAACGGAACACTCAACCTGAGAGAAAGTCTCCCAAGTGTTTAGCTCCCGCAGCGACCCACATCGCAGCTTGGTTCTTGATGCCGTCAGCAGGACCAGGCTTTGAATCCGATGTTAATGGCACGTATACTGCAGAAAAAAGAAAAATTCAGGCCCAAGCAAGTTTCTGGTTAGTTTCTGGTGCCCGCACTGCACTCAACAGCTAGCCGGCCGGGGATCGATCGATCGAAACCCGTCGACCAGGCCGGCCGTTGGTTGACCAATGCTGGTGCTGACGTTCCGATCCGATCCGAGCCCTTCTGCTGCGGCTGCGAAAAAGATTTGGAAAATGACGACGCAGGCAGGCTACCTTTTTTCCGCTGCCACCAGCTCCCGTACCTAGTACTAGGAGCTCTCTGCCTACTGCCATGCAACCACCTTTCCTCCAAATGCTATGGCTTGTTCAGCCAAGCAAAAGCCTAGCCAAGATCGGGGCGCCCATGCTGGCTGCTGCCAGCCACCACCAGGCACCAGGTCCTGCTCCAGACCAGCAGCATCTTCCTCCAAATACCTGTTTGCTTGTGGAGCCAGCCAATCCCTAAGCACAGCTGTTGCTGGCCCCCGCAAACGATCAACAGATCACCGATGTAGCTGAGACTTTGTGATCCCCACAGTGTCAGCCCCAAAATCTCGGTCGTGTACGTGCCACAGGACTACAGGAGTATCTCATTCTCCTCTCCCCCGTCTGCCAGATCTCCCCTTATTACTTCACCTCGCAGAATCTAGATCAATCTCCCTCTAATTAGCTTCTTCACCCGGCCAAAGCCCTCTCCACTTCGAGTCCGCGAGCTTGCAACCCCAGCAGCTAGCGCCGCGCGGCAAGAAGATCAAGCGTCGGCGATCGCCGGGGATGGCGCGCACGGCGCAGCAGCTGCTTCTGGTCTTGGCCTGCTTGGCCGCGCTGGCCCAGGCGGCGCTGCCGTTGCCGCCGCCCGGCCCAACAGCCGTGCGGCTCGAGCCGTTCCTGCCGCCGGGAGGGCGGCCTCGTCAGGGAGCGACGGCCGGGGCGCCAGAGGCGGCGCATGCACCAGCACCGGCGGAGGTGGTGGCGCCACGCCGACGCCGGGCGGTTCATCCAGCTTCTACGATTCCGGCGGAGCGGGAGCCGGTGCTCCTGCACAGCAGCGCCGGCAGCCGCTTCGTCGTCGCCGGCGCGCGCGACGTCCTTCTTGGAGCTTGGGCGCTCGTCTTCCTTGCCGCCTGTCATTTTCTTCTCTACTGATGTCCGTGTGCCGCCGTCGTCTGTGTTAATTAGCCGATGGTTATCGGGACACTTGTCTTAATTACCTTCTTCTACCTCCTATGTATGTCGTACTAGGAAAACTATATATGTGTGCATGCATACCCAATCAGGCACTAGGCAGGTCAAGCATGGATGAGCATGCATGTGATGTGATGTGGTGTGGTGTGGTGTGGTGTAGGAAGTTCTCTCCTTTTTCCCATCTTTTTTTAATCTTTTCTTGGTTGCTATTTTAATTTAGTTATTGATTTTAATCAATGAAAAAAAAAGTCTCAAAACAAGTGGAGAAGGATCATCATGAAAACACGGCCGGCTCGTATGATGGCAAAGGCGCCGATCCTGGCCTGGCCTAGTGGCCTCTACCTCTCTAGACTCCGGCCGGGAAGGAGAGCAACTCTCTCCTCCTGCTGTTCCATTTCCAGGCTAGGCTACACTGACAGCGTGCGCCCGTACTTGATGACGAAAGCCAGCTGACCTGACTTGTGAACTGTGATGCGGCTGCTGCAGTTCTACCGGGCTAGGCTGTGACCGAGCTCTTCCAGACTTAGTTTCAGAACAGTTCCTCCAAAATCAGGAACCCGCATCTGCTGTTGATTCCCTGGACACACAACACAACCCCACATTTGCAGGACGTTAGTTACCTGCCACATCGCACACAAATTAGAGCTTGTTACCTGCCACATCCCAGAATATGTCTCACTTGTACATGTGCAGTGAAAAAGAAACAAGTCACAATTGGCTGCACTCTAAACATAAACTTGGATTGTTCAACAATAATAACAAAAAAAAGATGCCAGCTATGCTGGCTGATCCTATATGCAGTATGTAGATGCTGCACCTATCAATGCACTACAAGTCTACTTCTAAGCCATTTTCCTGCAAAAACTAAATATAAACAGAAATGCTGGAGATGCCTTGGACTGCTGCATGGCACCTGTTTGGCCTGAATTGAAACAGAAGCGTTAAGTAATTCACACTTCACGTACATGGCTAGGACAGTAAACCAAATTGCTTATTACATGTGCCACATCCTTTACCTTTAGACTCCACCGAGAAGGGAAATTCACACTGGTTGAGTAATTTGAATCTTGGCTGGGAGCACCTACACCGTGTGGCGAGGACAATGGAAGAGCTATCATGACATTGATGAACTCATGCCATATTATTCAGAAGTTGTCATTATATTGAATAGTTCAGGTTCTGTCAAATGAAAACACACAAGAACCTACCCATCAGATTGCCACAAGACAACTCTACTTGTCAACTCAGTTTCCAGCATCCAAGTGATATTTCTTCCTTCTGGTACAGACGAACTGGCATCCTCGTCAACTGGGACAATGGAGTTCACAATTAGCGCAGGGCTTTGATTTAGGCATGCTGTTTTTGTAGACGGGCCAAGTGGACCTGTAACAAGTTCATGGGAGAAATTCTACATCAGCACACGCATTTGCTGCTGCAATGCTCCCTCCATTGCCAATTTGGCATCGCTTGTCTCCACACTTTACTCCACACCACAATTTCAGTAGCAGCTGCCTTTTGACCATCAAAGCTAGGCACGCCATCAGCAGCTAGCTTCTGCAAACCCGCATGCTAAACACTACATGTACACCTTTATATAAGAACCAAGAGGCAGCTGATCTACAAACCACAATCACCCCTCTCCTCTTCCAGGGCACCCCCCTGAAGCAGCACCAAGCACGCTCACTCAGGAACAGGATGAGGAGGGAGGAGAAGCAGGTAAAGGCATCATGACCCTGAGCTCAGTTCCCCGTCTTCTTCATGTTTTATACTACTTTCATCATGTATGATCTCAGTTCTTCCTGCTGATTCATTCATGTTAGTGTTGCCTATCCTTCTTAAGTGAAAGCCGAAGCGAACTGCTAAAATTTGAACAGGGACCAATTATGTCCTGCCTCGTACGTTGATTTTAGTATGAACATCCTTCTTCTGTGTTAATTTGCAGATGGCTGCGTTCGGGAAGGCAGCGGGTACGGTCCTGGCCATCAACTTGGGCTTCATCGGGATGTTCATGTTCGGCCCTGGGCTGGCAGTGCCGGTGCCGACGTCGCTGACGCCGCCTAGTGTGTGCATCGCACAGCTTCCGGTCTACCAAAAGATTGCAACACTGCAATCTTGTTTGGTCGCCATGCTGGTCTCCTCTATCGCGCTCTGTGGGTACGTGAAGGTCGAGATGGCTGCCGTGGAGGGCAAGCAGCTGGCGCAGATGGACGAGACGAAGAGGTGGCTTCTGCGCACCTGCCTGCTTCTCGGCGTCGTCACATCCGCTGCCACGGCCGCCATGGGCTTGGCCACGTACGTATACGTGTTCCAGGTGAAGGTGGCCGTCTTTGCCTGTGTGCCGGTCAGCTCCCAGCTTTCTCTCGTTGCGAGCTACGCGGTGGCCATCGTCATCTGTGCCTACGTCTACTTCAGGTTCGCGAGGGCAGCGATCTTCTCCAACTGAGCTCGTGCTGTCTGTTGTCTCATTGCCAGTTTGCTGTCTGTTGGATACTGGTAGTGTCAGTTTGTTGTCTTTCCAGGGGGAAGAGGCCTAGCGTTGATTGGAGTTAAAGTTTCTAATCTGCCTTCATGGCACGTCTCACCATCAGCAAGTCCTAGACAACTGAACTTTGGTTTGTGCGTGTGTGTCTGTGTGCAACTATGTAACTTCGGTTTGTGCGTGTCTGTGTGCAACTGGCTTGGCATGGTCATGTAGTTGTTGTGGTCGTTATTATGCTTGTCTTACCACTACCATTGATAAGTGTATGCCTGTATGAATTGCCTCTGAGATGAGACCGAACCACACAAACAGGGACACTGTGAATTGTATGACCATGCGCTTGCAAAGCAAACTGGGATGAGAGTTCTCACAGCTTGCATCATCGAAACAAGGCTAGCATGATTGCATGAACCGTCCAAAAACTAGAAACAGGTCCAGCAAGAACAGCCTGATCAAGACCAGCAATTCATTTATAAACAGGTATTTATCTTGCGTCCACAAAAGAAAAAATCTGCACCTGTGATGTGCAAATCAACTAGGGTTAGCCAGTCAGTGGTTGCAGGATTAACTCGGCCGTTTGTGAGGGAGGATGGATAAATGGGCGCCAATGCATCTCATATTTGGTGCTGGCTCATCAAAAGCAATCAAGACAAACCAAAGCATCTATACAATAGTTGACAGGCAACAGTTGCAGTTTGATATCTCCATATATACAATAGTCAATAGGCAGTACAATTACTATGGACCAATTCAGCAAAACATCATAAAATTAGATATACCTATTATCCTATATATCTCAGGATTATTTGACACTTCTTTCAGCAAGTGTTGGAGGAAAAAAATCAGTTCGAAGAATCAATGCTGCAGGGTAGTGTATGGAACTACGAACATAAGCAAAACTGTAGAAAAACAACAGGACCAGCTACTAATACTAGTCAGAGAAAAGAAAATAAACCAAAAAATGTTATATCTATGGGGTCAATAGATGTCAGAAACTGAAGTTTCAGTATTTTCACTAAAATTTTAATATCCGTTTGCCATGTAGTACTATGCTAGGTGCTTGCCCAAAAACTACTATATAAAACGTAAAATATTATTTCTGTTGACCCAAGCAATGTTGCTATAGAGCATGTAGCCGTGTCCCTGCTACTTGCTTGGAGTGACTTTGTTGCTATACCAGTTGACAAGCATTGTTTCAAAGACTCTGTTCTAGTGGTTGCGGAACTTGGGATGAAAAATAGACAAGGTTACACACTTACATGTTATGTGGCTTGCTAGCCTCCTTCTGCGAGCTTCCACCCATATCCTTCATCTTCACATGAACAACTTCCATCCTTCAATTGGTGGAATTGTTAATGTCCCTAACAGTTATCATGCTTGCCAAGTGCACTAGTTCTGTGTGATGTCATCCCTTGCAGCCACAAAAGATATCATCCTTAGATACTTCCTTCATCTTCTGAAGAATGAGATTCAACAAAAGAAAAATCAGATGCTTTCGCCCACTCATATATGCCATGTAGAACAACATTCACTTACCTGATTTGTGGATGTCAATCATCATCCATAAGAAATGCATGGGGTACTCCTTTAACCACAACCCAGATACATCAAGAGTCATGATCCAATCCTTTCACAATCATGGTTTTCCTCATTTAGCCAAAGAACATGACATCCAAGTATCCAACATTTTTAAGCTCCAATTTTGCAGCAAGCTCCCAAAGTTCAATAGGCCGCTGCATCTGGCATTTATATTACAAGGTTCCCCAAACAGTAGCATCTTTTGTGATAGTCTCCCAAGTCCCAACATGACTTTAGTAGATCTATCATGCCATTCATGGTAACTGAGGATTGAATAATCAAGTATTTCTTAGTCAAAAAGCTCTCAACTATAAGAAAAATGGCCCTCTAGACAATGATTGTGATTTTGGTGATTGAATGACAATATTTATTATTGGGACTAACATGTGTATAAAGAATGAGAACCTGTAGGGTTTCATAGGTTCCATGGATGCATCAGAAAGAAAGATACCGAAGCGGGACAAAGAGAGGAATGAATTGGACTTGTCCCATGAATAATTATTTTTGGGTTGATCAAATAGCTTGAATTTTTACAGCATTATGTATAATACTTCACAAGCTTTCCATAGAGTCCAAGATCATCAAAATCAGACTCCGGAGGAGAAAGTTATGCCCAAAATAAGATGTGCGCACAGAAAGTTCCAATGATACCATCGGATTAAGCAGAGGAACATCCGGTGCTTAAAAAATACACTCAACAGATAATTTGATGAACATGCAAGGGCACGCACCGGATCATCCGATGCTACCATCAGAGTTTGCATATTTAGTTTGTCAAAATCTCTAGAGAGGTTGACAAACGGGTGAGGGGGGCACCGGAAGGTCCGACGCTTGAAAATTTGTATGCGTCGGACTTTTAGGTCTTCATCCGATGCTAAAAGTTGATCAAAAGATCTAGATTCTTTTTGATAATCTTGTGTAGAATTTCTTCAGCTTTCCAACAAGTACAAGGTCATCAAAAATGGAGTTTGGAGTAAAAAGTTATGATCAAAATACGAAGAGTAGCAACGTGGTGACCGGAAGGTCCGACGGTACTATCGGAATTTTAGCATTCATCCGGTGCTCAAAAAGTGATTGAAAGGTCTGGATTTTTAAGAACCTTGCGTAGAATTTCATAAGCTTTCCAACAAGCACAAGTTCATCGAAATCGAAGTTCGGAGTTGAGAGTTATGGTCAAAATACGGAGGGGCTCTGATGCTACTAAAATGAATACCATCGGAACATCCGTGGTACACTTTAACTAACCTTTGAAGCAACAGCTCTTTGAGCCCTTGGGGCTATTTATACCCCCACCACTCGTCCATTTGGAGTTGCTGGAGTATCCAGAGATGCATTGAAAATCAAGACTCATCAAGAATACATTCATGCCACCAAAAGTGCTTAAGTGATCCATCAAAGGCTTACCACAAGTTTAGGAGAGTGATTAGTGCTAGGATAGGCCCAAAGTGGAGTGAGTGCAAGGTGTGCCGACCTTGTGATCAGGTTCTAGAGTGAACCACCGTTGTACAAGAGGTGTGCCGGCACCTTGGAGCCTTGGTGGCGAGCCACCAAGTCTTCGACCTTCCGGCTTGGTGTGGAGCAGCGTCGACGACCTTTTGCGGGCAACGTGGAGACCCCTTCCTTCATGGAAAAGCTCCTTAGTGGAGACGACATCAAGGTGACCGAGGGACTTAGCATGAGCCTTAGTGGCCGAGCCTTTGTGGCAAGTCAAGGGACACCTTGGGAGAGACTTGGTGACCGGGAAGCAATACTCTTGTGTGAGTGTTTCAACAACGTGGACTAGTGGTGGCTTAGTGCCTACCGATACCATGGGTTAAATCCTTGTGTCAAGAGTTTGCTTCTCCTCATCCCCTCCTTACGTTTCCACATTTTATACTTGCAACTTGTGTGCCTTTACTTTCCTAGAGTAGTATCTTGATAGGATTGGCTATAGGTTGCAAAACTTATTTTAGGATGAGAATTTCACACTAGATCAATCGTAGATTGCACATCTAGATAGCATGATCCAGTAGTGAAACCTATAGGTTTAGTTTTTTAAGTTGCCTAATTCACCCCCTCCCCTTCTTAAACTACGAGCACTGATTCCTTTCGTGATTGAGCATTCAGCCCCTACTACAACGGTGACACCACACAATAGTGCAATAAATCTAACCTTCATCTGGATGCTCTCCGATTCTTACCATCTGACCGAAGAACGACAAAGTAGTAATATGACAATGTGCGGCAAAACCAGCAAACTTGTGACATTCCAAGACACAGTGTCCTTTCCACCGCGTGCAAGCATAGCCTGTCTGGCCACACTTTACATACAATACAAGTCTACAAGGGGATGGGGGAATAACCTTCAGATCCAATACCACACCTTAAAACATGCGCACAGATATCCTTACTACTCCTCAAAGCTCCCGTAGCACCACAATCACAAGGAACAAGAGAGTGGTGATAAAAGTGACGGAAGTAGGGTTTTTTTTTAATATCTGCCAGCATAAGCCGGAAACAGTAAGACTCAACAGTTCATATGGTTCATGCCTTCATGGTTGAAGCAAAAATGCGGCTATCATTGAACTACATGATGCTACATTCTTGTCGGGCATGCACTCGACACTTAGGTGGCGTTTAGATACCGGTGCTAAATTTTAGCAGTGTCATATCGGATGTTCGGATGCTAATTAGGAGGACTAAACATGAGCTAATTATAAAACTAATTGCAGAACCCCGATGCTAATTCGCGAGATGAATCTATTAAGCCTAATTAATCCATCATTAGCAAATGATTACTGTAGCACCACATTGTCAAATCATGGACTAATTAGGCTTAATAGATTCGTCTCGTGAATTAGACTCTATCTGTGCAATTAGATTTATAATTAACCTATGTTTAATACTCCTAATTAGCATCCAAACATCTAATGTGACAGGTGCTAAATTTTAGTAGGGGTATCCAAACGGGGCTTCAGTAGCAGCTTGGACTTAGCATAGCTATCAAGAAGTGTGTTGGCAACGGGGATCTAACCTATGAATCCATTGCTCTAAGCAAGCTTATGCAACTTGACGTCAACATCCAAGCCCCCCAAGCAAGCACAAGCAGCAAGGGCACTTGTGAAAGTAATATCATCAGGAACTTCTTTCATCAGTGCATGCCCGTCGAGAACTTTATCTGGGAAGCCTTTTGCTCACTCCCACATAACATGGCTGTCCATGACGTGGCATCTTTGCTGTCCACTCTTTAGAATACTGTTCTTGCTTGCCCCATCATCCCGAGCCTGCGCACACATTTGAATCAGAGGGTTATAGGTCGAATGCAACATCAGCGGCAAACCCCTCTTGACTGCAAATCATGCAACTCGTTTGCAGAAACGATGTCAGACAATAATCTGAATCCCCGATGTAGCGGTCACTGGAAATCGTCATGAGGTTAGGCTGCACCTCAATCCTCTATGGTGCCCGGCAACCGTCACATTCCATGAGATGCAGCCCATCACGGCCATTCCATAAAACAGCTTCTGATCAGCAGAACATCCCTGCCCCCATCCTTCCAGTGCGAGACGCCACCACAACTCTGCAGCACGCAGGGGAACGTCCACACATCCGGAGTCACTTACTACTGCCCACGCCATCGATTCATCCTGAGGCCAGGTAAAAAATCCAGCGCCTCCTCCGTGAAGCCGGTTTTCCCGTACCCACCAACCATGACGTTCCAGGGGAACAAGTCCCGGTCGGGCATTTCGGCGAACAGCTTCCGTGCGTGGCTCGCCAGAGCACCTGCGAGCATAGCCGGCCATTGTAGAGCGCCCGGAGCCGAGGCACTGGGGTCGGCGGAGGAGGGTGGTAGGAGGGCTCGGCGCGGGCTGAGTAGGGAGGTGAGTGAGGAGCGCGTGCCGCGTTGGAGTGGCCAGTGGCCCGGACTTTTTTATTTTTTAGTCTTTTTTCGAAAGATTCTCACAAATAAATCTTTGGAGGAAACATTTCGAAAAATGGATCCTGAGTTTGGCGTCAGCATTGATGGCGCCAAGCATACACACCTCGGCGCTCTGGCGTCAGAGCTGCTGGCACCTAAATCCTTGCGCAGGCGCTAACCTGGATGCTTACATGGCGTACGCGCTTGGCACAGCTTTAAACCTCTACCACCCGCCTCCTTCCTGCCCGAGCCTTCCTCCTCTTCTTTCTCCTCCCTCTCGTTTTTTCTATCTCCCCACTTCGTCATACATCACAAATCGGCCTATGGGACCTTAGAAACTTTGATTTGCTCTGTGGATCTTCAAGAGCAAGGTATCCTCGCTCCTTCATAGTTTTTTTTTCATGTCGATTCAGTATATAATAGTTGGATTTTTTAACTTAGTGTTTCATGCAACCGTAGGATGTCAAGTCGTGGAAAAGCTAGGAAACCAGGGTAACCTCAGCAACGCACGTTGTTATGTTATGGGTTTATTGTTGTGAATCGAATGGGAAACCCTAGGTGTAGGTTTAATGTTAATTGCTTTCGGTTCTTACAACGAAAATGACTAAATTGTAGTTATGGCCGGATGACCGGAAATGCCTTCGACCCATTACCTCTGCCTAGTGGTGTTCCAGTGCCCATGTACTTTTACGACGATTCTTGCAAGGTAGCCAAGTCCGATTCAGAGGACACGTATAGGCAGAGGTATTGGATGTGTTTCAATTTTGCGTTTGAGCTTACACTTCGTCGGCAGCACATTAACAAGATGGTGAGAAATTGATATTGTCTAGTAATTAATTTGTATCGTATGACATATTCCATGTTTTTTTATTTTGTAATAATTGTATTTGTTGCAGATCCTCCACCGCTCTGTGATTTTGAGCAGCGGATTGACACTGAGATAAAGCTTGAAGATAAGGAGGAGATGCAGGAAATGTTGCGTTGGGAGGCAGAGAAGAAGGAGACAATGGAGAAGAGACGCAGAGAGGATGTTGCAGAAAAGGAGCACAAGGAAGAGGAGGAAAGGAGGCGTGTAGCTGCGAACAGGGAGGAGAGGGAGAAGAAGCTTGAGCGTGCACGCCGAGCGAAAGCAGCGATTGAGGAGAATCCCGATGCCCTGAGGAAGGGAAAGTGGCTTCGTTGCACACAGTAGTCTCCATTACTGTTGGACTTTTCATTGTGTTGTCATGTAATGCACTTTAAGTACAGTCGATGATAAAAAGAAGTACCGACTAGAGGAGTGTTGTAGGACGGACCCTCCGACCTAAGCGGACTGTCCGAATAAAACACATACGGACCGTCCTTTTAGACGGCCTGAAAACATGTTTCTATCTACGTTTAAGTGACCGTCCGCCGCCTAAAGCCGGACCGTCCGCCTTTGAGAAATAATTGGTTTCGGGACAGGAGGGTCGAAGTATGCCTGCTGACCCATTGGTAGGGAAGACCGGCGAGGGATGGGATCAACTGACACCCGACGCACAACCACGTCCAAACTTTGGAATTAGCACTTCATAACCGATCTCACATAATTCTCCCACTGGTCTGCACACTAAATTGGGATCATCTTCCTTAGAAGGTTGGGAGGGGTACCTAGGTGAAGTACACCCTCCACTACGATGCCATCATCTCCAAGGCAATGTAGCTCCTCCCGAGCCCTTGTAACCAACTTACAAAATGAAGGCTTCTCATCGAATAACACAGCCACGCTTTGCATCTCAACAAGCTAAACATATCCATAATGATCTCTTTCCACGGTGCCTCCATGATAGATGCTAACGAGGTTGTCCATCTAGTCTATACACATAACGACGCACAACTCATCTAGTAAAACATAAATGACCCATACTAAATACAAGATCTCTGGTACGAAATAACTAACTAAATAGATACTATCAAATTCACTACTAACTACTACTAAGTACTACTAACTAACTATGTAACTAAGTATATAACTATTTAACTAACTATCATACTAACTATATAACTTTGTAAAGAAAATTATATATGGAGAAAATTGTATCTAACTATTCTATCTAACCATCTGTCCAACTATTCTATCTAACTATTATACCTATCTATCTAAATTCTACCTATTCTATCTAAATTATACCTATCTAAATTATATCTACCTAAATTGTATCTAACTATCCTATGTTACCTTGTAGGGGATGGTCGCGGGGAGCGGCGGCCGAGCGTGTGGACCCGCGGCGGGCGGCCGCGGGGACAAGCGGCGGGAGGGCAGGGAGGAGCGGCGGACCGGCGGGAAAATGTGCAATGCAAAATAGAGAAAGAAAACCTCCCGTACCTGTGTAACCGCGCTTGGCGCCAAGATCTACGGCACCAAGCTTGGCGCCACCTAGCCTGGCGCTTGTGTCATGTCAGCATCCAGGTCAGCACCTGCGCAAGGATCTAGACGCTAGCGGCTCTAGCGCCGAGGCGTGTATGCTTGGCGCCAAGCTCAGGATCTATTTTCCGAAATGTTTCTTCCGGGAGTCTATTTGCAAGAATCTTTCAAAAAAGAGCTAAAAAATAAAAAAGTCGGCCAGTGGCCACCGCTTGCTCCGCCGTCCACAAAGTGACGGGCCTCCCTATTCTTATTGGACTGCATTCAATTATGGGCCTGGTATAGCCCAATTCACCAAGCTGATAATAGACTATTTTTGTTCACGTACCACGTGGTTTTGGCAATTTACAGGTTTTATTTATCATTAGTTCATGGATCTTTGCTTGAACAGGGGTTTGTGTTTGTATTGCTCCAACAGGCACTTGTTGTCGGTAGTGCAGAATTTTGTGTTTGTCCTTAATCCTCGTGGATCGTCGCCGGCGTCCGCTTCATGTTACCGAAAGCGAAACAGGTGCACGATTATCATAGTTTCCAAAGAACTTGCTACCTGCTGAATTACGCGTGTGCCTATGTACTACGTCCTCCATTCCAAATTAACATTCATTTTAACTTTTGTACTTAGAAAAAGCAATGTACTTACCTGAAGCACCCGCTGACCCGCCCGTCCTCATGCTCCCATCTCCCTCCTTTGACGGCCAGCTTGCCCTCCGCAGCCTTCAACCACCAGAGCCGCAGAGCACCACATGGTCTGCTGCCGCTGCTTGGAATCAATGCATCACCAGTCGGCTCGATTGAGCTCTGATTCTTTTTTGTTATCCTCTGGATTGCAATTTCAGATCGCCGGATCGGTGAGGTTGCTTTGCACGCCGGAGAACGTGAGTGCACAGCTGTAGGGCGCAGCAGCCGGCGGCGGCTGGACAGGGGAGAGCTAGGCGCCGGAGTGAATGACCGGCGGGGCACCTGCACCTATCCATCTACGGCCTGTTTGGATGGGGCATCCTAAATTTTAGGACATGTCCCATCGGATGTTTAGATACTAATTAGAATTATTAAATATAATCTAATTATAAAACTAATTATATAGATGGAGTCTAATTCACGAGACGAATCTATTAAGCCTAATTAGTCCATGATTTGACAATGTGGTGCTACAGTAACTATTTCCTAATGATGGATTAATTAGGCTTAATAGATTCGTCTCGCGAATTAGTATAGGGGTTCTGCAGTTAGTTTTATAATTAGCTCATGTTTAGTCCTCCTAATTAGCGTCCGAACATCCAATGTGACCCTCCTAAAGTTTAGTACCTTGTATCCAAACACCCCCTTAGGTGCAGTTGACGCTATCCAGTAGGTGACCACTGGGGCCCACAATTTCAGGCTCACACTTCAAATAGTTAAAGTCAAACTGCACACTTCTAAGGAGCAGTATGGTGGGGCTTTTGTGCATGCGGCTCCTGCTACTGTATCGTGGCAGGGGTCGGAGGAGCTGGAGCCGGAGCTCCTCGCCGGTTTGTGAGGGGAGGAAGAGGAGAGAGAAAAATAGCTCGTACGAATAGTTAAATGGTAGAGGAGTCGGAGCCCCAAGGAGCCACACTAGACTGGCCATAAATCTGCCTAACTATCTGGAGATGTCTTTTCCATTTGCCGCTTCCGCCTAATGTCACCTATGTGACAAGCCGGTTGGTCCCAACTAGGACCCCTTTGGTAGGGCTTAAGGGGGTTTCGGCTTCGGCATTGTAACGTATCGTGGAGCCGAAGTTGGGTAAACCACTTTTTTCGGCTTCACTGGTTTCCCTCTTTCCAGTTCATTTTTTACCTCGATCTGCGTAGTAGCTTCACGCTACAGTACCCACCAGTATCAAAACACTGCAGTGCAAAGCTGAAGTCAGGGGAGACAAAGCCCTACCAAAGGACCCTAACCACTCTTTGACTGTTGGGAGGGCATACCTCATGGATTTTGGCCAAAGAGCAACAATACAGTCCAATAGCCCATAGGAAACAAGGAAAAGTATCGGCAAAACCCTTCTGCATACGATCATCGCCGCCTCGACGTCCGATGTTTGGTTTTGCTCGCGTCGCGGCATCACCTCCGCGCCTCCACCCGGCCGTTCGCCGACCGCTGCCCACTGCCATTCCAATGTCCACCGTCCCAGCCGTCCGAGGCCCGTCGCCCGGCCGTCCGCAGCCTACCCCCACCGTTTTGCTGCGTTGCTGGCCTGCCGCTGCCCAGTCCCAGCCGAGTTGCTATTGCACGTACGTACGGCAGCTACTAGCAGTTCGCGCACGTTCATCAGCTCCACCTCGATCCGGATTCATCACCTGATCATCTGATGGAGCTACTACATGGGACGCCAGCTGCCAGCTGCCAGCCGCGACTCTGGGTCCATGTTGTCCACGCGCATGCATGCACGGACGATCGATCGTGTCGTGCGAGCTGCTTTCGGCTACTACACAGAAGAATTAACTGGAAGTCTGGATGGGAGTGTATATGGTGAGTCTGAGCGATTCGCTTGGGGATTGGGCGGATTAGATGGAAGGTTTGGGATTGATAGAGAGGAGGAAGACGGGGGATTGACGAGAAGGAAGACTGAGGTGCTGAGAGATGAGCACGGGAGAAAGGGATTTGTACGAGAAGGAAGACTGAGGTGCTGAGAGATGAGCACGGGAGAAAGGGATTTGTAAGGACGTGGCCAGCAGAGGGTATTTTGGACCATTTTTTTTATTTTGTAACTAGTTGGAACTCGAAGCGTAGTTATATTTGGGATAAATATGTATCTCTAGATATATCTAGAAAAGCTAAAACGAATAATAATTTAGGATGGACTAATTTAGGATGGAGGGAGCATATTCTAATACAGAGGAAGTAGTGTTTAATTCGGATCAGCCCGGATATGTGTGTGCACAAGTCAAAAGGAGAAATTCCAATCAAGCAGCTCATGTTACGTTCTAGTTATCCGAGGACCGAGCGTGCCATCATCAGGCCGGTCAGGGCTCAGCTGGTACCTGTTATCAAAGGGTTTTGCCGCTCTCCATAATACCTAAAAATAAAGTCCAAAAAAACTAATAATTTGGGAGTTTGCTAAAAATTATTGGGAACTAACCAACAGTTCTCAAATCAATTACCCTTGTCACTTATATAAGTACTCCTTTCATGCATCTTATTACCCTTTTAGTTTTAGACACTTGGCGTACTTATATAATACTATTATATACGGTCTTGGACTACTAGTGTAGGTTTGGCGTACTTATATGATACCATTATATAAGATTTTGGACTACTACGATAGGTTTGTAACGACATATACTCTAAAATTAAAAGAGTGGATTTATGTAGGGACAATGACATTGTTAGCAAATGCTACCACTATAGGAAGAGTGAATTTCTACTTATATTTTAGTAGAAATGATAAGAAGTGAGGGAAGGCCCCCCATTGACCTCATGAGCTTGGCCTCTTTGATGCCGCCGCGATGGTGCTCCACATCATTGTCGACTACAAGTAGATCGATTTGGGGGAGAGGAAGATATTGTTCATAGCAAAAATAAGTACCACTGTTCCTAACTGAATTGATCATGTTTTGTGAACTTCATTTGCTTATTGTAGTGGAAACGAGAAGAAGTGAGGGAAGGGGCATATGCCCCCAATAAGCTTATGAGCTTGGACTGGTGGAGGATTGAAGTCTATGAGAAGGTTGCCGAGCACTTTCTCGACGGGTCATAGCCCGTCTGCAGGGCAACCATGATCCCAAAGCCAAACAAGGATATGACCCATGAAGGTAGCCAAATTGGTATACTTCTCCCATGTCTTCCTTCAAGGCACTCGTGCATGCTTCAGGTTAAACTTCAAAATAAATTTGTAAAGCAAGCACAATTCAAGTGACATAGTAGAGGAGAAGAGTGGTATATTGGTGAAAATTATGGTCTTTTATACTGCTGCTCTTCCACGTTCACACAACTCCACTAGCAATGGAACTACACACCAAGCAAACACGACCTCATGAAATCTCTCGCACAATAGAGTGACCAGATTGATTGCATTAGCCAAAGATCTTAGCTCGGTCGAAGGACAAAATGAATAAAATGGTTTTTACATGCAAACAAAATGCTTTACATAGATAACAAATTCGTCTACATCACTACGTAGATAACAAATGCGTCCACATCACAGGCAAAATATTCTTACCATGTGATTATGTGAATAGTGTAATTTACGAAGTGAACAAATAATTTAATATATGAGTAAATTATTAGTCTACAAAGTAGTGAACAAAATGGTGCTGGCAATTATTGTTGTGATATCTCTGTATAATAAGTTGATACCTAATTTTCTACGGATTTTAACTTTTTCTTAGATGATGGATTTCACTTAATTATTTTGAAGCTGCACTAACAACTTATTAGAAAAATTAATGAGGCGTCAATGAACTCTTGGACTGGGCCCAGGCTTTATGGTAGGCTGAACTGGGCCAAAATGATCTACTGGGTTGGGCCGAAACCCGAAAGCATTGCTAGACTCGATATTTCTTGTACGCGCACGATGATGTTTCTCTTCTGCTTGCTGCTCTTCTACACGGACGATGTTCTCTTCTGCTTGCTGCTCAGCCCGCCGTCGTATGCTACGCAGCCGGGATGGTAGGATTGTCGTAAGGCATGTGTGCGTACTGTGTTGCCTTCGCGGCCAGTGCTCCTCGTAGTAGTAGCGATGGGAGCGATCCTCTCCATTATTCTCCTCCGTAGAGGCGGTGACAGTTGCGTGGATGTGGAAATGTGGAATTATGATCTGCTTGGATGTGTTATTGCTAAAGTTTAGCCCACGTACTTCCACCTATTAGCACTCCCGTTTGGAGATATGATGGATAGAGTTAAAATTCATGAAAGTCCCTTTTACCCTTTTATCTCCTCACCTTCTCCCTTTCTCTCTCCTATTTTTGTCTTTTCACAGGTTATTAGCATCCAGTAGCTCCTTCCCACCGGCTAATGCTTTTTCATCTTTTTTAAGGAGGGTTAAAATTAGCCTTCCCCTTTGGATGGGCTAATGCATAAAAGTATTAAACTTTAGCACTTTCATTCATTAGTCATGGGATCCAAACAGACTTTAATCAAATCAAAGGGAGCTCCAAGTGCTGATCGATCATATGCAGAACAAAGGAATAAACAGGTCTGGGGTTGGCGATAGATTAATCACTCACTCCATATGAACGGAGGAGTATTAGAGATTTGCAGCTAGCTAGCTAGCTAGCGTGGCCACCAAGTGATCTCGATCGACCTGTCTCTATCTGTCCCAACATAATAACGCATGGCTTGCAGCTAAGCTGTAGCATTCCGCATAATGATACTGACCATGGTCCCATGACGGCGCGGCATGACATGAACACGACACGCTCACAATGCAACTCGATGGTCCCGTCCGCTCCCATGACTCCCGACCCATCACCACAGTGATCACAGCTGCTTCCGATCACATAATCCTAGCTCTACGGAGTGCTCGATCAAAAGGCAAATGCTTTTGATGCCTCTGCCTGCATGCATGCGGTCACGCAACTTTTCGTTAGCCGCGCATGCAACGGCAACGCAACGAGATGCTAGCTAGCAGGCGCGTGCCGTCTCTTTTGCTTGCCATCGATCCCTCCCCTATCATGCTGTCCTCAGATGGAACGGCATGCTTGTCGCTACGTACACCTCCATCGATTCCATCGCCACTGTCATTTCTGTCACATTACATTAGTCAGCTGTCCAAGTCTAGTGCCGGCCAGTGTGGAGGAGTTCCACTGCTTCACCTGTAAAATAATCTTACTACTAGCTTGTTGGTCAGGCTGATGGGAAAAAGATGGGCGCCATCAGCAGGCACGTAGCACATCTGATGGTGACTATGGCTGCTAATACCTAGGACAGAGATCAGGTGGTTAGTTAAACCTATCTCTTGTCTGCTTACTGTAATAGGCCGTGCAGATGCATAATTTTATTCACTCGATGCAAGATAAAGTCGAAACTTCTGTCAGTGATTCAATATTTGTACATTCGGTTCCATGGGAAGAAATGGGTATACGTAGGTTTAGGACAAGAAGTCATATATAGCAGCTGCACCTGAAAGGTCCAATCAAATTAAGTAAAGAGAAGGAGGTCGGTCGAGCATCCAATCCAAAGATACATCTCCTGATTTCAGCCTCCTCTCTGCAGCTGCACTCGGCAGCGCAGTGGCGAGTGGGCACTGCGCTACTTCCATAAATGACGAATATTTTCCGGGAGAAAGTATACTACAGTCACAGCAGAACCATGACACCCTGAATGTTACGCAGAGGATACGAGAAAATGTGCATGGTCCATGTGAGAAGTTGGTCAAACCTACATGATCCTAATTTTTACAACCATTTTAAATTGTAGGTCGTTTTGATTTTTCTAAATTCATAGATATTATTATGCATCTAGACATACACTGTATCTAAGTGTATATAACAAAAATTATGCTAGAAAAGTCAAAATGACCTACAATTTGAAACGGAGGAAGTACTTTGGTCATGTTGCAATTGCAGCACATAGTTCATCATCTAGTGGTACACATATATAGTTCAGGTAGTTTTGTACCTGCCAAAGTTCTGACACAGTCGTGTATCTTGGAGTGTACTGAAATAATGAGCTCCATCCAAGCTAGAGGTTGTCTCCATCTCACCTCATGAAGAAGATGAGAACAAGCCTGATGCCCTTCATCATTCACGTAGCAGGGCACAAAAGCTACTAATCTCTCTGGCCAATTAAAATCCATGCCATCTTGGCAGAGCCAACAAACAAACAGAGACCACCAAATGGAAGGCGAGAAAAGAGCAAAAGCCCAAAACAGCACAGCGCAGCTACAGCAGAGCACACACCTCCAACTGCACCTGCACGCACAAAAAGGTGAGCTCCCCTCCTCCCAACTCCCACTCCCCCAGTAAAAAAAAAAAAAAAAAAATCTCCCTCATCATCCACCAACCTGGCAACCACCAGTCCACCCCCCCACCCCACCACACACATCGGCACGCGACACGCCGGCCGCCACACCCAAGCAGCGGCGCCGCGCCCGTCGCCGCCGCCCCCTCTCCCGCCTGCCTTCCCAGCCCGCTCCGCCGTCGCAGGGGCGGCACGGCCGGCGCCCTCTCCACCCCCAAATCGCCGCCGCACGGGCACGGCGCGCACCGGCTCGCAAGGAACGCCTGGGACGAGCTCGTCGCGTGGCTCGTCGTCCTCGGCCTCGTCCTCTCCCGCCGCGCACGGCTCGTCGTCCTCGTCCTCTCTGCGCACGGGACCACGGAACCAGGGCTCGGCTCGTCGTCCTCGGCCTAGTCCTCCGCTCCTCCATTATAGGTAGGTATTCCCCATGACTTGGCTATGGAGCTATTGATGGCTTGGCTAGTAGTTGCTGGATGATTTCGCTTACTACTAGTTGTTCGAACGATGATTTGGCACCGAGTTAAACTGCTGTAACTGGGATTCCCCTTCTCTCTTCCCCTTAAACCTCTGATTTATCCCTAATTCCTATCAAAATTGTTGTCTGGTCTTTCAGGATCTGACAGCGCGCCAATCTAGCGCCCGCAGCCGCCGGACGTGGGGGAGGAGGACGGCTACCCGGCCGCCTCATGGAAGGTACGAGCTTTCTCTTTGCTGGACTTGGTCTCCTTATGAGGGTACATAGCTTCTGTTCTAGATCTGCGCGGGGTTTGTTTTGCTGGGCGGCTTTGTTTTGCCTTTAGGGCCTTCTCCTTTGCCGAAGCAGTAGAATACGTGCGTAAAAAAATTCAGGGTAGATTGTTTGTGCTGCTTCTGATTTTGGGTTGATTCTTTGGGAGAGCAGGCGAAGGTTTGACTTTGTGTTGCGAAGTTATGCATCAAGACCTTGGATCCCAACCTTTATTCTAGCTCTGAATGCGGTGCTTGATTCAAGTCTTGTCCATTAGAGTATTTGGGTTCTCCAGGGTCTTGTTCATGTTTATGGGACGAAATGGAACTCTTTTACATATATGGTGGTTTTAGGCTTTTGTGTTTCATGTGTTGTTGGTGGTTTGTGCTAGTCGATATGATTATCCTTTTACAAGGCAGGGCAAAATCACTTTTAAGGTTACACCACTAAAGCAAATCATGTGTGCAATTAGTGAGGAAAATTAAGATAGGTATGGAGCAGCAACCGCGTTACCATGCAGAAAAAAAAAGCAATTCCATGGGCTTATTTTGAAATGATATTGCAGAGGAAGCGCAATTGAGTTTGGCATTTTTTTTGGTAATGTAACGAATAACAATATGCATTGCACATTTGTGCCACTAGATGCCATGTATAATTTCTTCAGCATGGCAATGCCATGTTCTTGCCCCCACCCCCCCTGGTAACAGAATATAAATGAAACGAAGGTTGCACAATGCAGCAATGCCAATTCATCCGATTTAGAAATTAAATCATTGTAGATCTATAAAAGAAGCGGTTATCATATGTCTTGAAACAGTAAACATCTATGTTTCGCTTGCATTGGTGGCTACCATCGTAAAGTCTTTAGCGCTGATAGGCTACCATGTTTCTCTCTTCCTCCCTCCATCCATCCCTGTTTTGGACTGTCTTGCCAATTGCTGATTTGCTATGCCTGGTTTTATTGAGGTATTAAGAGCAAGCACACATGAGCACAATTTCCACAGAACAATCCATCTATTTAGTCATTATGTTGATGTAGAGTTTTGTACAAGGAATGAAGGATAGGATGGGATTACTACATTTGGTTACTCCAATAGCTAATTTCTGTGCACTTTCTGCTATTATCCAGAGTAAAATAAAGTTAATGCTTGTATTTGCTTGTTTCAGTAATTCATGGGTAATCATTGTGGTAAAATCAGGTTAACTTGAGAAGTCATTTTTTGTTAGTAGATTGGTTGGTTGGTTCTCTAATCTTAATTGTCCTGAACATCATATCCATATTTTTTTGCTTCTAGGCTTTTTCCTTGATCTGTATAGGCTTGTTGGGTACATTTATAAAAGAAATCACAAAAATCCATGTCCACATAAGATTGTTCTGGTATTGGCATGTAGGTATCAGTTAAACCTAGTGGATAATCTTTTTGTAAGCTAACTTGTAGGTTTCAGTTTTTCTTGTCATATATATGGTTTCATGCTACACTTTCTACCTTCAGTATCCTAGTGCTTATATATTACTTCCTTTTTTGATTACTCACCTTGAATCCCAGAATTTCTTGAAGCATTCACATTCATTTACTTGAACATCCTTTGAACTTCACACTTAGTAATTGAGGGATTTGACACCATTTTGCAGACCAATCACCTGACCATATATCAGTTGGTTCAGCACCAAAAAAATCTAGTACTTCATCACGAGGTCGACACCGTAATTTCTCATCATCGACATGCAAAGATTTTCTCCGGAAGTTTGTGGACAATGAACTTTTAACTTCAAGCCTAGAGGATTGGTTCTCTGGTCACAATGAAGATTGTGGTTTCAGGAAGCCAGCATTTGATGTTCCTTTCGACCTTACTGAATTACAGAATTTTGATTATGCTCTGGAGGGTGTTACTTTTCAGCAACTAGTACGGATGCCAAATGCTCTTTATGCATCAACATCAGATGTTTTTGAAGCTACTGCATATCTTGCTTTGGAGGATTTCCTTCATGCAGGCATTAAAGGACTCTGGGAGACTTTCTGGGGTCCTGATGAAGCGATGCCTTTCTCAGTTGCCTGTATACATAGCACAAGCTCCAAATTTTATCCTGCTGAGAAGGCTATTAGCAGTGGAAAACTCGATGGTGTTTGTGCAACGGCTGTACTGCTGAAGAATTTGAAGCATTCACAAGGAAGATGGGATCATATTGTTGTGTTGGCTTTGTTGAGACCTGATATTGGAATGGTTTCCGCGCAGGGTGACCAGGAGCCATCTCCTGCTGTCTTGGGGGAGGCACTGTTCTTTGCTTTGCGTGTTCTACTATCTCGAAGCCTTAGCAGATCTTCCACCGTTCTTCGCAATTCAGATTGTGTTTACTTGCTTCTTGTGGATTCACAGTTTGGAGGAGTGGTAAAGGTCGAAGGTGATCTGAACAAGCTGGATTTTGATCTGAACAATGTTTATGACTGTGCTGCTGAGTGGATAAAGAAACATGCCAGAGTTTCAGTTTCATCCATAGATCGAGTATGGAACAAACTTGGGAATGCTAACTGGGGAGACATTGGGACTCTTCAAGTTCTTATTGCAATATTCCACTCAATGATCCAATTTTATGGAGACCCTAAGTATTCTCTTAATGAACTAGCAACGGAACATAGTTCACGGCTACAAAGTCGAAGATCGGAAAGACATCTGGTTGACAGACAAGCTAATGGTAATGGTTTATCTCGATACCAGCAGCGAAGTCATTCTCCTGAAATTGTCGAAGTACAGGAGGAAACAGCTGTTGATGTGAAACCACAGGAAATCTTGAAGCTTGAAATTGGATCTGTTGTATTGATGGATGATGCTTACAGCCAGAAAGGTTTCCAGATCAATGACATTCTAACAGACAGTGATCCTCCTATTTATAGTTCTACTCCTGTGGAAGAGCCTACCAAAACCTATTTGTTGTATGTAGGCTCCAGCCCTTCTCATCTGGAGCCTGCGTGGGAGGATATGAATTCCTGGTACCAAGTACAAAGGCAGACCAAAGTACTGACTTTGATGAAGCAAAGAGGCATTTCTAGCAGATATATACCACAGATGGTATCTTCTGGGCGTGCCATCCATCCAGGTCCATGTAACAAGCCAAACTCAAGTGGAAGTTGTGGTCATCCATGGTGCAGTACTCCAATCCTTGTCACCTCACCAGTTGGTGAGACCATTTCAAATCTGATACGGAATGGATTGTTCGGTGTTGAGGAGGCTCTGAGATGTTGCCATGATTGTTTATCTGCTCTTGCTGCATCAGCATCTGCAGGAATCCGTCATGGTGATATCCGGCCAGAGAATGTGATTCGTGTGAGTAATGGTTCAAGGCATCCATATTTTGTGCTTATTGGATGGGGTCATGCTATCCTAGAAGATAGGGATCGACCTGTGATGAATCTGTTCTTCTCATCTACATTTGCGCTCCAGGAAGGCAAGCTATGTGCAGCATCTGATGCTGAAAGTTTAATTTATCTTCTATATTTCTCTTGTGGTGGAGTTTGCCCAGAGCTTGACTCAGTTGAAAGTGCACTTCAATGGAGGGAGACGTCATGGTCTAGAAGAGTTATACAGCAGAAGTTGGGTGACGTCTCAGCACTGTTAAAAGCCTTTGCGGATTATGTTGACAGCCTTTGTGGGACCCCATACCCAATGGACTATGAGATATGGTTGAAAAGATTGCGAAGAACAATAAATGAAGATCATGGGAAGGAGGTCGATACATCATCAAGTTAATACCGCAGCACATCTTCTTGCAAATCCAAAATGTGGAAGATCAAGAGTGATCAGCCCATTACCTTTTGTTGTTGTAGATAATTTACTTGTGAAAGGTCCATAGCTCATAGTATTGTCTTCGTCTTGTGCCATTTCTTCAACAAGGGTATTTCCAAAATAGCAATCTGCTGCTGCTATCCTCAATCGGATCACTGTCACTGTTTACTGTTCCGTGGTTTCACTTTCACACAAAGTGCCGTGTAACGATCCTTGAGGATACCAGCAACATGATTCGTTTTGTGAATGATCTTTGGGAAATTGGTGAGCTGTGCTCAACTCTGGTTGCCCTCCGAGATTCTGGGCCCATCTTATTCGGTACTGCTAGGCTTTTGGATAATATTTTCTCATGGTCAGTGTTTAAACTGTTAGTCAGTAGGTAAACATGGACCTGAGTGTGTGGTATAGTTGATCGATTTTTTGGCGCTTTTTTGTAATTGCTCCAGGATAGATTTGTGATTAGAGGTGGTGTGGCATAGTAGCATTTTGAAGCTCTGACTAAATTATTTGTTGGGTGCAATGTCCAAGTGATCAAGGTCCTGTAAATGATGTTTTATTCAGTTGCTCAAACTCGTATCCTGCTACTGGTGTGCTTAGATATGTCTCTGGCCTGTGGGGTATTAACTTGCCCCATGCATCAATGAATGCTTTCTGAATTCTGATGGTGGTATGTTTTTTATTTGCAAGAAGAAACACTCTGCGGTGATTGAACTGTTCTTGTGTCATCTTCAGTGACAGCTTCGTGGGATGATGACACAGCCGAAAATTCTGTTGCGATGAATGTTTTTGTTCCCCAATAGTCTGTTTGTTAAGACAACTTGTCAAGGTTTTGAACTCGATGCAAATTGTTTTCAATCTGCAGAACTAAGGTCCTTCAGAATACAGGTACAGCTGCATACAAACAATGAATGCTGTGACTGCAACGCAACATCCTGTTGATTTTTTTTTTTTGAAAATAATCCTGTTGAAAAATAAGGATGCAGTTTGATCTCTTTTCGAGAGAGATGTTTATAGTAAAAGCGGAATCCTTTGGGGTGCTTTCTGATAAAGTGCCATCCCGTTTGTAAGCTCGATCTCTTCCCGCAGCGAGCCAGGCAGTCAGAGAGACAGAACAGGCGCTCCTTCGCCTCCGGCCATCGCTGCTTCCATTCCAGTCGCAGGAGACGACGGATCGATGGCGGCCGCGGCGCCGGTGTACCGGCGGGTGCTGAGGGCGGTGCAGAAGCACGTCGGCGGGGACGCCTCCAAGCAGCACTTCCGTGACTTCATCGCCGCCGAGTTCCGCGCCCCCGCCGGCACGGAGGCCGACGCCAGGGCGAGGCTGCGGCTCGCCGGGGACTACGCCTACCTCCTCACCAGCGTCCATCACCACAAGGTAGGGGATTAAGCGCGGTGTTTTCGATTCCGTTGGTACTTCTGGAAAGAATATGATATCCACCCTGTTCTACGGGGGAGTTCTCGAAGTATTCGATGAAATGCCAAAGAAGAGTCCTCTCTCTCTTCCCTCCACTTGATTTGACTGCCTTTCTTTTGATGTGCTATGTGTTGCTTATAGAGAATGAGATGCTACTTCACGAGAGATCATTGTTGTGAGAAATCTGGATAAGAGTCCTCAGAGATCATTTGCTATGCGCTAATTGGCTGTCTCGTACCCATGCATCGAGTAATATAACAGATTGCACTATGTGTCCGTTCATTTTAACCACAATTTGAACGCATGATTGTTTTTTTACTTTACACCAAGCAAGTTCTTTGCATCAGTTTAATGTTCGTAGTATACTGCAGGCTTCTCATGTACTCCATTAACTCTAGTTCATTTTTCATTGTCCAGGACCTGCTATTCTCATACAATATTGCTGTGGACCGATCTGATGAAATGAAGAAGATATTGAACAAATCTGCTGCCAGTGTAGGCCTTCAACTTCCAGATGTCTACCAGCCTTGAGTGCTTCTGTTGTGCACGTATGTGTGACCCATTGAACTGTTTTTAGTTACAAGACTTTGCTTTGAGTCGCAAATTATTTGCCCTGCAAATGTCAGCTTGTTAAATGTACTCTTTTCCCAATAAGGAGCACTTGCAATTGTCTGTTAATGATGTCTTGTTCCATGCCATATGTTTGCTTTCTTGCTGTAACTCACAAAGCATTTTAGACTGTGTTACTTCTTTGATTCTTCCTTTCCGATGTCCCTTCCATTTTATAAGTCTGACCTGGCATTACAAAGGCAGGAAACTCCATCAGTGCACATACTTTTTTTATGATACATCTACTTTTCTCTCCAAGGTCAACATGCTCGTAAAATAATGAGATACATAAATTAATTCAGTTTAATACACTCGTTTTGATACATCCACTTTTTTTTTGAACAATACATGGTAGATACTGAAATTAATTCAGTTTAATAAACTCTCTTTGAAATCATTGTGATATAAAGAATCATATGAATCACAAATCACAATGGCCATATCTAGTTATCTACAAACAAGTTCCCAGAGATAACATATATACAGCTAAAGGAAGCTATTTGCTCGTCTCATGGAGATTGGGCAGTTCTGTTTGAACTATCTTTAACCCTCACCTGGTGGTTCTGTGTTAGCTTCTGCTGATGCTTGGGTGGAAGTTGTATTTGGACTATCAATTTCATTAAGATCGTCCTCACTTGTTTCATCCTTGCATGCTGCGGTAGCTGCTGTAGATGTTCCAGCACCTTCATTTCCATGTGCCCAAGCTGAAGGAAAATGCACTGTTTTTTCGCTCTCGTTCCTGTTCTTTTCATCTGAACTATCTTCAAAGTAACCATAGTCTATGTTCTGAAGTACTGTTGGGATCTGCATACCCCCAACAAGTACTTTGTTTTCCCTTTCTAGATCAATCTTCTCTCTTGGGGTTGTCACGTCCAGCCCAATGTATGGCGTGTAGAATCCAGCTTCAAGTGCACCCTCACCTACCCGTGAACGGAAATCGTTCATTGGAGGAGGTATCTTGGTAAAGAACACTTCCGCAAAGTTTGCCGCAATTTTCTTTCGGTAGGGATTGTCTTTCTTGTCGTAATGGTATCTGAAGTTCTCGTATGTTGTCTGTAAGATATGCAGTTAGTATCGCTAAAACTATGGGATGTAACAAGTACTAATATGATTACAGTAGACGTTGCAATTGTTGGAAACTTTATGCTACCCTGCAGGCCAATAAGAATACTTCAATTTGGACAATGTATTACTTACAACCTTCATATGTTTGTTTCGACATTGTACTAAAACCATACTTGTTTCTTTCTTTTCTTTCTTTATGTAGCTTGTACAGTCTTTGCGTTTAGTGAAATTTTTAGTAGCAATATCCCATTCAAAAAGAAAAGAGAAACCGATTAACATATTTGGTCAGTGCAAATTCCTGTTGCTTTTACTGTATCTTATTATCTTCCAGTAGCAGAGCAAGAAATTGATTTATCACCTGCCACTAGTTCAAGATATTTAAACTGTCTTGGGATATTGTATAATGGAATCAGAATTTGTAATTATTTATTGCAAGGAAGTAAAATCACCTGATTAGTACCAATCAGATAGAGATGAAATACTGTGAGGCCACCAACAAACCAAACAACAATGGAAGTATATATGATTAGCGCAAAAGAGTATGCTTCCTTGCGCATGGCCAACCACATAGAGCCACCATTGTCTTCCATCTGGTTGTAGATACTAAGCCATGCAAAAATAAAGACGAATATGCACAGGAAAGTCGATGTTGCTATGAAAAGGAAGAAGTAGCGGTAGTTCCTCTGCAAGAAGCATGAAAAAGAATGGTGATTATACTAGCCTGGAAACTATTTAAGAATGTGAATATTGATTAAACTTACCTAGGCAGTGTTTATTAGTATGATATTATTGTATTTATTTTTTAATAACTTTGGCTTATGTTTGACTAATCAATTTTTAATGCTAACCATGCTTTGTCCTTGAAGCCTCAAAAGTCAGCTAGTGAGACATATGTTAGGTGTGGTTCATTACTTCTTTTAAAATTTTGGAAGTTTGCTTTCCTAGTTAGGCGTCTAATCTGGTAAAAAGGCCGAGTTAGAGTTGGCAGCTTTCCCTGTTGATTTTGTGATAAACTGATAGCATAAGCTCCCACTAACTTTTTGGTCTAAGACGACTAAGTGGATCTTTTTTTTTGGTTAATAGTACAACTAGAGCTGTATGCAACTGTGCATAAGTACAAATTGCTTGTTGATCTCTGTAGATTCAGGAAAAACCTTAAAATGAGATAAATACAAGGTGCTGTTAAAGGAAACTAAGCTAGGTTTGGGCCCTTGCAGTCTCTTACTGAAAGCAAAGATTCATTCCACAGTGCTTACTACAGTTGCTTAATAGTAACGATTGGCTTACTTACAAGTCCAATGCACTGACCAACCCATGGGCAGTGGTGGTCAAACTTGTGGACACAATTGTTGCAGATGGAGCAGTGCGAGGATCGTGGCGGGCGGTACCGCAGACAGGTCTCGCAAAACTTCACCTTCACTGTGAAGCCATTCACGATGACGTCCTTGGTCCGGCGGAACCTCATCCTGGGGGTTCTCCCACCGCTCCAGTCCATGGATGGTGTGTTAGAGCCAAGCAGTAATTCATCAGCTTCAGGTGGTGCTCTAGTGTTCCTTGGCACTATTCCTGGGTCTCTGGCTGATGTCATGAAGAGGAAGACCAGGTCCTGCATTTGAGGCCAAGTTGACACAGATTATTTCAGCTTTAGGCTCTTGTGGCAATTGGAATGTTTAATCTTGAAGAACTGGTTGATCACAGTTTCAGATATCAAGGCTGATATCACTCTGGAATTTGATGGTTCTGTTAAAGGCTGATATCACTCTGTAGATTCAGGAACAGCTTAAAAAGATAGTAGCAGCTTGATGGCAGCATGGATACTGACCATGATTGTGGTGATGATGACTATCAACACCGCTGCTCGATGCATATGCTGTTGGGCAGTACTACTGGAGTAGTAGAATTTGGATTTCATCTGGTAGCAGAAGATGATGGTCGGGCTAATGATGAGGAACACCGTGAGCAGCAGGGATGCGGCATCTGGTCCGAATATCAGCCGGCCACCGCACAGGAATATCTGCAGATTGAGGAAGCTGTTTGTCAGTAAATTCTGCTCTATTGGTGGCAACGTCTGAAGAACTCTCAAATCAGTTGAAGTTTGTAGGGCTGGAGTTGTACAGTTCTTTCATGGGCGAAAGCTTTGCCTCTGAAGAACAAATTGCTGTTAAAGGAGAAAAAAAAGATGAGGAGGAGAACCGAGCAGCAGTCGTGCATACGTTGTTTCCCTTCCAGGCTTGGTAGAGCCTCCTGGGCTTGGCCTCCAGCTGCTGCGGTGGTTCATCTTCAGGGTCTGGCTTCATGATGGTGCCCTCTGCTCGGTGCTGCTGCTGCTGCGTGAAGTCCATGGTATGATGACGAGAAGGAAATGTCTGTCAGCTTTGCTTTCAACGGATGGCCGGAGCAGAAGCATTGTTATTGCCGTAGGAAGGCAAAGTACGGATCGTTGGCAAGCTCCTCGCAGGCTGTACTGCTGGGTGATAACTGGATTACCTTTTTAATTTAATGAGTCCCCTAGGACAGTGCTGTGAACATGCATCATTGGTATTGGGGGTTCTTGATTTTGTCCTGGCCTTCACCTGTTGTGTTGGGTTAGGTGTGTCTTGGTTGACAAACGTAATGAAACGGACAGGGCGAAGGTGCCAGTCTTTGTCCTGCCGCGATCCCCGTTGGAAATGGAAATGGCTTTGCCAATTCACACAGCCTTATGGGCGAAATGAAATGAGGCAGGGGCTCTCTGGACTCTGGACTCTGGACTCTGGAGTGGCAGTAGTTTATATAGCTGTACACTACTATACGGTAGGTAACTGTAAACTATATATACTGTTGTTTGATTCGTTGGAGTTATCCTGGAATCGTACAGTATAGCGTGAATTATGCCTCGCTGTGTAACAGCTATGATGCAACGGTGTACGTTGTGCCACTGGTTCTTGCTTGGCGTCCTCTTGTCACTGATGCACCAGCACACAACTGTAGTATGTTATTGCTGCTCGGTGACATCCTGGAATCGCACGTTGATGCTGGGTTAACAGCAAGGGATTTGGTTCCTTGTGCTGTCTGTTGTTTTGGGGTGCAGTTTGTAATTTATACTTGTGGTCAATGATGGTGGTCGGGCTTATCGGTGTGTTGTGCAACCAGTCCGGCTAATAGAAATGATGAATGGAAAATTGAGTGGGAATCATCGGAAAGGATAATAGAAATAGGAGACCATGTTTATCAACTGAATTATCAAATGCCACATTTTTTACATGGGAGCTTTCCTTTTCAAGTCAAAATTCCGAGTTGCCAGTGCACATAGCGACGTCGTCTTCGATTGGTTCTTCTCATCTTCTGCAAAGCTGAACCATGGATCGATGCTTGTGCATTACTGATCACCCCCCGCTTTCGTTAGCAAGAGTTGATGGAGTTGGGAGTATTTGGCTTCAAAATTTGGGAATGGAGGCTTAAAACATGAAGTGGAACAGTCGAGATGATTTCTTTTTTCCTTTTTGCCCTCTCACACAAGGCTGTCGTTCGTGTGCCGTCTCGACATCAGAGTAGCTCAATTGCCTCGGAGAATATTCAGTGTCCCGATTTCAGACTGTAGAACCTCACGTAGAATTTGTTTCTATCGGCTTCAATCAATCAATAAAAATCAATTAAAAAATAGAAATTTTACCTGAACTAGGGCAGGCGGGCCCTGTACGATCCTTAACCCTAGATCATCCAGCGGACGGCTGTGATTTGACTGAGGCAGAGTCGGCGTGACCCCGCCGCCTTGAGTCCTTGACCCAACCCACGGCACGGGCTCCTCCGCCTCTCGTCCAAGTTCTCCTCCCCCAAATCCTCCGAATCCAAAGCGATTCCTCCGAGCCGCCGCCGCCCCGATCGCGCCGCCGAGGCGGCGTCTCCCAGCGCGCCCGTGGCTCCGCTCGCGCTCCGGTGGGACAGACAAGAGGTAACCTTTCGATTCCGAGGCGAAAGCTTGGATCTTGACGCCGCAAAAACCGAATCTTTTCTTTGCTATATATCCGCTTGCGCTTCAAGGCCTCGGGTGCGATTCGAATTGATCTTCGTTGCTTTTCAGAGTTGGGAATGGAGATCCAGTCGTCCGGCCGGTCCATCGACGTGCTGATGGAGAAGGTGCTGTCCGTCAACATCCTCTCCTCGGACTACTTCAAGGAGCTCTACAAGTTCAAGACCTACCACGAGGTCGTCGACGAGATCTACCACCAGGTCGACCACGTCGAGCCCTGGATGACCGGCAACTGCCGCGGGCCCTCCTCCGCCTTCTGCCTCCTCTACAAGTTCTTCACCATGAAGCTCACCGTCAACCAGATGCACGGCCTGCTCAAGCACCCGGACTCCCCCTACATCAGAGCTGTAAGTCTACCTCTGGCCTCTTCTTGGTTTTCAATTCAATGTTTTTGTTCCGTTTCCGGCTTTAGCAACAGATATTGCATGCAGACTGTTACAATTTAGGGGAATTTAGTCAGTGAATCAGAGTATTGTTATTAGCTACTCCCTCCATTTCAAATTGTAGGTCGTTTTGGTTTTTCTAGGTTCATAGATGTTAGTATGCATCTAGACATACACTATATTTATGTGCATAGCAAAAACTATGCACCTAAAAATGCCAAAACGACCTACAATTTGGGACAGAGGGAGTAGAAGCTTCTCCAGAGTAGGTGTAACAAGTGGGGAAACTTGGAAGTCTGTTTTGGAGTACTGATAGACTTTTGTTTGAATTAACATGGAATCAAGTGATATGCCCATTAGCACATGGTACTAGCTTTGTATGTCATCTCAAATGTTCAGTCTATCAAACAAATGAATTTGGCTATCAGAAAATAATAGTCGGTTATATTTCAGATTGGATTTCTCTACCTGCGATATGTTGCTGAACCAAAGACACTGTGGGCTTGGTATGAACCCTACATCAAGGATGATGAGGTATTGTTGCTCTTCCATTAGCCCTTCTGCTTCCGTTGCATTTGTTTCATATTAAATTTAAGCAGCAAAAGAACAACTGCTTATCAACAAACTTCTGCATTGTTTCCACTTAAGTGGTATGTTAAACTTGTGGTAAACAAAGATCTTCTTTTAATACTGACACCTGCTATGTAGTAAGAGCTGTGCTTGTAGCAAATCAGATATAGTTCTAAAAAAGCTAGAGGCAGAACAAAAGATGGTTCTTATATTTGTATCTATACTCTAGACTCAGGAAGAACTGACCAAAATTCTGAACTGAAGGAAGATGTTGATATGATCGAAATGTGCAATGGGAGGTCAAATTGGTGGTTCTCTGGAATCCACCATTCATGTCCTAGCATTTTCTTCTTTGGAATAAAACGATGTGCACATCTATGAACTGACTGCTTAGCCATGTGGGTCTATCTGTGAAAATGATTTTTATGCCTACAGTAACATTGACTTTTCCTGTGTTTATAGCTGTCAAATATTTAATTATTTATGCTTCTTTATGATGTACTTCCTCTGTCCCAAATTATAGGTCGTTTTGGCTTTTCTAGATTCATAAAGTTTGCTATGCACTTAGATATACCCCATGTCTAGATGCATAATAATATCTATGCATCTAGAAAAGTCAAAATGACTTATAATTTGGAACGGAGGGAGTAGTAAATAATCATTTTGTACTTCTTTCCAGTGTCCAAGTCTCAAATCTAATGTCATTCTTTCAGGAATTTTCCCCTGGATCAAATGGTAAAATGACTACAATGGGTGTTTACGTGCGTGATCTCCTCCTTGGTCAGGTATATCTCTTGAACTTATTTGACATTTCTGCCATATAACAAAATGGTATTCTAAGCTGCTATCACAGTGTCCTTTAGTTACCAATTTACATATGAGGGCGGACATCATTAACCATATTATTTTCTGAACCTAAGCGCAATTAGTCTTCCTTGAATCACTCACCTGTTGATTTGGCATACTGAGGGGAAATTTCAATTGTGGAGTTGCTTTTAAGAGGAGACATCATCTCTTCCGCCAGTAACATCATTGTATAAGGTTTGTCATGATGTGATGCTCAAAAGTTCTTTTCACTCTTTTCGCTAGCCTTCCCTATGTTTCAAGTGGTTGAAGGATTCATAACATCTGAAATGGTTTGTTCTTATTAGTTTGCGAGATAATTTAGTCTATTTTTTAACTTATTGGGGATTATTTCACATGAAATGGTGTAACTTTTGCCCATATTGGTCCTTTGTGGCAAGGTTGCTAGTCTTTTCTTTTTTCTGATGCTTACCTGAAGGTGTATGTTATATGTTATCAGGAAATAAGACCGTTTCTCTTGAAAAAAATGTGAAATGGTTCCAACGCGTTAAATATCTTATAGATGGCAGTATTGTTTAGGGAATGCTACTAGAAACAAAAAAGACTTGAGTAATGCCAAAGACCTATTTGATAGTTAACTGTCAATCACTTTTCCCCCTTTTTTTGCTGCTTGACTCGGCATTTGTTCTCAGTCAGATGCTCCTGAGATATTGCTTGCAAATCTCTCTTAACTCATCTATAATTTAACCATGGTCCAATAGTTCACCAATTTAATTGCCATGCTAGATAGGGGAACGGTGACAAAATTAAGATCTTATGGTTTGGTCAGCTGTTGCCAGTTGCTACTCTTGAGCAGATGTGTCCTTTCTCTCAATTTACTGGTCCAGCCGTTACAGATGCACTAAACATCAATGTGGTTAACTCAGTTTGCTGAAAGCAATCACAAAAAAAGTTGGCAAAATTGTATTTTTTCTCTGCAACCCTGCCGACCATTTTGGTTGTCTAATCTTATGTAGTAATTTTAGAGCTGCAGGCAATTGCATGCATAAATGCCACAAGAGATCCTTGCTTATTAAAATTACCATCACATTGACCTATCATCCTGTTTTTTTTCTAATGACAACTCTGATCCAATTGCTCAGTATTTTTTTTATATATTACTCTATTACAACGATTTTCAATTGAGAATTATTATTTCTTACATTTTGAAACAAAGTGTCAGTGATATTTGTTATTTTTCTGGCAGTACTATTTCGACAGTCTTCTTCCACGAGTGCCTCTCCCAATTCTGCGGCAGGTCACTAGCCATCTTGAGAAGCTGAAGCTTCCAACAAAGCAGTCAGGAATGACAGGGGATTCCAATAGACATGAATCAAACGATACTGCCCGAAGGCCTCCTTCTGTAAAGGCTTCTTTGTCTGTCTCTTTTGGTCAGCGTGCTCCACACCGTGCATCTACAAGAGATTCATCCCCAGTCCGAAGAACATTACCTTCCAAACAGGAAAAGGAAAGAAGTTATGATGGTGACCGTGCAAGATCACCACCAAGGAAGCGCCGAAGTAGGAGCCGTGAGCGTGATCATGATTCTGAGAGGGACCGTTCAGATCGTGATCGTGGCAGGTACAAGGATAGGGACTATGATCGACGAGCTCGTGATCACAGTGACCGGGACCATCATCGATCAAGTTATTCAGATAGGGATGGTGAGAGGCGAGGCCGTGAAAAGAGGGACAGGGATTCTGACAGAAGTGGACGTTCAAGCACCCGCAGGAGCAGGAGCAGGAGTCCAGTCCGTGGCAGAACTGAAGGTGACAAACATCGCTCTAGCCCATTTGGTAAGGCACCAGAATCATCCAACTTGGCAAAGCTGAAGGATCTATATGGTGATGCAACAAACACAAAGAATGATTCTGGTGATGATCGAGCTCACAGGGATTCTGGAACTGAGGAGGTAATCCGACTGGGAGGCGCAAGGTGGAGGTGAATCTCATTCTCATGTTAAGGAACACCCCGACACTGCATCTGGGCCCATGAATTCTTGTTGTACTAACATCAATATTTGTCAGAAATGACCCAAGAGTAATGGGCTGTATCTGTCTCGCACTATGGGATTTCCAATATTTACCTGGGAGGTTTTTTTCGCCATTATGGTGTTAATCTTTTTCTGTGGAGGCAATGCTGCTTATCAGCTCATGATTGATGCTGCAAAATGTTTTTCTCGCGTCAGTGTGATTGATTGTTTGCTGCATCTTGCATTACATCTGTATAAGTACAAATCTTTACGGGCTTATTGTAGCCAGCATATGAGAATGATGAAATAACCATAGGTGTGTATCTATAATGTAGCCATGCTAGCTCAAAATAATTCACGCTGATAAATTTCCATCGACTTGATCATCTGGTGTATGAAAGACACAAAACAGATGGGCTAATTTGATCATTTGCTTCGAAAATACATTCATTTATTCAAAGGAACACGATGCTCGATCAACAGCCAGAGTAATCTACTCCTCGCACTTCTGCTGCTGAATTGCTTTGTCCCACTGCCTCCTCTACATAGGGGAAAAAAAGCAAAAGTTTCTGTCAAACGTAATTGCCATTCAGCACTGCATTTTATGGCATTTACTACTGGTCATTATGAGTTTATGAGGAAGTAAATATTTCACTTTTTTTCATGATGGCTACTATGCGCTCGTGAGTCGTGACAAAGTTCAGCAGCATAGCTCTAATGCAATTCAATTAATTTTTAAATATCTAGATGAGCTTGTTGAAAGGATGGATACAATGTACAAACCTACTGTCCCGGGACTTCGAAGAAACGATAATGCATATTAAAAATTCGCGGAAACAATTAAGGAACTCGATCGAGTTGTGATTACTAATATAGGTGGACGAGGAAGGAGGAAATCAAGCTAGGTGTAATTTTAAGATGCAACAAACATTGCTCGAATCCAAAAATTGAGCACAATATATATAACCAAAGTCACCTAGTTACTCCCTCCGTCCAAAAAACAAGTCATTCCATGATTCAAAATTTGTTCAAAAACAAATCATTATATGCAATTTAGCATGTGTGCATATGCATCTGGGCATGCATCGATCAATTAGAGTCAAATATGGCTAATAAATAGAAGAAATCAAAGTCATTTTACCTCCTTGTTAATGTATCCTAAAATTCCTAGGATGACTTATTTTTTGGGACGAGGGAGTACCTTTGTTGAGGTACATGGTGAAGCGGCTAGCAAAGATGTCAGGTGGTGGAAAACATCTGCTGCCAGGAGAGAACTTGAAGACCGACAATACCCTCCGGCGTCGCATGTCAAGGCTCATATAGCAGCGTCCACCAAGCATGCCAGAAGCTTTGTCTTCCTCCAGCCGTTGGTTGTCCACTAGCTCAAGGTAGACGACATCGTCTTGTAGCATGCTAAGGACAGGGCAGCTGGGTGGGAGCGGCGGCAGGTCCAGGCCATCGTCGTCCTTCTAGGTTGGGTCAGCCCAGAGGTCTCCGAAGCACATGGACGCCGCCGCGGCTTTCTTCCACTCTGACCTCGGATCTTGGGGTTCGTCGAGGGTCCATGTGATGAGGGCCACCTCGCTGATGGGGCGGCCTTGGCCGTAGCCGTCCATGGAGACGAATTTGATGGTATGCTTCTGCTCCCCGCGCTCGACGCAGCACGTGGAGCGGTGCTGGTCCCCTCGGCCATGCTCAGGCTCCACGGTACAACCCTCCGGCAATCCGACGAAGCGGAACTCCGGGTGGTCGGCGAGCACGTCGTTGCAGACCAACATGCCCTGGAGGAGGTCGACCCAGCAGAGGCAAGTGCTTCCAACGGCGAACGCGGTGTCGGCGCAGAACCTGTAGCTGGGCTGCTCCGGCGAGGCATCGTCTTCGTCGTCTTCCTCCTCGTCGGGCGGCTCGGTGGGGAGGGGGAGCACGGCCTCCTTCTGGATCCACCGGCCGGCGACCGGTCCGGACGACCGCCACATGAAGAGGGTCGCGGTGTTTGAGATGAGGCCGCGGTCGTCCTGACGAGGGAGGAGCTCGACGAGGACGTAGTCGCTGGGCGGGCCGTGGCGCAGGACGGCGACCCCCGTCCCGATGCTGCAGTGCGAGAACATGGTGGCGGAGCGGGGAGGCAGCGGCGGGACGACGGCGACGGAGTTGGCCCAGGCGTCGTAGACCAGGTAGAACCCCGCCTCCGCGAAGCCGGGGCGGTAGGGGCCGACGTAGAGGGCGAGGATGTTGTGGTCGGCGCCGGAGACGAAGGCGCCGGCGGGGAAGTGGCGCAGGGCAGAGTCACCCGGCCAAGACATCCGGAGGGCCAACGAGGTGAGCCCGGGGGGTTCGGCAACCCGACAAAGGCGGGGCTCGATGCCCTCGAGCGCCTCGCGGTACGAGGCGGCGTCGACGCCGCCCAGGGCCGCCGCCGCCACCACCTTCTCCACCGCGCTGGGCCGAAACGCCTTGCGCACGCGCAGGATCGCCTCCGCCGGCGCCTCGATCTCCGCACGGTACCGCGACATCACCGCGTCCAACGCCCTTTCCACGGCTGCCTCCGCCTCGTCGCCGCTGAGCCCCGCGGCGGCGATGCGCTGGAGGACCGATTCCACGGTGAGCGACGGCGGCGTCCCTCCCCTCTCCGCGGTTACCTCGGACAGCTCGTCTTCGAACAGCACGTAGCGATCTACCAACACCTCCTCCGCCATGGTTGCTGCTGCCGTGTAGGGATCCGCCATTGTTCGATGATCATCCGATCCGTGATTATTGCTGCCACGCGCTAGCTGCATCGTCCGCGATCGACGACGACGCGGGAGGCCTGGCGCGGCGCGGCACCTCTCGCGCCACCCCCAAGCTGCGGCATCGCGGCGGCGCGCGGTACGCATGCCGGAGCTGCTCGCTGCTGCTGCTGTGCTGAGGGAGGAACGGCCCAGGTCCAGGGAAAACGCGGCCTCAGTTATTGCGCCGCCGGGCCGCTGCCGCTGTCTTGCCGATGATGGAAGGTGGCAGCAGTGGGCCTTGCATTTCACTCGATTCATCTCATTCAGGATCACGATTCTTGTTAACCAGAACTGACAGGCTCACGATTCTTGTCAACCAAATTCTCCGCATATCAATGTGTAATCATCTCGATCACCAAACTCTAACGTGCTCCTTTGAAGCCGTAACACCGTTTCACCCTAACGAATATCATGTTTCTTCATCAGTTTCAAAAAATTATCTTGTTTCTTGTCGAGAGAAGCCAGGAAGCTCCTAAGCTTAGTACCACCTCGGCAACCCAAACTGCGCAGAACCAGATTAAATTCCCACCCCGGCAACCCACCCTCGCCGAGCTCAGTAGCGAGAGCTTGTAACCCAAGTGGGGGCATCCAAGGTGGCGTGGATGTTGGGTGCGGAATTTGGTCCTGGACCCGTGGTTGTGCCTAAGCTGGCCTGCCCGTTCCAAGTTGGTAGTGGCTGGTGGGGCTTAGACGAATGTCTTGGGCCTCCCTGGGCCTAAAGTGGCAGGAATAGCGTGAGGCTGGCTTCACAGAGCAGCGATCACTGGCCCGCTTCCAACGGTGGGAGGATAACAGGCTGCTGCACCATGAGCCCGCTTAGGCCCAAAGTCCCACTGCAACAGACCGCCATCTTTTTCTTTTTTGGTTCCTTTTTTATCACTAGTTCTTTCGTCCATGTGTCCTGATGGACAGATCCCCCTGTCAACAGAGGTCCTTGCCAAAGCAAACTCACTGCTCTAAGATCGGTCGGTCAGGCCACATAATCCTGAATGCAGTCTGAGCTGCGATTAGCATCGCCGTGAGTGATTCCTCAGCATCCCTCACTTCCCATTGTCCTCCGTTGCGCCACAATTGCACACACAAGCGCACTGTACTGTACCTGCTGACCTTGCTGTGGGCAAGGAACGCACGAGCAGCCTGTAAAGTGTAAGCAGAACGAAAGCCGCGCGAGGCACGCACCCCTCATGGTCCGGTTGGGACCCTACTAGCATGCCACCATGAGCATGGCCAGCGGCGGCGGCACCAGTGCACCCGATCACGGCGAGCAGTGAGCTGAGGACAGTAGGCGCATAGCCGGCAGACGATGAATGCGCGAACCACCCATTCCTGTGCCGCGGCAGGGGTCGCTGGGGGGCAAACAGTAGCCGCTGCCCGGCCGATCCGATCGTGTCCGTGCGTCGCAGGCTCGCAGCGCGGGTACGTTCGCAGGCCACCGGGGATCGGATTCAATGCCTGGGATGGACACGGACGGCGAGATTGAAGCCCACCCGGCCGGGGTCCCCCCGTCGTTCGCCATCACGCGATCTAGCTTTGCTAGCTACCGCGCGACACCGGACAGCAGCGGAGCGGTCCATCACTCCCATCCCATCCATGTGCGCGCGGCGTGCCGGCCGCTGGGGCTCGCGATCCCCGCTCCGGCGAGAGGCCCATCGAGCCGGCGCCCGTCGCCATCAGCCTCCCGCCGCGCGCTGATGGCGGCCGGCGGACAAGAACTGCTGCCGTACGTCGCCATCATCCATCAGGCCACGCCGGCGCGGCGGCGGCGGTACCGCGTGCCTTTTTTGCCGCCAGGAACAGATACCAGCTGTGCGCCTGCGCCTACGCGGATGCTTGTCACTTTTGAGTTTTTTACCTCCAACTCCAAAGACCCATGGTGAACTAATTAACAGTCATTGCTTGGCTTCAGTCACGTGCGATGCTTTGATCAGAAACGGAAGCATCCTCGTACGGAGGCACAACCCATTTCCGGCGGCGCCGGCGATCACAGCCACACAGTGGCTTGGCTTGCCCCGGGTGGCGCTGCTGCTGTCACGGGGCCCAGCCCAGCTCAGCGCACCAAATGCGGGTGGTTGGCTGGTTCGGTCCGGCAGCCCGCCCGGCCGTCCAGCTCTCTGTGCCTGCGCCGTCCGGCGCCACCCAAACGGCCGGCCACACCCACCAGCAGCTCCGCGACCCAACCTTACGCGTTGCCTGACGCCTCACGACACCTCCTCACCCCCTCCCCATTTCTCTCCAGGTCTCTTCGCGGCCTGCCGTGCAGTGCCGTTGCCCTTGCCCATGAATCCATGATGATCCCCGTCACCGCATCTCACCAAACAAGTCGTTGCAAGCGCGCACGCCAACAGCCGGAGACGGCGTGAAGAAATCCAGGCCAGGTTACACGTCGCTGTACCTTGCTCCATCCAGGAACCGCACGGTTAGACCTTCCATCCATGAGAAAGAAAGAAAAAGGACAGGAAGACTAGCTTGACGAAGCAGCTTCAGGGAGGATGCAGATCCAGGGGTGTTGATTAAAGTTTAGTTCATGTCACATGAATGTTTAGATACTCATTACAAGTATTAAATATAAGTTAATTACAAAATCAATTGCACAAATGAAGTGTAATTCGCGAGATAAATCTATTAAACCTAATTAATTCATGATTAGTACATATTTTACTGTAGCATCATGATCAAATCATGGATTAATTATACTTAATGGATTCATCTCGCGAATTAATTTTCATTTATACAATTGATTTTATATAATTACACTTAATTGGATTCATCTCGCGATCTGCAGTCATAGACGAACGACCCCACTCTGCACACAACGGTACACGAAATGGTCCTGGATTCATCATGGATGGAAGCGCAGGAGGGCTGCGATTCAACCAACCAATAGGATAGGATAAGATGGTAAGAATGTACAAATTAGGCTGTTACAAAAGGGAATGCCTTCTACACACCCAACCTGGCCTAAAACCACTACTAACACTGTCCCCTGCAGCACAATCTTTTGCTCTCCGGCCCCAAATCAGCTCCTGGCTCCTTGATTCAGCAATCGGCGTATCACAGCACAACTCAGTCACCCTCCCGTTTTGCTGTCCTAATAACACAAGCTCCTTTCTCATCCTCTCCCCCTGGGCTTCACCATCCTCCTCCAATCCTCTTGCAGCTTCCGTCCTTACACTGTCCCAGGTAATGCGGCGTTCCCCAGCAAGCCAAACTTCTCGCGACCAAACACTCGTTCTGGGTTAGTAGGCATAACTTAGGATCCGCGCTTCACATACAGGAGCCCCCACCACGTTCTTGCTCGGCCGGTTCAGCTTCAGGGGGATGTTCATGCGCTCTCGGCTGGGAAAAACCCCATGTTCCCCTCACCGCCGTGCACCCGCTTGGGCCGCCATTCCGTGTGTGCCTTCACGATATCGGCCCCTGACTCCAGCTGTAGCAGGTGGTCGCACTGGATGGTGGAATCTGCACCATCCACACATTCACCTGCCACGGTGGTGAGTGACTGCAGGATGCTGTCGCGGCCACACTCCTTCCTGTAGTCCAGTGTCATGCTCGCAAGCTCGTGCTTTTCCAGGATCGAAATAGGTGCACTCTGGGGGGAATAAAAGGTGAAATGATAAGGATTCAGGCATCTGATCACCTCAGGAATATGCAAAGATTAAGAACATCGATGCATGGATCACTTCATTAAAAAAAATCTACTTTACAGGTACAGGTAGCCAATTGATTATGTGCTAGCAGTCAGTTATACTACAAAACAATTGCACAAAACTTTATAAACTTTAAGTCATGCCAGTGAGATCTTATCAACCACCACATGGCCAGGGCAGTGGCCATTAAATAAGATGAAAAGTGGTAGGGCTGGAAGAAATTACCTCAAGAATCCAACCAATATACTTGACATTATTCACATGCTGGTTGACATCAAGGTCTCCCCACCTAGGCTGTTACACATAATGGAGTTCCATGAGAAATCTTAACACATGAGAAAAATCATGATAACCGAGGTACAACGACAGCAAAGCAAGAAAGCATGGATGTAACTTACAGTGAGCCCCTTCCTCATGAACTGCTTCGCAGCGTCACCATCAGATGCGCTTCCTGGCTTCGCCAACTTCTCACTTTGATCCTCTGATATGGCTGTGCGACCATTGAAATATGGACCTATCTCAGCCCTGACTTCATCTGGCATTTTCGAAAGCCTTCTAGTGTTCTTATTCATCATCACCCAAACACTGCACCCAAAATTCAAAAGGTAAGCAGATCATAATCTGAGAGCCCTTCCTCATCAAAAAGAGAACCGATAAATGCAAAACAGATAAAATTCCAGACCTTGTTGCTCTCAAGATCGTACGGCCAGAATTGTAGTCACGAACATGCCAGTCTCGACGCATGCCATTTTTGCCAGCAGCAGCTACCCATGTGTCCACTTGAACCATATCTCCCCTAAAATTACAGAAAGTTTTCTTTTAAAAAAATATCATGCAATTTGCAGCCCATAAAAGAGTGTCCGAAACTATATCTGAACCACAAAAACTGCTGTTGAAATTATTTTTCCTTTTTCAACAAGGTATACTTAGAATCGGATGACTTGCCAGTTGAACAAATGAAAGTGTTAGACTATATTTGGTAGTATAGGAAATATCTCGGGGAGGCTTCTTGCCCCTCAAAGTCTTGTACCCCTATATATTCGCCCTCGAGGCTCAATGCAATACAACCCACGCATTATACACAATCTTACAGAAAGTTGTAGCAGCTACTGATTTTATGAGGACTCAAATTAAATAGCGAATTAAATGCAGTGAGTCTATGATCCAGATCAAGGAAATGGCAGCCCACAACATTTATTTCTTACGATGATTCACCAATAAAGGCCACTTCAGATCTCTTGTGGTGTACAATTTATCGGATCTTTTTTATTGATACATTCAAGAGGAATGGACAAATGCCACTTAATTCAGCAGTCCTAAGCCATTAATATATTACCCTACCAAACAAATGAACTTCCAACACCTAGATGTTTCTTTTAACCAAAAAACTTCCAAATTGTTCACAGAGTATGGACTCAATCATGTCGAACAATAGTTTTATACTAATATAAGACACCTAACAGTGTTTTGCTTGGGTGCAGTGATCATTTTAAGGTGCCGCATTATGCAGGCTATGAGAGTAACAGGCAAAGAAAAAGAGAGCAATAACCTTGCTCATCTGTGCAGCCTGCAGGCCAATAAAATCAGCAAATTGGTAGGGACGTTGTTTTCTTAAGCTTCTAATTGCTAGTTAGGATTATTCTATTTACTAGTAAAACTTAAGCACACCACATGCACATTTTTATCTTCAGGTAAACATTGAATCCATCGATTAAAGAGGCACAACTCCAGAGTCCTGTTCTTTTAATCAAGAAACCACAGATTGGCAGACTTGACCATGTTAGTTGTACCAAGGGTGGATCATGAGCAATTGAACACTATTTGTGTTGCTAATCTTCAGTAAGCTAAGTGCATACCGCAAGAATTACTTAAGAAGTTTTCACACTATGTAGTATAAAGCTTCATGATCGACCTAACTACAAAATGCACAACAATCAGTCCAGAAAAATTGAGCTATAGAACATTTTTTCTTGAGCTATTTTTTAGGGCATTTTCTTGAGCTAATTTACTAACATATAATAACACTATTCTAGCACACGCAGAACTTAATTTAGAAATTATGCATGCCAAAGGATAAAAAATAAACAATTCAATAAGGATCGTAAAGAGTAACGGTTACAAATTTAATTGAAAGGAAAGACAAATACGTGCTTTCTAAGAAATGGACAAGGTAATTTATGGTTTCCAGAAACGTACCATGAGGGGTATTGCTCAACAAGAAGCTGAATTTTGCTGACAACCCAGATCAAGTTTCGCTTGCTCATCTCTGGCGTGGCACCAAAACCATCTCCAAGAAGACCAGCTGTCTTTACATGGTTTAGAGCTGTTTCCTGAAAAAATCAAGATAGTGTGAGCCTCAAAGAAACCAAATGCACCGATAGTTAATAGAGAAACTGAAATTTCATGGTGTACTCATGTCACCTGTAAATGATTCATTAACGTCTCTATAGAAGCCGTACGATCAGCACCGATCTCATAGGACCGAATCAAGAAATTCTGCCTAAACACCAGCCCGTCCTGGATGATCCTACCAAAGCCAAATGTATCAACAAGCATGTCGGGTTTCTTGGGCTTCCAGTCAAGCAATGTCCACTGCTTCTCTGCTGCCAGGAAGATGGTAGTGACAGCCGCAAGAAGCATGCTCCAATCTGGCAGTTGGTTGTAGAATGTCTTGGGAGCACTGTAGGGTATCACCTCCTCCTTGTCTGCGCTCGCATTCTTGAGGTTAACCTTGGTGCCATTAACTTTGGGAAGGGCCTGTGCTTGAGCCTTCACTTGCATGTTCCCAGAAGGGGCGCCAGGCTTTGCGACAATACCACGGACACTCAAAGTCTCCGGTAATTCGCCAGCCATGTTCTTCGATGTTTTGGCGGCGGCAGCCGGGGAAGCCCCTGGGCAAGGGAAGAAAGCTGAGGCTGCAAGGGACCCGGCCATGGTTCAACCGTGCTTCGGAATTCAAAGAAGCTGAGATTGTACACCCAAAGTGCCAACCTGAAGAAAGAATCAACAGAAACAAAAGCTTTATGAGAAGATATAACATGCGCAGCTTTTCCCCCTATTTTCCATTGCATTCTCGTGAATAGGATCTCTTAAGGGAACACAGCTATTACGTGACTACGATGGCTAAAAATTCTCACTTTGGGGCTTCCAGAATCGATATAGCCACAGAAAGAAGCAATAAACATTTCTATATGTAATACAGAAAATATGAGAACACAAATATTTTCTGAAATTAGACGGGCATAAATTCAGCCACAAGCCACCGGATCCAGGCATCCAGCTGCTAAAAGATGTAGCTTTAGGGGGGCAAAAGAAGGCGAGCATCAAAGGATATTAAAACAAGCTGAGCCCACACGAATCAATTCGGAAGGGAGGGGCAATGCCCCTCCATTAGATAAACATTTCAACTTTGGGGCCAGGATGTGTTTTGGGGGCAAACAGCTGCCCGTTAGCCCAGAGAAATCTCACCTTTTCTTCTAACAATACAGCTCAAGCCAGCTGGGTAACGTTCCCAATCCAATTAAACGGAACGCATCCGCAGAAAAGCTCCGGGTTTTTTTTTTTGGCAAGAACAGAGGCACATTGCCGGCGAATCCACACGGACCCAACATCCGAAACCGTACCATTGTTCATGACCAATTCATGCCAAGCAAAACACCGCCTAAAAACCAAACATTACACGCAAGCCCCAGCGATTCCCGCGAATTTGAACCCGAAGAAACACGGATTGTAACAGAAATCCCCAGCATCCCGGCACGGACAGAACTCCGCGCGAGAAACCGCCAGATCTAAGTACCCACGAAACCGGAATGCAGCCAGGAATCCGCCACCCCAACCCCCACCGGATAAACTCGCAGGTAGCAGATCGCCGGGAACTCACCTCGAAGCACAGGAGAACGAGCCCCGAATCAAGAAGGCCCGCCCCGCCGCTCCCCCTCCCTCTCCTCCTCCCGGCGCTCGAGCGGATTAGATACGGGCGGATTGGACTTGTGGCCTCCGCTCCTCGGGCTCGCCACCTCACACGAGAGAGAGAGAGAGAGAAAGATACGAGTTTTTTTTCCCTCCTCTCTCCTGTCCCCTCTCTGTTTCTCTGCAACGCGGCCACGACGCAGAGCCGTTAGTGGAAGCAGCGGTGCTGCGTGCAGCATATATACACACGAGGTACGACCTCACGGGGTTCGTATGCGTATGGGATACGTGGCGAAAGGACGGGAATACCCCTGCGCGCGCGGTTTTGTCAGCCTGGGGCAGCGCGGGTGGGCCCCGGCCACCACCGGTCCCAGGTTTTTGTGTGTTCTCGGTCCGATGGTTCTACACGAAATTGGTTCGACCACAGATACTCGTGGATGGTAAAGCTAAAGAAAGCGATGTTTCTCATGTGAAACGGCTGTGAATGATTGGTGATTGTCATGGCAATAGCCAGTAGTAAATATGTTGACGCATTTTAAAATGAGGCTTTCTAGAACACAAGTGCCGCACTTACGTTCAGTGTCTAGTGTACATCAAGTGTACAAGTGTATTGTGAACTAAGGGAAACTAAATCCAAATAAAAATTAAAATTGATATTTGTTTAAAAAGAAGGTGGTTTACATACTTGTTATGGAGTATTTATAAGTATTTTATAGAGGAACACGTGCGTCAATAATTCTACGAATTTCTCTATAAACAATATTGAAAACAAATGGGTATTGGCATCTAACAATACAACACGGTATACATGTCTTATACATAGCAGAACAATCATTAATGAGCACCTAGAATAATGATATCACCTTTGGTATGCATCTATTGTCTTATCTAACCATGTGGGTCTAATCATTCACCAATCCATGACTACACCTGTATCTAACAGGTGTCGAACAATACAAATTCTCCACACTAGCAATCTAATATCCCCCAGTCGTCTCGCACGTGGGCGACGCGGGAGCGACCACAGCCTCCACCAAAGCCTCCCCGCAGGCAAGCTTCGCGCGGCCGTCGTCACCGCTATCAGTGGCGGCGGCGACCAGCGGCAGCCAACCGCATCTCCCTTCCTCCTATTTTCCACTTCTTCTCCCCCATTCCTCCACTTGTTACTAATGAAGATGGCAGCAACAGAGCAGTTTGCCTGAGCTGAGCATGGCTGGTCTGTGAGAGGTTAACGGGATTCGCGTGCTTCTGCTTGGTGACGGACACATCCGCCCCCTCCTCGTCGGGGTTGGAGAGCAGCGCCTGATGGGGAGTAGGTCACCACCGGTGTCGACAGCGGCAGCTTGCCAACCTTGTCGGTCGGCAACAGTCGGATCCGGCACTGTGGTGACCGGATCTGGTGCCTCGATCTTGAAGATTCTCCCTGTAGATCAACGCAGGCCCCTTACACTGTGCTGCGGTCCAAATCGAGGGACGAGCTGCAATGGAATCGGGGCCACGATGTTGTGGAGGGCACCCGCTCTCTGCATGGGGGGCAACACCTGGTGTTCTCACCTCCGGCTGCACCGGCAAGATCTCGTGCAGCAGCGGGCATCCCCAGCAGCTCGCTCCGGGGTTCACACATGCGAATGTTGGGGCACGGCCTTGGCAGTCGACACAACACGGGAGTAGCAGGGCAACTACGCCGGCGCTCGCAACGATTGGGCAAGAGAGCCTTTGGCCAAGGCAGTGCCCGATTATCCGGGCTGATGGCAACAAGGTGCAAGTCACCTTCTCAAAAGTGGCGGCGTCGTCGTGCTCCTCCCCTCCCCGCAACCTTGGAGATCTCTAGGTGAAAACCCTACTCCGGTTCTACCGGGAGGCGGCGGTGGCATCTCTGATGTCATATCCTACCTGTAGGCGTTGTCTTGAAGGTTCGCTTCATGCCTTCTTCTTCTTCCTCCCTACACTTCACTGGTGAGGTTGGCTCTGGTGGTTGGCTGCTGTTGTGGTTCAATGTGTGTCACTCCTCGGAGCCTCTGCTTCGTCGACGTGCTCCTGTTGGTGGTTGACAGAGAATCAAATGTCGGGTGGTGTTTCCACCGCTTCCACCATCCCCCTTCAAGGATTGCTCCCCTTGGACGGTGTTGGATGATGGTACGTGGAGTCCGGAGGTGTTGTCAGTGTCTCCATCGGCTTTAAGGGAGACCGTCATTTTCGGTGATCTTGGGCTTGCGTGTCCTTCACTACCTTTAGTCCCCATTCCGTTGGGTCACTCAGATGGAGGACAGTAGCGGGGTGGCGTAGCTACGAGGGGTGGTGCAGGGTGCCATGGCCATGGTGCAACCGGTGAGTACGTTGTTCGGTGGTGGCGCAAATTGACAATCGATGGTTGTCTCTCAACTGTGTCATACCTCATCTTTGAATTGTTTGCGAGCTTTGTTTTGGCATTGTACATTGTTGTTTCTTTCTCTTCTCTAAAATTGTACTCATCTTGCCGTTCAACAGTCCAATGCTTGTAAGGTGCATTGTACCTAAACCATCACCGGCTAGTCCGGCATCCGTGGTTTAATGAAATTCAGGTGGGGACTTCACTTTTCGTTCCTTGACTTAAAAAAAATCTCCACATAAATACAATTCCACGCAACAAAAGACATTGCAAAAACAATAGGGGCACGGCTCGCAATCAGCAAGCATTCTTCTTCAATTCTTCCGCTTCTTCTAGCTACTAGCTACTAGCGACAACAAGACCCGTCAATTTCTTAGAATGCTACTGAAATTTGCTCACCTCGCTATTGTCCAGATATTGATTATTGTCATTCAACAACCACTTGGAGGCTAATAAGCATGGCAGAACATTCTGAAAAAAGAAAAAAAACATGGTAGAACATATGGGAACCTTTATTCACATGTTTTAACATTTCCTATTTATTTCATTAGAAATTTACCAACACTGTACTTCGATAAGGCACATCCTTCTTTATGATGCAACAATTGGAACATGTCAATTGAATATTTTAAGTAGTAGTTAAATCGTATTGGAAAACTAGAAACTCATGAACTAAGACAAAAATAGGTGCTTCGATCTCATCAAGAAAACCACGGGCATTCCCTCTTAGAATAGAAAAATACTAGAATGCTAACCTTGAACTCCTGGAGAAACAAGCAAAATAAAAGTGCTATGTTTTGCCCATTATAACAATTGAAAGGGTGCCCTACGCCTTGAGGGGGAAAAGAAAAGGAGAAAAGTTTCCCTTGAAAAACTTATTAAAAAAAACTTATATGTTGCAAATGCAATATGAAGCGTCAGCTTCGACGTCAGAACGCTGCTAACCAAAAGCTTCAACGTCGGGGAGCACATGATTGGCCCGCCCGTCGCAACCGGCGTGCGGCCACATGCCGCGCGGCGGCCACACGCCGGAGCGCACGCAAAAATCCCATGTCGTCTCATCTGGTTCAGCCAACGGGGTGAATCGAATTCCCTCGTCGTCCGAGGTGACAGGCGGCGCGCGTCGTCGCGGCTGCCTTTGACCCGCGCTGTCGCGAGGCAATGCCAGATTGCCAGATGGCCGCGGCGCCACCGTGATCCGCCTCCGCCCGTCGGCACGCGCCCCGCCCGCCGATGCTGACAGTTCTAGGGGCAGTTTGGGAACCGGTGGTAGCTTCGCGAAGCAGGCGGGTTGCCTCCTTTTCTTTTTCTTGTTCCGGGGGGAGAGAGAGGGAGAGGGCCAGAGAGGACGCCGTGGTTGGCTGGCTGGCCGTGGCAGGTGGCGGTGGCCACGTGCACGGCTCCGGGGCTGGTGGCCGGACGGCTTTCAGGTCGGGCCCCAACGACCTGCACCAAACCGTGGTACCTCCCTCCTCGCATTCCAGCCTTGAAAAAGAGCTGGACGCTGGAGACCTGGAGTGCTCGATCGATCGAGCTGCTGCGTCTCTTTCCAACTCCCCTTTTCCACGCACGCTACGTTGATCGAGCTCTGGATTGCAGCTTGAAATTGCACTCTCGCGTCATGTAATATCATATCATATCATATCAGGGCATCAGGATTATTCGGAATGTGCCGAAAATCGCATGGAAATCTTGCTTTAGGCGCTCCATTTTTATTTTTTGTTGCTAAGTTTGGAAGAAAACAAGCATACGAGTTAGGCGAATAGTTAAGAGCCGTGCAGGACGGACGGACGGGATTCCATGACGCGTTTGCTTGAAGTTTATCGCAAGCCAAAAATGAATACTGGAGCTGTCAAGTGTCAACACGAATGGTCGTATTCATTCTGCTGCCACGATCGAGACTCGAGAGAAAGTCAAAGTCAATCCGTTCCGGCCACGGGATTAAAAAAAACGTTTGAACTTGGAGGCCGCAGGTGCCCGTCGAGTTTGAAAATTGGAATGATGTCCGTGGTCTTGTCAGTTGCTTTTGTTGGTGTTGTCGCTACGAAAAAGGAGGTGACTGACTGCTTTCTTGGGGACGACGACGACGATTGCATTGCTTCCAGCTCCATGAACTAGGGCGGGCCGTCTTTCTTTACAATGCAATAATGTTCAGATCGGAGCGAGGTCGCGTACGCCGTGCTGGCTGAGCGGCCGGACATGTCCAAGTAGGAAGGCTAGCTGGCGAGAATTTGTAGCAACTGGTGTTTTGGTTTCGTCTAAATTGGCGCGCGATTATGGAGTCTGTAATGAACAAATACTAGGAGGTGGTAGGAAATGCAGTCAGACTAGGAGGCTCTACTTGGTCAATTTTAGCTCGAATTCAAGTGCTCCTAATATATTCTTCTTCGTTGAGTGGAACGGCTCTTGGTCATCTTTGACAAAAAAAAAAGAACAATCTATCAGAATATAAAAACAAACTAGCTAGGGAGAGTAAAGGTAAGAATTTTGATTACATATAGTTCTGATTCAGAGCGAACTACGTATAGGCTAATTTGGCTGTCCGAAGAAACGTGAACTGGGAAATTGTTGGGTTCCGAGGACAAGTAGGTAACTGCAATAATATATGTGCGGTGATCAAAGTTTGATCGGAGAATTTCCTACTGCACACGTGCATAGTACTCCGTAGTACCATATAGCTGTGTAAGAGTACTCCCTCCTCCTTCAATTTCACTTTTGCTAGCTGGCCCTTGTAATTTCCTGAAGAAAAAAAAAAGAGCCACCCATTTTTTTTATACGGGAAAAAAACATGCCTGGAATTTCCACGCGAGTGGGAAGTACACAATACACATGCTACCGCACGTAGGCTGAAGGAAACAAGAAAACGATGGAAAGCTTTTGCTGGAACCAAGGTCGATGGGCTTGCTTGGCTTGGTCGCTAGCTCCTCGGACCCCGGACGATGGACGGCGTACGATACGAGATGGATGCGCTCGTAGTTTGCATGATTCTTAACGAACCATGTGTGTACGTGCCTGTACATATATACGGGGAGAAAAACTATGAAGAACCATGCGTGCGTGCTAAATGCCTGCCTAATGCATTGGTTCGAGGAGATGTCGTATTTTGTTAATTTTGAAGACGACACGACGTGCGTGCAAATAACGAGGGCAGTGATCGTTGTGATCTATCGATTCAAGCAGACACACCGTCAGTGACACTGTCGATGACGGTCGAGACGACGACGGAAGAGCTAGCACGAGCCGGGCAACAAAACAAATAAACAATGCATGTCCATGGCATTATGCCAAGCTAGGTTCGGACAAGACATGGATGGGTAGGTAGGTAGCCGCACACTGCTGGGTGTGCGCTTTTGTATCAGGTCCAAACCCCTTTTAGTATCAGTTTTCGGTGCTAAAGGGGATCATTCAAGGATAACTTGATTTGGGGATGTAGATGACGTTCACATCCTGACTACAATCATCTAAGGATGTTGTACCTTACCAACCGATACATCACCTCCGATGGTCGCTGCGATCTTGTGAAGTACGATCAACTAAACCACTAGGGTAATTGCTGCAAGCAATCGAGGAACAGGAAAGAACAAGTAGAACAAGTAACTTAATTACAAATATGAAGATAAAAACCAATCTCACAAAGTTGGGGTTCTGAATCGAGTAGAACGGATGGTTTAGTTGACACACACGTCTACAAGGAAGTAGCAATGGCTAAACTTACATCTAAACAAAATCCAATCTGTTTGTGGCGGCTATGGTGGTATACGAGAGGGTAGAGGACAATCAGGACATGGCGGGGGTCATCCTACAACCCTAGGATGCACCCCTATTAGACCCCACTTGATACACGGCCCATCGGGACATAATCAGGTAACGCAGCACCGTGGATAGAAAAGATCTCTGTAGTAAATCAACAATTGTGGCTGCCTCAGAGCAGATATGGACATGAGTCCAGATCCATATGAAAGTAGACTTGATAAGGTTTCCATCAAGTACTTGAACGTCCAAAATGAAGTCCAGATGAAGTCTTGGCGGCTGTCACAAGTTGGTGCAGTGCTGCAGTCCGAATCCAGCCCCAAAATGTGTTGGATTTGATCTCTTTCTTTCCTTAGCCCAAAAGTGACGTGGTGGCCTGGTGGAGGATATTGGAAATATTTAGACTTGGTCCCCAATGAACTTTTTTGATCTTCCATACCTTCCATGTGTGTTTAACACTCTTTTTGATCCACGTATATATTTCTGAAAATAACAATGAACACAAATTATGGTGCAGCATCAACTCATCAAATGTATCAAATACAATCATGATAAAGAATTATTTCACCTTTGAATCAAAAGTTGCCAATGTGGTTGTATCCGAGCAGGTGATGTCCTCATCATTCTCCCATTCTTGGTTGCAAGTCATCCTTGATTTGCTCCAATGACATTCAAAGATACTTGTTTTGATGTTGGAACACGGAGCAACGGCTATGCTGCACGGCCACAACCAACAATGCTCCCCTTCTTCAAGCTTACCTCGTTGCATAAGGAAAAAATTAGGAAAATTTTGCAATATATTATTTGTGTTAGTGCAGCCTCCTATTTGATTATGGTATTGTAGCCCAAAAAGATATTTCAGATTAGAGCAAATATACATTTTATGCATCAAATATTCTTTTTTGCTGTCATATTTGCTAATTGTATGAAACGAACAATGATTAAAACTTGGCAAACCAGAATCGAATTTAAGTTCCATTTTTAGACAATCTAGATTACAAAGAATTTCTAATTCAATATAACCTAATGTGTTAAAATAGGACAGAAGTTTCAGCTCTTCCTTCTTGCTAGCAAGGCAATGAACATGTATAGAAATGACATGTACATCATTCAAAACAAATTTAACATGTTCATGCTTGAGTTGTGTTTGTAGTATATAAGAAACATTTTTAAACAACTCCTTATCATTATGAGAAAAGTGTTCGGTTCGTGGTAAGGCATACTCAGTAGGATGTTATACTAAAACCCGTGCGAGGTTAGCACCAGTAGTGGGAAATTGCAGAGTATTATAAGCATACTCACAAGGAGTGTTTTCAGCATCGAATGTGTTGCTTTGCTCGCTCTCCTCCGACGTGGTAGGTGCTGCACAATCATTATTTTCACAGTTTAGCAGTGGGTGTAGTTGCTCAATTTGCTCAATGCACTCAATAAAATTGTTCCCATCCTCCGTGTCATGGACAATAAAAGGAACAAGAGAGTGCTCTATCACTAGTTATGGTGAAGACAAGACATATCACACAACTTTTCGTTGTCACAAGGTACATCAAGCAAATCATGTTGCAACATAGGCAAATCAGTAGCAAATTCTACTATTTTGTGCTCTTGATTAGGATGTGTAGTGGAGGAAAAAGTATTACCATGTGTCACATTGTTCTTGCAAGTATTTCTAGATAATAAAATCTAATTTTCAGCTTTATAAGCAAGCAAAAATAAGATAGAGAGGTGTTTATAAGTTTTAGAAATTAGCATGGTTTGAATTTCAGAATTGAGCCTTCTCATAAACCTACTCATTATATCTTTCTTACACTCATCTAAACCACCAAACATGGCACAAATCTTGAAGACATGATGGTATTCTTTCACAGTCCTACTATCTTGCTTCAAATTGTCTAATTTTAGGAATGAATGCATCTCTAAAAAGAAATTTGAAGTCTTCATAAGATTCTGAAACTTTGTTGTGCCCACAAATGTGTTTCCATTCTAGTAAAGCATATTCAATCAAAATATTAGAGGCAATATAAATTTTTTATTTCTCGGACAGGTCATGCTCATCAAATTCATTATCTACTTTTAGCTCCCAATCAATATAGCTTTAGGATCAAACTTACCATCATATAATGGCAAGTGTTGAATGACATCCTGAATATGAGGGTCTAGTTTCAACAGCTCAAAAATCTTCGTATCACCTACCATGATTAGTAGAAAATAAGAAACACAAAAATGATGACTAGTCTGTTACAAGGTAGGAGTCCTAGTAGGGTTACAATGTATGAGTCATAGTAGGATTACAGAGGATCCTAGTAGGAGTTTGTCTTCTTCTTTCCTTGCGGGTAATTGGGATCTATCCCTGACATCGCCAACCTCCCTTCCTCCTTTGTCGGCTGAGCCTGGTCTTGGCCCTCGTCCCCGCCACCTTGCCTCCCCCGCGACCCCCTGCCGGCAGCCTCGCGCTTGGCCCCCTCGCCCGGTCGGCCGTCCTTGCGACGCACTCCACTTGTCCTGCCGCGCTGCCACCCCTCAGATCCCGCCGCCCTCACCGTGCCTCTACGCTCTCCCACCGCGCTGCCCTACAGATCCGTGTCATGTAGCAGATCCCGCTGCTCCACGCACCATCGCCCGCTGCTGCTCCACGCGCCGTCGCCCGCTACTCCGCCTGTGCGTTCCTCCCACCGCCGTGTTGTGCCTCACCTCGCCCCGCCGCCGCTCCTCACCGGCATTGCAATGAGGGGCGAGGGGAGGGGGCAGCCGTGAGGAGAGGGGAGGGGTGCTTGGAATGGGATCCGGTGAGGAGAGGACCGAGGGAAGAGAAAGGACCCGCCTGGGGGAAGAGAAGGGACTAGGGGAGAAGGGAGAGAGAGGGAGGCCATTCGGGAGAGTTAGGAGCGGATAAGACGGAGAGAGGAGCAGACGAGTGCGAACTTCAATACAGGGAAGTTCAAATTTCGAATCCCCACCCACCAATTAATACCGAGTGGAAGCTCCACCCGGTACTAAAGGCCCTCAGGCATATTAGTATCAATTGGAGGCTTCAACCGGTACTAATTTGTGACCTTTAGTACCGGGTGAAACCTCCGTCCGGTACTGAAGGGGGTCACGAGGAGCTCCTCGGGGACTAACCGTTAGGCTCGATACTAATGCTTATATTAGTACCGGGTCAATACACAACCGGTAGTGAGCTTCAGGCGAATGTTTAGTTTTTCGGTAGTGGCAGGTGCTGGAGGACATGTTGAGTTCTTGGCAGGCTGAACGCAGGCGTCACCGCATCAAGGAAGGGCCGATGCATGGAGGAATATCAAATATCACGGAGTTGGAGCCCTTTGGACGGATGGCAAGTGGTATGGCCGACTGGCCGAGGAGGGCAGCAGCATCGTGGTCGCTGGATTGGCTGTCGGGAGTTCCAAGGACGGATCTTGTCTGAGTATCTGTGTATTTGTCGTCTGACACAACAGGTGTCGTCGTCAAGCAGGCTGCTTTTTTTTAGGGCCTGTTTGGCAACCACCTATTAAAGTTTAACACCCGTCACATCGGATGTTTGGATGCTAATTAGGAGTATTAAATATAGGCTAATTATAAAACTAATTGCACAGATGGAGTATAATTCGCGAGACGAATCTATTAAGCCTAATTAGTCCATGATTTGACAATGTGGTGCTACAGTAACCATTTGCTAATGATGGATTAATTAGGCTTAATAGATTTATCTCGCGAATTAACACAGGGTTCTGCAATTAGTTTTATAATTAGCTCATGTTTAGTTCTCCTAATTAGCATCCGAACATCCGATGTGACACTGTTAAAATTTAACACCTCGTATCCAAACACATAGATGCCAAGTGCAGGAGTCGCGTCGCTGAAACTGAGAGCCCAGCCCAGCCCAGCCCAGAGCCAAGCGGATTTGCCACGGAAATTCCAGCTTCTACGGCCCACCTGCCTTCTGCCTAGCTAGCGTGCGGTAGTAGAATTCGCGCAGCCCACCCCGGCCTGCGGCCGAGTTTGGTTAGTCGCGCATTCTGCTGCGACGGTGCGTCAGGCCTGGCTGGCCGGATGCAAAAAGCACCGCTGGGCCTGGCTCCAAGAAACGAGAGAATCGGCCGTTCCTGGTGAGCCAGGCTCGCGGAATGCGGACATTAGTCCATTTAATGATGCTATTAGCATATAATTAATGCATATTAAGTGATTTTAATTTATTTCAAAGCAGATTAAGACTTGGTAAGATGAAGTAAATATTATTATAATATAATATCATACAATAGTCATTTTTTATTGTTATTTTAGTAGTTCTATATTCTTTACGTGTACTCGTACTGAAAACAAAACATCATCTAATCTCATCCAAACTAAGCGTATGCATCCAAGCTAAGCGTATACAAGTAACCACACAGATCTCTTGCATGCGCCCAGCCGCATAAGGCTCATTACGGCCCACACCGACCTCGCAGCAATGACAAAATTTTTGCCGTTGCCATTCATGTCACACCGGCGTCGCTGCCGCCGTGCTAACCCATCTGCCGGCGCGCATCCCGATGCAGCAGCTGCAGCAACCCCGCCCGATCAACCCAATCCACCAATACGAAAGCTACTAGGAGTACGTACGCCTCTGTAATCCTCCAAGTGGCCACCTCTCATTTGACCGCCAGACACAGACAGTAGCATCTTTCGCTTTCCAATGGTTTCGTCTAGCCGGATGCAAAACTCTGGGCACCTCCCACGTAATCGCCAGTAGCAGACAGTCTGCTAAACTGCTACTGCCAATTGTAGCATCGTTGGCCGCTAATCCTCCTAGCTCGCGTACAAATCGTCGCTATCAGTAGCGTGGAAATTGTATAAGCGTTGTCACCCTTTTCAGGACCGGGTTATGTACTTATATGGAACTATCAACAGACCAGGTTACGGATACTGAGTTTGTTACAATGCGTTTATCTACACGCAGGTTAGAGATCAAAACAAACAAAATATACATGTTCAACAGCTCAAACTCTACTCTAGATATTTTAGCAATCACAACTTGTCTAAGTTGAGATTGTGCCTGAATTCTTCTAATTGCCGAGCTGTTATTGGTTTTGTAAAATCATCTACAACCTGGTCTCTTGTTGATACAAGTCGAATTTGCAAAACTCCTTGTGATACTCTTTCTCGAACAAAGTGGAAATCCACCTCAATATGTTTGGTCCTGGGTGAAATATAGCTCCTATATTGTCACACCATAGTCTTGCTGCCTTGGGACTTTGAACTCCAAGTTCTCTCAACAATGTTTGCACCAACATGATTTCTGTGGTGGCATTTGCCATACTCAGCATCAGTACCCATTTGGGCGCGGCCGGCGGGAGCTACAGGGGCACGGTGGGGATTTCCCCCTCGTGGAAGGCTCGGAAGGTCACGGGCGCGTGGAGCGGCTGCTAGCGAGGCGCGCAACGTGGAGCAGAGTAGGCGGGAGAGAGGGGGGAGGCGGCAGAAATAGAGGGCGAGGGGTGCGGTGGCTGGTTGGCCGATGGGCCGGTTATGCAGGCCGGCCTGTTGGGCTGCACGCGGGACAGGTAGAGATAGGTTAGCAGGCTAGGCCGGTTGGTTGCGGGCTGGCCTGGTGGGTTAGTTTAGGCTAGATAGGTTAGTTTAGGGTTGGTTTTTATGTTAGGTTAGAATTGGATTCAAAATTCAAACATATTCATATTTGAAATTCAACAAAATTCAAAAAGAGCCAAATCAAACTAGCACGCGTGTTTGGAATTAAATTGAGATTTAATTTTATTATGGAATTTCTAGATGAGAGTAGAATTTGACTTCCATTTTCAAATGAGCACACAATTCAAACAAAAAGTTTTAAATTTTTAAAATTTCACTCAATTTAATATTTTAAGTTTTTGGCATATTACATACGTGGTGGTATGCTATGGTACGTACTAGCACGCGTCAGTTCTCAGTTACCTCATGTTAATTCGGCGCGGAGTTTTTGTTTTTTGGGGGAAAAAAATTTCGGCGCCGAGTTACTTTGACTGCTTGATACGCGCTGCATTCCACGCTGGTAAAAAAAAAATGGCCCCCCTGAGCACAGTCTCCATGTCGATGCAGACAATGCTAGCTCATTACGACGTATAACAACGTCCGATCCGCTGGTCGCGGTCAGCAACGGGACGGAGAAATTCTCGCGATGAGTAGGACGTGACCACAAGCTACCGTTCGGCTGCCAATAATTCTAGCTCTGTAGATGTACTACTAGTCTAGAGGCTTGGTCTTCTCTCATCTCTTAGGCGCTAAGGAATATGTTAACCAAGTGGGTTTGGAGCTAGCGTATCAGGAGAGATTCTCTCGGATTGCATATTTTGCAAATTCGTGTAGCTTTCACCGAGTTTGACAGCGTTTTTTTTTGTTTTTTTTTTTTGGCAACGCTCATCTCTCTCTCGGAGATATCATCTCCATCAGTGAAGTCTGCGAGCAGCAAATAAGTATCAGAAGAAAAGCTCCAAAAATAACAGGAAGGATTCATAGACATTTATCCTGCCCTTTTGCCATCAATTTCGAGCAAGCCAACTGCCAGTGCCAGCCCAACACATACAAATTATATAATTTGCAAATTAGTGTAGCTTGGAGATACCATATATAATTTGTATAATCTCTTGGAGATATCATCTCATCAGTCAAGTCTCTGCGAGCAGCAAACAAATAAAATATTAGAAGAAAAGCTAACACGTTCCAAAAAATACACGAGAGGAAGGATTCACGGACGTCTATCCTGGACTTTTGCCATCAATTCCGAGCAAGCCAAATGCCAACCTAGCACATAGTACACATGTGCAAGTTGCAGGACACACACATGGCAAGCTCGGCTCCCACCTTGGGCAGCCATATCTTCATGATCTTGATAAGGACAGCTCTAGCACGTGACATCATGACTTGATGAGGCATACAAGGTTAGGTGAAAACAACATGTGAACTGAAACAAACCTCTGGACTACATGCGACAAATGATGCAGCCTTGATCATCAGGCATGTCTTCAAGACTTCATCACAAAGAAATCTCACTGAGGATAAAGTGATACTGAACCCACTTACTAACCTTCCCAACGCAGAGGGCCCCACCATATGGTCGCTTTTAACATTGGGACAGAGCAAATGACATCACGATCGAGATGAGAATACAGGGTCAGGTTTGGTGAAAATATGATACGAGAAAAGTCAAAACAACCTATAATTTGCAACAAAAGGAGCATATACAATCTATATTTCAAAAGGATTCCTCTCATTAATTATTGAATAAATGACAATTGCGAACAAATCTTCGATGTGAAGGAAACTAAGTCATGGATGCATATGCAGATATAGAAATAAAATAAAACCACTATTTGTTATTTTATTTGGTCTACATGTGATCGATGCAAGGGTGCTTCCAAGGTGACTACCTTGGCATTGACAATTGGTGTCTTCTCCTGCGTTTGGTCTATAAGTACGAGCCCATCTTCATCCATTGCGCTGCACAAGGTAGAAGAGAACTGAGGTACAAGCAGTAGAACTGCGGCCGCAGAGAAGAGGAGAAAAGGAGAAGAAGAAGGGAGCGAGGATGTACAACGCGCCGCCGCCACAGGACATGTCCTACTACGACCACTGCCAGAGGCGCCACGAGGAGAAGGGCTGCCTCTACGCCTGGTGAGTGAGACCATCTCCTTCTTTCTTCTCCGTTTGTTCAGTCGTGTTGTCATGGAGTAACAGTGCCTGATCCCTTCTGTAATTCCGTTTGGTTACCGCCTACCAGGTTTGGAGCTTGGGAACTGCATGGGTTCCGAGCAATAGTAGTTTAACAAAACTAGTTCATCAAAATTTCGAATTTAGGAAAGCATGCATCTGCATATATGCGGCTCTTTGTTATTGTTTTGGGTTAGGATTCAGTCCCTTTTTCATGATTCGTGATTCGGATTGGCTATGTTCAGAGCCACTGGATAGTAGATATCTTTCTGCAAAGCATGATTGATGCTTCCAAGTACCATTGACAGAGTACTAGCAATATGCTGCGATGACCTCTTAGCCGTTTGAGGTTCTGCTTTTGGATTTTTGGTTGGAAAGCTAGCTTTTTTGAAAGCTAGCTTTCTGGTTGCTGGCTTTTGTAATAAATTTTTATCTTCTCAGCACACCAAAAGTTAGGAAAAGTTCCTCTCAGCTAGCTTTCCAGTTTTCAGTTTATTCCCGCAGAAGTTAGGTTGCGTTTGGGAACCAGGGCTAAACTTTAACACCCTCAAATGGAGGGCTAAAGTTTAGCATCTTGGAGTGTTTGATATGGTACTAAACTTTAGCACCTTTGGTGGTAAAAGACAACATTACCCCTCCTTTCCCTCCTCCCTGGCTGGCGCATTGCCCTCTCCCCGCGCTACCCCTCTCCCGCAATAGCCCCTTCTCTCCCTCACATCTCCTCTGTCCTCGGCGCTCCTCTCTTCCCCCGACCCTTTCTCTCTCTCCCAAGCACGGCGGCGCTCCCTCACCCCTGCTTGCTCCCGCACGCTAGATCCCACGACGTTGGAGCTCCCCAGTAGATCCGGGTGGCGCTCCTTCCCTCACCCCGCCTGCTTCCCCTCCCGATTCACGCGGCGGTGCGGAGAGGGCACGATGCGGCCAGCCTGCACGGCAGGGTGGAGAGGGCGTGGCGTGGCTGGCCCGAGCGGCGGTGTGGAGAGTGGCCATGCAGCTAGCTTGCGTGGCGGGGCGGAGTAGGCACAGCGCGGCCAGCCGTTCCGGTGGAGTAGATTGGGGGCGGCGTGGCTGGCTTGTGCGACAGCGTGGAGAGGTGGCCGCGCGGCTGGCATGCGCAGTGGGGTGAAGCAGAGGGGCTGGAGCACCGGAGCGTGTGCGTGCGCTCTCCCCCTCGCGTACTCTAGATCCGAGCGAAGCGACAACCACGCACCACGCCCGCGCCCACCAGGCTACCACTACCTCCGTCTCCGTCCGCAGGTGGGGCAAGTGAAAACCCGAGGCGAGAGAGACCCCAAATCCTAACCACCGCAAGGGTGGCCTCATCCTCCCTGCTCCCACCACCCGTCCGCCACATGCGTGCACGCCAGATCGCTGTGGCGGCACCCGCGCACGGATCCAATGCGGCGGCGGCTGCTGCTGCTGTGGTAGTTGCGGGCGGCGACTGTTGTTGGTTCGGTGCCGTTCGGCTGCGGGGTTGGTTCCTGGTTGATGTGCACGATCTAAGGGGATGACAGAGGCAATGGCGCTGGGGTCAGCCGAGCGGCAGACGTGCAGCGGCGCGGTGTCGGCGAGTGGCAACGAGACCTGAGTTTTCAGGGGCCGCGGAGAGTGCGAGGCGGCGGTGCAGGAGGATGCGGGGTTGGGCGGAGGCGGCGTGGTCGGTGGAGGCGACGGGACCGGGCGGAGGCGGCTTGGCCGGCGGAGGAGAGAGGGGGGTTGCGGGAAGGCAATGGGGAAAGGTGGTCCTTGCGACTACTTTTAGCACCTATTTGCACCTTTTAGCAACCCTTGAAGGTGCTAAAGGAAATGGGGGGCTAAACTTTAGCACCCTCCCTTTAGCACCCCTGTTTGGGAACCCAGATGCTAAAAGTGGGGTGCTAAAGTTCAGCACCCCCTTCCAAACAGGCCTTTAGCTTTCCAGCGTTCCGAACGCTAGCCCTGGATTGTTTGTTTTAGCTTTCTAGTTTCTAGCTGCCAGAAGCCGGAAAGCTGACATGAGAAGTTGAAACAAATAGGTAGACATGATCCCCATTTTTCTTCTCTAGAGGCAAGTTGGAAGAAGGATCTTGTTCCTGTGACATGAATGACGAACTAGTTGGCCGTTGGGCGGTTTTCCACCTTTTCTGCACTTTTTTCCAGCCTACCGGAAGCTAGAGAACTGATCTGTCTACTCATAGACTACCTCTTGTTCCAAGAAAAGTCTACCAAAATATCCTGAGTGAAATAACAGTGGGCCGGAAACAAAGACTAGAAGTTTATCTAGAACACGAGCAGTGAACACACACACGCCAAGATTTCTCCGTATTCCTGCAAAAATCTAGCAATTTTTGTGTGAAATTCATGCTTTGCAAACGGGGCTTTGTGGTGGAAAAAAAAGTGACATGGATTCAGCAGCAAACAATCGCTGGCAGAGTGGGCACATGTAGTCCTACTGTCAGACACCGTCTCTTTCGTCCGTGCACTCGTGACACATGTGTGAGCATTAAAGGATAACAGCACAGAGCACATGACATCCCTTCTTCTTCCTGGTCTATAAATGCTATCCACCACTCCTTTCCATGAGAACAAGATCAGGGGAGACGAGACGACCCTTGCCCTCCTCCTCCTTCTTCTTCTTCTTCTTCTTCACTTCTTCAGTAGTTCATCACCAGCCGGCCAGGCAAGATGTACGACGCCCCATCCGCGCAGGAGATGTCCTACTACGACCATGTGCAGAGGCGCCACGAGGAGAAGGGCTGCCTCTACGCATGGTAAAATCCGATTCAGTTCCAGATATTCAGTTCAGTTTCAGTTTGCACGGCCTGAAGCTTCAGCTGGCAGTTCTTTCCCTCTTTATCCGTCAAAACTTCATTTTCCACTGCTTTTTTTGGAGGTTCAGTTTCCTAGAAATATGACGCTGCAAATACTTGCAGCTTCATGGAGCAATCTTCCTGCAAATTATCATGAATTCATTCGTCCGTGTTTTTCCCCCGAGCTAAGGAATTAAAACTACTCACTACATGTCTCTGATCCTTTTGCAGTATGATAGCCTTGGTTTTGACAATATGCTCTCTGCTTTTACTTCAGTTTTTTGAAGAACTTACACTTATATTCCTTCCGTCCCAAATTACTATTCGCTTTGATTTTCTAGATACATAGCTTTTTCTACATATCAAGATATACATACATCTAGATCCATATCTCAAAAGTTTTGTATCAAAAAATCCAAAAAAATAGTAATTTGGTACAGAGGGAGTAGAATCTGAAGACAACCGAGCCAATCACACATCTCCCAAAGTCAACATAGAAGTAGAACAAGGAAGATCAAATTAACCACCACCTGACATGCCCTTACATCTACTATTATTCAAGTTCTCGTTGACTTTATTTATTTGCACGTGAAATCGATGCTCACTCACATCGTTCTCTGCCAGAAGGCATTTTCCTGTTTTTTCTCTCACCCTTCTCCTGAAGTTTTCTCTCTGCTGAACTTAACTCTGCTTCCTCTCATTTGTCTCTGTTCTAACTGTCTCGCAGCATCTTCACGGCGCTGTGCTGCTTCTGCTGCTACGAGACCTGCGAGTGCTGCCTCGACTGCCTCTGCTGCTGCTGCAACTAGGCCGCCGCCTGCCTGCAGCTCCACAAGGCCGGATGGAGATGAGGAAGTTTCAGTAGCCTGCTTGATTGCTTTACTCTGGTTGCGAAGAACATAATAAACCATGTCGTAGTTATTCTGTCAGTATGAGCGAGCATTCGTGTGTCCTGAACAAAGATTCTACTGGTACTGTAACCATGGTTTGAACCGCCGCATCGTATTGTTAGCATCTCGTTCCGATTCTAAAGTCACCGTATTTGTTCGAGTAAATTTTATCTGTACAGCCCAGCTATGCGTACTCCGATGATTCCTTTCGAAAGAAGAGAGTACAGGTTCAGAGAACACGTTGTGACTGATGAATTGCCACCACCAGCACAGTCTGGTGTAACTGTTGTGGCAGGTCAAGGGACAGGTTGAGCAGGTTGACCTGCCTTGCTCATCTGCTTGGAGCCTTGGACTATGCACATAGTTTGCCAGAAATATAAAATACATGATTTTCTTTTTGGGTGTGTTTTGTAGTCCTTTTGCAGTTGGTGCAACTAACTGTATGATCTAAGAGAATTTTGGTTGGCATTGTACCTACACAAGACAAGGTAGATCAACAACGATTTGAGACCATGGTATGGTAGCTTTGTCAGGACTTGAGTGCAACTGTCTGTCATGTCTGCGAGCCCATACTCCTAACTGCTCTCACAAGGGTCCAAAAGCACCTTTGCTGCAGAATCGTCTATGGTTGCAGCTTACAAGGGCATCATTTGAGAATCTGGGGAAAGGCCACTAAGCTTGAACGATGGACCTCACCTTTTATAATGGATGTGAGAACATAGAATCCATCAACGGGTTCGGTGTCGGACGAACGAGCAATATGGACGTTAACATGACGGAAACAGAGCAGCTGGGAATGATTATGGATGCTTTGCCAGCTAGATGATCACAATTACGGTTTATTCGTACCGAATTCGTCGAGAATGTCTGCTCAAGAGCAACTGGGAATGAGTATGGATGCTTTGTTAGGTAGATGATCTCAATTACATTTTATTCGTGCTGAATTCGTCGAGAATGTCAGCTCAAGATCCAAAGGTCCTAATGCTTTTCTAACTGGCCTCCCAATTGTTAGGAATTTCCAAATGAATTTATACTGGATTGGCTTACTACTGTGCTGCTAGAAATTCTGCAGTTTTCCAGTGTTTACAGTCTTGTGCAGCAGCGGTAAGGAGAGAGTCCTACTGAAAATAATCTGTGAGTTTGTTTCTGCAAAACTAAAAATGCATATAACTCTGGCAGATCAACCGTGGTGTCTGCAAGCTTTGGATTGCTAGAGCATTGCATTCCAATCCGCAAACTCTAATTTCTTTCTGGCTAAAACTCACACTTGCAGTGTTTGACACGCACATGATTTCCCTACAATCTACAATCCAAAATTATTAGGATTCCTCAACCAGTAAAACAAGAATACGGTTCCATTCCACTACAACAAGACGCTGGCATGATTAAGTCATGAAAACTTGAGATCTTAATCTATTCTAACAACACTATGGGCGCTCGTAATGAAGCATGGCTGCCTAGAGAAAGTGCCATGGCTTCAAAGCCCAAGTTGGACATCATAATCTACGTGCTCCCAGGTGTCTAAAGCTGCTTTGTTGCATATCTTGAAACTAGATGCTAACTTGTAGCAATAGCCAATGGAAATGGTGCAAACTCAGCAGCTTATCTTTAAGTTCACCATGTAGATGGCAATAGAGAGATAAGCATCTCTTATGCAGTCTTTTGCAACTCTCTGCTTCTTCCAGCAGGATTTGACCCGACGTCTAGCTCACAGGATACCTGTTCAGTAGATGAAAACAAGAGATCAAACTTTAAACAGTTGTGCACCAAAGAATATGATAGGAGATATTAAATAGTTGTGTTTATATGAGCTGACAAAAGGGAAAATAACTGGGCCATCTGCTATCCTAGGTAGGCTCTAGGCCTGAATAATTTTATGCTCACATATAGTGGATGCAAGAACATCGCATCAACTAGCTTAAGGTAGGATGCTTTATTGTTTTATTCTAGTTTGTAAGGAAGTGGGGTGCTTTACAGCAGTATTCCTTGTCAATAAATATCAATCTGGTGTTTCTCGTGTTAGAAAGACAGCCCCAGATCACCAAAGTTCTCAGTTCAGTTGCAGGTTAAACCCCGGCACCAGTCACAACCCAATCTTAACTAAAGATAGAGAAAAGACAAATGTTTGCATAAAACCACCACGTGACCTGATATTCCATGAACATGAATCTCAATACTGATATTCTATTTCCTCATCGATGTAATGCCCTTGAAATTTAATAAAGCTTCCTTATCGAAAAAAAAATCCTTGCTGTGCCATGAGAAAGAGCATTACATAATCTTTGGATGTTCTGAATTGAGCGTTTCAGTTACTGCAACTACTGAAGGTTACTTATAGCTGGAAAAATAAGAACAGATAAACTAATAGCGCCCCCATTTTCTGCGTCTAATTACATGATTAAGTTGCACGTATGCCAGGCTGCTTCAAATTCCTGAATTCTTACCTGATAACCAGGGTGATCTGTATCTCATGCCACTGGAATATTTGGCTCATTAAGGTTCACAAACGACTCAGCACGCATCATGCGCAGAGTGACAGTGTCCCAAGAGATGAGATGGTCCATAAAGTTTGTAACATATGTTAGCATATCATCCTGCAAAGTTGAAAAGTAAGCATCGCAAATGTTTTCTTCTAAGAACTAATTTGTGAAATTTCAAAAGTGTTAAGCACAAAAAAGGAAGAGAGCTAGAGCATACCTTGTAGTCTAAGTAGTAAGCATGCTGAACAGAAAAGGAGAAATGTCAATATTTAGCACAAAGTAGGATCTTAAAACTCAAGAGTCAATATCCTTACCTCCCATAAATCTAGGCTGATAATTGGCTACAAGAAGAGAATGTGTTGTCATTGCAAAGTTTTTACTGAAAAATTTACTCTAAACTTTTCAACTTATAACGCATCAAGGGGAAAAAAACGGAGTCCAGTAAACATACAATATCACCAAAAGCAAGTGGGGAGATAGCATTTCGTGTATGAACTACTGAAAGCTTTCTCTCATTTCTCTTCACTGCAAGAAACATCAGCAAAATGTAGCCTAAGCTTAGAAATTAGCTTTTGAAAGAGCACAACAGAAAATCAGCAAGTTTCAATAGTGCTTGTACATCAAAGAAAATGGGAAGGAAACTTACAGACAAGCCAAACCCAACCAGACCCCAAAAGTTGTAAGGCTGAGCGAATAAATTCTTCCCTGAAATTGGTAAACGAGCCAAAATCCTTTTCAATCTGCTGCAACACACCTCCCTCAGGTAAGCCACCGCCTTCTGGTTGCATTGATTCCCAGAAGAAGTGATGGTTCCAGACCTGCTTGTCAGAAGACAGAAGGTTGAATTCTAGAGTCTATCCATAAATCGGTGAAAGCACAAGCACAATCTGTAATCCACCCACCCCTGAAAGAAAACAAGTGAAATGAAGCAAATGATATATGTAAACAAAATTGAATAAATCACCGAAAAATTACCTGTGCTGCATTGTTATACTCTGGTAATGGATTGCCATTGTTGTACGCTTCTTTTATCAGCTCCTCCAGAGTGTATCCATACAGTGGGCTGGTAGCAAGCTGCTTATTTAATCCCTCCACATAATCATGATGGTGCTTACCCCAGTGAAGTTCAACTGTCCTCCTGCTCATATAAGGTTCCAAAGCATCCTGATCACCACATCACAAAAACAATAAAAGTTTGTCACTCACATAATGACAGAACCAAAATCTGTTGAGACGATATCAACGAGCTGACCGTACATACCAGTTTATATGGTGGAGTTGTGAGCCCGTAATAGCACACTACTTTTGAATATCTACGAGACAGACCACCCTGCCTCAGTATTCTCTGCAACAAACACCACGCACAAACACAACCTCAGAATCTAGCATGTCCATGCTGCAACTTAGAGCCTTAAACTAAACCAGCAATTGAACGTGTCACATTCAGTTCCCATTAAATGCAGCAATGAGTCAAGGGCAGTACAATGCTCACTTTGCAAACAAAGGAATACTATCAGAAAGAAACAATTAATTGCAATGCTCACACACTGTTGGGCATATGCTCGAGCACCACGAAAGCACACACGCACACACGAGACGGAGAAACAGGAATACGGCGAGATGCAGGAGGGAGAAGAACTGAAGAAGGGGGCGCTAGTTGGTGTTCCGCGGGGCTTACCGAGCGGAGGCGCCGCTGCTGGAGCTTCACACCGGCTGGCGGCGAGGGGAGGAGGCGGAGATGGAGAGCGGAAGCCGCCATCTTTCTGTCCCGCGTTATCCAATCCACCGCGCGGGGGGTCGAAGCCGGAATTTCACCTTGCAACTCAGGCCAAAAGGTTATTTCAAAAGGGCCCCTAATTGGTACGGATATTTTTAAAAGAACCCTATTGTTAATCGCGATCCAATTTATTTTCATATTAGCCCCTATTTGGATTTCCACGCCGCAGTTTTCGCAGATTAGCCCCCGCGCAGGCAAAAGGCGCCGCAATTTGGCCACTGCTCACCGCACTAACGAAGCCGACGTGGAGGGAATCATTACGAGACAAGACTAATTAACTTGTACTCCAAAAAGATTAGAAATTTCCGTTGGGATTAGCCTCTCTGTCATGTCGCCAGTACAGCGCGACACTCCGCATCCACCCAAATCGGAGCTAGGGCTGCTGGCCTTGCTGCCCCCCACGCAAGGCGCCAGGAGCCGCCGCATCCGACCGCGTCGCCGCCGGTCCCACGCGAGGAGAGGCGGCGGCGGCGTCTTCTGCCGGTTTGAGTAGCTGGGGAGGCTGGATTTGAGGTAGACGCGGTCATTTCAGTTTTGTGTTTAAGCTAATTGGCAGCTGGTGGTTTTGGCTGTGGGGAAGAAGCTGCTTGCTCGTCAGATTCAGCTAGCTGTCTTCCTCCAATTCAGGTTTTTTTTACTTTCTTCTTAAATTGATCGTCAAATTGCAGGATTTGGGGCACCAGCTACGCCCGGCTCCAGCATGGACACGGCGTTTCTGCGTTCTCCGCTTGCTCGTAATCTAGTTTATGACGAGTTTGCTGTTCTTCACTCCACAAGCTACCGTTTCCATCCTCTGCGATATTTGAGATGCAACCCGACAGACTCAAGGCCCTGCCAAACACTGTCTGCTTCACCTTTAAGGGTATGCTCTTTCTAGCGTTGCAATGTGTAAATCACAAAATGAACTTTTCAGTTTCAGAGTTGATGCTTAGCTCCAAACTTGAGTATATTGTTATTGACCTGGAGTAAATTCCAAGTTTTGTGATCTGATAGGGCAACTCTTGTGCAGGGCGTGACTCAGCGAGTGGCCGCGCTACCTGATGTCGATGATTTTTTCTGGGAGAAGGATCCTACTCCAATCCTGGACACAATTGATGCGCCCATTCATTTGAAAAATCTATCTAGTAAGGTCGTCAGAGTCATACTCCTTCGCCCTTCCTTTCTTAGTTAGTATATAAGTATATATGATTTGAGAATTTTTTGACACTTGCATACCTAAAAAAACAGGAGCTCAAGCAGTTAGCTGATGAAGTTCGTTCCGAAATATCTTTCATAATGTCCAGAAAATGCCAGCCGTGTGGTCCTGGTCGCTCGGTTGTGGAGCTGACAATTGCTATACATTATGTGTTTAATGCCCCAATGGATAAGATACTATGGGATGCTGGTCAGCATGTAAGACATCTCTCTGTTACTGTTTTGAACTGTCAGATATCATTTCTGCTCAACTTTCTCATCTTCTATATTTTTTCGCTCAACAATTTTCTTACAACAGGCGTATGCACACAAGATTCTCACAGGAAGGCGCTCTCTCTTTCATACCATTAAACAAAAAAATGGCCTTTCTGGTTTCACATCTCGTTTTGAGAGCGAGTATGATCCCTTTGGTGCTGGACATGGATGCAATAGTCTTTCCGCTGGCCTTGGTACTGCCTCTTCGTTCATTACTTTCTTGCATGTCAAATTGTATATATGTTACTGAAGAGACCTATTCTATGCATGTGGAATTGACAAGATCCGCAGGAGTTATTTTCTTAGTATTTGTTTTCACTTATACGCATTTAATTGATGGTTTGTCTACATGAGAAATTCAAGAAAGTTGAATTTAGCTTCGAATCCAATTATGCATGCAGCACTAAGATTTTTCTTTTATTTACAGAACCTGATACAAATTGTTATGTTCAGTGCTATCAGTTCCTATTCTATTTTTTTCTGTGAAATTGCATGGAATCCTCACAGTATAAAATGTTTACAGACAGATTAATTAATAATTATCACAAAAGTTTCACAGCTTAATAAAATCCAAGCCCTGTTCAGAATTTCCTAAATCTTGCTTCTTTGTAGTCTTTTAAAGTATCCTTTCCTTTCTATAGTTTGAGAGTTACTTCTTATCAGGGATGGCGGTTGCAAGGGATATAAATGGGAGAAAAAATCGAATAGTGACAGTTATAAGTAATTGGACAACCATGGCTGGCCAGGTGTACGAGGCAATGGGTCATGCTGGTTTCCTCGATTCCAACATGGTAGTTATTCTAAATGATAGTTGTCACTCCTTGCTTCCTAAAGCTGATGACCGGCCAAAGATGTCAGTCAATGCCTTTTCTAGTGCTCTCAGCAAGATTCAATCCAGCAAAGGATTTAGGAGGTTTAGGGAGGCTGCAAAGGTAAATGCTTATATCCCTTTAGAATGTGTTGTGAACACAGCGTTCGACTTTTTGAATGCCTGTAATTTATAACTCTGATTTCTTTCTTAGAAAAACAACTTCACCCTTGTTACTTTGAGATTTATGGTCTAGTCTTATGCTATATTAATGTCCCTAGTTTGATATTTGAATTTTTCTTCCTAGGGACTTGCCAAATGGTTTGGCAAAGGGATGCATGAATTTGCTGCCAAAGTTGACGAGTATGCTCGTGGTATGATAGGTCCTCATGGAGCAACTCTTTTTGAAGAACTTGGATTATATTATATCGGTCCTATTGATGGGCATAACATTGATGATCTCATCTGTGTATTAAAGGAAGTTGCAACTCTAGATTCAACTGGTCCAGTACTTGTACATGTAATTACTGGGACTGAAAACGACACTGGTGGAAATATTAGCAGTGAAATAACTCCAAATGAGGAAGGTCTGTGATACAGGTCACTATCAAAATATGCATTCTGTTTTACTTTTCTTTTGCTGAGCTAGGAAGCATGCTTAGTGTTTTTCATTTTTAGCTCTCTTGCCCTGTTACCACTGCACTGGGGTTCCTCCTGTATGGGAGGAAGAAACATGGCAAGACAAGGAAATGGCAGTACTCATGCTAAAGAATTTTCAGAGATTTCTTAAAAAACATATGTATATAAGTCATAATTAGCATTTAACTTGGACTCAATGTCAGTCGCAAATTTTACATGCTCGTTTAAGTTTCCGTATTCCAATAAGTACACTAGGAGTCTACTGGTGCTAATGTACTTATCCTTCTGCGACTGTGATATTATTGTTCTTTGAGATTCATTGCAAACTGTATGTTCTTGCATATATAAGCGATATGAATTGGATGAATCTTTTATGGGTTAACTTTTTTAAAAAAAACTGATGACAGGGCCTTCAAACTCAAGCCATGATCTTCTTAAATTTTTAGAAACTGGACTTTCTAGGACATACAATGACTGCTTTGTAGAAGCATTAACCGCAGAAGCAGAGAATGACAAGTGCATTGTGGTAGTTCATGGTGGCATGGGAATGGATCGATCACTCCGCTTATTCCAGTCCAGCTTCCCAGACAGATTTTTTGACTTGGGCATCGCTGAGCAACATGCTGTTACCTTTTCCGCTGGTTTGGCCTGTGGAGGTTTAAAGCCTTTCTGCATAATTCCATCCACATTTCTTCAGCGAGCATATGATCAGGTGCCAGCACATACTGCTGCTAAGTTAGTGTGGGCATAAGTTCCTCTTAGTTCAGTAAATCTGCAAGGCTGCTTTACTGTTATTACACTACATTTCATAGATCTCACATGTATGGCAGATAGTAGAAGATGTGGACATGCAAAAGATACCAGTTCGATTTGCTATCACAAATGCTGGTCTGGTGGGGTCTGAGGGCCCAACTAATTCAGGACCGTTTGATATTACATTCATGTCCTGCTTGCCAAACATGATTGTCATGTCACCATCTAACGAGGATGAACTTGTTGACATGGTGGCAACAGCTGCAATGGTTGAGGACAGACCTATTTGCATCCGGTATCCTAGGGGTGCCATTGTTGGGACTAGTGGCACTTTAACATATGGAAATCCACTTCAGGTAGGTTTTCTTCAATTTATTTTGCCACGTTGACATAACTTGCAAATAGTACAGCTCTCATATTTCAAACACACCTGCTGTATTGCTGAGCTGCTTGCTAACATAGCTAAGAACCTCATGTTCTTATTTCAACATTTAATTTATCACCAGGAAGGAAAACTGTTACAAACAGTATACAACTTTACTGCCTCAAAACTGAACTAATTTGCTTGTCCTAAGAACAGAGGTAGTATGTATTCTTAACATTAAATATTAAAAAAAATCATTGCTTTGACAAAAAAAAAGGATTTGCTTATTTCTGAAAAGTACGTAACTGTTCCTTTTATCATTAACATTTTTTTAAAAGAAGTGTAGTTTTAGTTTTCAAAAAAAAGTGCAGTTTTCTACCTGGTCTCTGTGCCCTTTTTCAGATTGGTAAAGGAGAGATTCTTGTTGAGGGAAAAGAGATAGCTTTTCTTGGCTATGGTGAGGTGGTCCAGAGATGCTTGATTGCTCGCTCTCTTTTATCCAACTTTGGCATTCAGGCGACAGTTGCAAATGCGAGATTTTGCAAACCACTTGACATTGATCTGATCAGAACGCTATGTCAGCATCATAGTTTTCTTATCACAGTGGAAGAAGGAACAGTTGGTGGGTTTGGATCGCATGTCTCTCAGTTTATTTCACTCGATGGTCTACTTGATGGCCGAATAAAGGTACCTTCACCAGTTCACTTTGCTGTTTGTAACTTCTGTACCCAGCACATAAAAGTCTTTGCCCAAAAAGATAATCCTAGAATCCCATCCGTCTTCTGTGTTTGGAGAAGTGCCGATTTTCAAGAATGCGAATCTTATGATATGGTGGGAATTTCTTATGATAATCATCCACGTCTTAAACGTATCTTAATGCCTGAAAGTTGGATAGGCTGGCCCTTACGTAAGGACTATATAACCCCCAATTTCTATGAAATACAAGATGCTCATTGAATGATAATAAATTCATGTTCACTTATACAATACAACTCCAGATTTTATTCAATTCAAGGAATATTTTTTTAGGTTCCAAAGCTTTATATGTGTTCTTGCAATGGAGCCTCCAGCTGCATCCAAGCTACATTCTTCAGCCCTCTTGATGTGTTCATTAGTAGTAACTTCAAGGTTACTGTTTGGTAATTTTTGTTGTTTCTGTATGCTAATCTCAAGGTCTACTTTTCTTTGTAACTCGCAGTGGCGACCCATTGTGCTACCAGACAGGTATATCGAACATGCTTCACTTGCTGAGCAACTCGACTTGGCTGGCCTAACTGCTCACCACATAGCTGCAACCGCATTGACCCTCCTAGGTCGTCACCGAGATGCACTTTTGTTGATGAAGTAGGGAAAAGGAGCCAACAAGAAGAAAAGTTAAAGAAATTTGTACTGTGCAAAAGTTTGGCACGAAGAACGCTCCTTATATGATTGTTTTTGGGAGAACTGAACCTGTCCTGGGAGTTGGCCAAATGCACTACTCTGAAGAGCGACGGCAAAGCCAGCATCATGTTTGCGGTGTACATACATACTGTAAATCCCATTTTGGGGACTAGGTGAATCCGTGTCACAGGCAAAACTAGATGAATAAATTATATATGCGTCAGGATCAAGTTTCATACATGCAACGACTTCAGTAAATACCATAGACAATGCCAAAACGTAAAGAGAGGGTATTATATTTATTACATGACCGAAAGTATTAAATTTGAATAGCAAAACAAGCTTTTATTTTAGCAGCGGAACTCCAACAATGACGACGACTCCACAAGCAATTGACTGGTGGCACACGTACTCCTTAAAGTCTTCCAGAACCTCCTTAAAGTTGACTTGGTCTGAGCAGCGGTTTTAGCAAGAGTGAGTACACTTATGGTTGGTACTCAGTAAGCGTGGGGAAATATGTAGTGTAAGGCTATTCAAGGAGGCTATGGTTTAATAGCATTTCAACATTTAATTGGTTGGTACTCAGTAAGGGTGGGGAAATATGTAGTGTAAGGCTATTCAATGAGGTTATGGTTTAATAGCATTTCAGCATTTAATTGTACTAAGTATAAGTTTACACCACCCCACATTAAGCATATACATAAATAAATATAACAACAATAAATAACATCAATTTAATTCAACTTTCGATAAATTAATCATGCGAGGATCCAGACCGCTCTTGACCGTGAGTACGGCTGTTATAATAGTTTTACACCATGCAGAGGTTGTACACTTTCACTACAAGTCGCGTAAAAGTTGAAAAGAACTTTAGACCCAAGCATGTTGTGCGGGCCAGGCACAATACCACACTTTCGAGGTGTGATTGCATAGGGACGCTATGAGATCTTTATAAAGATTCCCTAATAAGAAGTAGCCTGCTAAAGTTTTCGGATTAGTAGCAGAGCATAAACCTCTCTCAAGACTGCGAAGCTACTATATAGCAGATCGGTCTGAGGGTTAAGTTATACCCATCTGCTGCCGCCCCTCTTACCCTTTCGCTAAGACCGCTCCAAACTAGAGTCTCTAATTAATTAGCCAAGACCAGAGCCATGTAATTCTTATGGTTGTACTATTTTCTTGGGTGGTCGCTCCATGTTCCAATTAAGCATGGTGATCTTGTATTAATGGAAGGCATAGCGTAAATAAAATAAGTTTAACCATTAGGTCATTAATACCACCATACTCAGTTAGAACAACTAAGCAAGAACTACCTGACGGGTCCATAGACTCGGGGTCCCCAAAGGGCCCGCCTTCCCGCAACGCTCGGCCAAACAAGAGGCGCGGCGACACGCGCCTAGGGCCTGCCCAGCTACGCAATGCTAGGCTGAGACCAAGATCCGGCCACCGACCGGCGCCTCCGACCGGAAGGCCGGGTCGGTGCCCCGATCGGAAGGCTTGGACGGCACCGGGACCACAGTCCGACTCCGACCGAGTCCCCCTAACTGGGGATGTGTCGTACCAACGCACACCGCTCCCCCCGACCGACACGGTCGGGACCGACCGGGACAACTGATCGGGGACGCCCGCTCGGTTAGGGCCCGGGGAGTAGGTGGAGCGGATAAGGGAAAGCGCCCAGGTCAACCGCCGTACAAAGGACCGTACCACACCACGCCCTGCGCACGCCCGCACAGTGCCGCTGCAACCTACCCGCTACAATGGAGTGGACTGACGAGATGAATAGCGACGGAGGACGGCGGTATGATACCCGACGACGTGGGCATCGATAAGACTAGACGGCACCCGCACACACTCTTTCTCTCTCTCTGACTTGTAAGGCCGTCCCCTTGCACTATAAAAGGGGATGGGCCCTCCACATCTAAGATAGGCAATACATCATCAGAAACCTTCTGACATACGAGAAACATAGACGAACGCACTCTCGAACATATAGCGCACATTTGAGCCCCTATCACTCTCTCCCACTTGGGCCAGAGCACGACCGGGTCTCAAACATCCCCTTCTCATTTCTCACTCGTTTGTAACCCCACTACAAATTTCGAGCACCTGGGCTCAGGAATATAGTCGACCGACCGACCCGAACTGGACGTAGGGCCCGGTACCCGAACCAGTATACATCCTGTGTCATTGAGTGCTAGGCCACATCCGATCTAACGCACGACAAAACTACTATATTTACTAGTCGGCCAGATTCCGCACCGACACTACCCAACATTAAAGTAAATCTAGGTTGATCAAGGCGTAGGGATAAATCTAGGTTGATCAAGGCTTAGGGATAAAACTAGGTACACCTTAAATAGGACCAATCATGTTTATATACTTAAAGTGCATAACATATAACATATGTGTATTGAACATAAAAGTAAAGGTTGCATAGGATCAAATTGTGATCAAGGGCACGACTTGCCTTTTTGAACTGGCTCTTACTGCTCAAAGCCTTGCTATTCGAATCCCTCGAACTGCGATCCTTCTATGCGCAGCAAATGCGCAGGAAACAAGTACATACAAGCAAACAAAGAACTAAAATAAGAAAACATTACATCAAACAGTAGCAAATAGAGCAAAACAAAATCATACAACAAATCTACGCATCAGCACGAACTCATAGGTGCAAGAAACGCTTTAAACGGATTTTAAAACACTAAAGATATGAGCTAAACAAGGTTTAGGGGTTTAAGTGAGGGAAAACTAAACTTCTAGGGACTAAACTTAAAGAAATCAAGGGCTAAAATCTAATTAAACATATAAACAGAAGGTCTAAAGCGTAAAAGAATAGATCCAGGATTGTGGGTGGGATTTTCTAAAAAAGGAGGGGCCTAAACAGAAGAAAAAGGATCTAAATCTAATTACTTTTTAACTGTGCAGGGCCTCGGGTGCAAAAACTGTAAAATTCAGGGTTTCTTTAGCAAAAAGTACAGAGCGGCGGCGGGGTTGACCGGTATTGACCCGGGTCGGATCCGATCGTGGCCGTCGGCTCTCGATCGGATGGCTGCGGACGGCCGGGATGGAAGCGGCGGCGCTACGTGCGGCTAAACGGCGGTGCGCAGGGGACCTCGCCAGAATCGGGCGTAGCTTGAGCGGCGGCTCACAGTTTTCGATGGGGCTGGCTCGGGACGAAGCTGGGTGCACAGCGAACCGATCTAGGTATTCGGAGTGGTGGCTAGAGCGGTGACGGCGACGTGAAGCTCGGAGAGGCGACTCGGCGGTGGGCCAGCAGCTCCAACGAGCTTGGGAATGTGGTAGAGGGCACGGGAGCGCACGAGAGGACCTCCGGCGGGTTCCTTACCACGATGCGAACCTCCGGGCGGTGCTCTGGTCGACGGCAAGGCAGCGAGAGCAAAGATCGATGGCGACGGGTTTGAGCTCGGGCGGCGGCGATGCTGGGTGCGAGGTGAGGGCGCTACGGTTTGGTGAGGTTGGGGGGTGCGGCGGCTCGGTTTTATAGGCCGAGGGATGACGGCTAGGCCCCATGTGTTAGCGAGACGGGTGAAGGAGCGGGCCGGCTCTGTGCTGGGCTGTGGGACACGAGTCGACGTGGAGGAGGCACTGCTGGGCTGGCTCCTGCGGTGCTACTGCTGCGGAGCCCGGCCGAAAGGAGAAACGGGCCAAAAGAGAGAAAGAGAAATGTTTTCCTATTGTTTAAAAAGGATCAAACAAATGAATTCAAATATAAATTTGAATTCAAACAAGCAAAATCAATGCACCAGCATGAATGGAACAATAAATTCCTATGATTCATTAATTAAATTTCAGAAAAACATTTGAATGCCTAGGAAATTAAATAAAACCTAGAAAATTCTTAAATCCTTAAACTCACACCATTAAATTCTAGCAAATTCTAACAAATTTTATTAATTTGCAAAAGTTGAAAATTAGGGTGTTACACCCCGCAAAGCATCTACAGGACGCTACGCTGTAATATATTGTGGATGTAAATACTAAAATGCCTGTGCTATTCTGGTGATTAGGTGACCCCGTAAAGCATTTACAGGACGATACGCTACGCTGTAATGTATTTTGGATGTAAATACTAAAATGCCGGTGCTACACTGAGGTGCCTTGTATTAGTCAATAAGGTTACTTTCGCATGCACCAATTCCAATCTGAATCAAATGGAATGGCAAATTTGAGGGGGCAGACACTGAAAAGAACAGATGAATTGAGCAAATGTTGGCAGCAGATTCCAGAAATTTAATGATATAATCCAGCAGCTTTTCTACAGTAAATTTGCGCAACTGCTTCTCGCTACAGTGCAAAACAGCTGCTACAGTATTTCCCAGGAGCTCCACCAAAGAGTATAAATACCGTAATAATGTGGGTCAACACCGGCCAATACATCAACATTGAGAAGCAATGGCTCCCACTACTCGAATAATCAAACAATAAGATATTACCAATACAACAAAATCTCTGGCACTAAATCATGCCTAATGGTCTCATTGTACAAATCATGGGTATAGCACACGGTGACCTTAAAGCCCATGCTATGTATAATACCACACATCATACTAAGGATTACAGTTGCTCAGCTTCTGAGCAAGGGTTTAAAGGTTCAGGGACCGCGACAGCAGGACACATGGTTATCGGTGTCCCATCTTTCATCGAACGAATCAGGTCAGCATTCTGTCAAAGCATAAATCAGTGGCATTTTGTCAAACAATAGTGAATAGTGATCTTCATTATCACCCAATGCATTTGCATATGATATAATAACAAAACCAATTTAATCGAAATTCATAAGCAAATCATAGTTTTGTGAACTGAACCTTGTTCTACTCCAAGTACATCTTGGTTGTGACTGCTGGGTGCTTCCTGCCAGAGAACTCATGCAATTCATAGGTGAACTCCATATCCATAAGTCGATGGTTTTCCTTTGAGCGAACCATCGAGAAGGAAACATTAACATTGTCTCCTTTAGATACTTTCAGATGTGGAGTCAGCAAGAATACCTTGAAAAGAAAAAAGAAAACTGATGATTTTTTTTCCAGACCAGCTACTAATTTAAGAATGGCATGCATTAAAATAATGACACAATCAATTGAAAAAGAGTGTTGTTTTGCAAAAGTTATCACTTCAAATAAGAGCACCCATAATATACTGATTTCGGTGAAATAAATATGTATCTTAAAACAAGTTTCTTTCTTCATAAGAGCATCCATAACATCTTGACTTCTTTTTGCAGGAGTCAAGAGAAGGTTTGCTCCCTGCTCCTGCCTATACTAAAAATTCAAAGAAGAAAACAGACATATTTTCCTTAAGTGCACACAATTTTTTTACGTAATGGGTCAACATTTACAAGTTGAAGTAGAAAATAGGATTGAACAATTTGTAACTATAAGCTATATCTCGTAACATATTTTAGGAATTACCAAAGAACAATGGTTCCAGGAAACCAACCTGCTGGCCCCAATGAGTTCCCCCATGCTCAACTGGAGCAGTGTTTAACTCAACTTCCTCCACAGCAGGGTTTTGCGCACTACCCTGAAAATTATCATAAAACATAATGAGCACCTTGCATAAGTCGTAACATTGTCATAAGATGAAGTGGGCTGCAATTAAGTCTCACATACTCGAAAATGAACATCAAACCATCCAGCCAGTGCTGATAATCTAGTTCCATCCAGGCTGATTGGCAACGTAACTTGTGCTCTAACTTCTCGAATCTCATCAACAGTGGCTGTTAAGCAATCAATTTCCTTAATAACTGCAGGTTGGCCAATAACTTGGTTTGGATGGAGATTGTTCCATATCGAAGACTGCAGAAGGATACAATCATGTGAACATTAAGTGAGCGGGAAAGGCCCATGAAACATACAGGCTTAGTCATTCGCTGCTCTTTGCATGCTGATTTCTTAGCAAGAGCTTTTAGGATACCCAGATTTAGGATAAACACCTAGGGCATGCTTCATAGGATGAAAAGGCTAAATTAAAATAACAGGGCTCAAATTTCAATGGAGAAAATAATATAGGCTTGTATAACTACAAGTATTTCAAAATAAGTGAAAAGGATATTGATTCTTCCAATTACTCAGAAGGGCGTGGCAACACATTTGTTATACTTACTTAAAAGGAGACACATTAATTTGCTATGAAAAGATATAAGGTGTTCAGAAGCTAAGAAAATCCCTGAATTTTAAATTCCATGACTGCAGCATGAGAAGAGAAACGAAGATAACATACCTTCAGATAGTATTTTTCATGTTCTGCACGATATGCCTTTGTCAAAGCATTCATATTGACTCCATAATAAGCTTGAGTGTCCTGAACAAATAGACTCCAGTCTTCCATAGCAATATCCAAGTCTTCCAACTTTTTGTCACCCAAACCAGTTCTTATGGGTGCTAGCCACATCCTAGCATGACTAGGATACCTGCAAAAAGAATGATCTTACACAAAGTAAATGTGCATTCTGTGTGCAGGAACAAAAGATTGAAAGGGGGATTTGTTTTCTATCTAAGAAGAACTTTGATAGTGTTTGTTAACGTAACTTGCAGCATACACTTACATTACACCATCTGGCTTCAACCAGCGGTCACGCGCGCAAATGACGGAATCGAACATGGATTCTCTCAAAAGAAAGTAGCCCATCCACTCTGATATAATGACATCAACTGCAGTTCCAAACAACATACAGAAACATAGTCAACACTCGACACATCGTAACTTCCAGATTTCGTGTAAATTAGAAATTTTCACCTGATACAATAAAAAAAGCATGTAGCTCATATAGTCATATAGTTGGAATGCCTTTCCAATTGGGACATAGATTACTTAATTTTACCATCGACTTCGGATTCAGGAACAGCAGTAAGAAGAAGAATCAAGAAATTAAGGCACACCTTTCTCCGGCAGCTCAATGTCTTCCACGGTGCCCTGTATCACCTCGACAATGTCCGCGACGCCGTTGGCGCGCGCGAGCTCGCGCGCATGCTCCGCCATGTTAGTCGCCTCGACGGCGTACACCTTCCTGGCCCCGGCCTGCGCGCTCCAGATGGCAAGGATGCCGCTCCCGGTACCCACGTCAAGGACTACCTGACAGATCCGCCAAATTCATCAAATCAGACACCCAAATTGCTGGAAAAAAACGATTTTTTAAGGGGATTCAGGGGTTCCTCACCTTGCCCTGGAAGTGGGGAGCGTTGCGGAAGACGGAGGAGTGGTAGGCGTCCATGCGGACGCGGTCGCAGAGCATCTCCTTCTGGTGGTAGAGGTAGCCGTAGGTGCAGAAGTAGTTGGCGAAGTCCACCTCCTTGTCCACCGGGCGCGCGCCGGAGGAACCGGCGGCGGCGGCGGCGGCGCCGTTAGGGAGGGACGCCATGGGTGGAGGCGGGTGTGGGGGGTAGCCGACAGGGGGTTTTCGCGAGTTTTGAGAGGAAAGATGCTTGATTGCTAGGGTTTATGGAGGTGTGTCTTTTAAAGGGTGGTTTGGATGAATGTCAGCCCTTGGATCTTCTCTGATTTTCGTGCTCTGGTTGATGTGTTACTAAATTTGGAAGCTCACGCTCAACCGGCCAGTTGAAATTCAGTTGTACTTCGGATGAACTTTAAGTTTGGATCAATTCATGTGATTGTTTCCATTCAGAAATCTAGAGCGTTACAATGTAGATAGAGTTACCTATTGAGTTTTTTTTTCTTTTACTAGGTAATACTATAAGCTCATTTGTTAATTCGCTCTGATAGAGAGTCGTACTCATGCTTGTTGGATGGTACTTTGGTCTGAAATAAAAATAAAAAATAGTTTAGGGCTGACTTCGGTAAAAAAAAACTATAAGCTCATTTCATAATGTTTGGTACTTATCATGTCCCATCCTTAGAAAAAAGGGAAAAAAGTTATTTGCTTCAATTTTTCTTGTATCTTATTTGAATTTCATTAGTGTAAAAAATGCATAATTGCTATTCGTATGAAAGTAGTTGGTACAGCATGATAGCAATTTTGACAATGTATGCAATAAACAAATGCTTTTTTCAAATCCCATGGTATTTCTTTTTTAAAAAGGGGGCATATATTAATCAAGTAATTTAATGCTTACAAACATCACAATTTGGTGGATTCACCGTCTTTGGCAAGAACCATATGCCATCCTATGGTGTTATTTTGAGTTAAGCACGAAACCTCAGCATCGACATCAGCCCACTTGTTTGTAGAATGTTTTAGTCATTTTCAAGCCCAGTCATCAATTGCTATATTTTGTCAAAAAAAACAATTCTTAGATTTAACAATAGTGCAAAGTGAGTGCATATAATTGCTGTTTTCGAGTAGTTCAAATTAGTTACACATTTTTAGGAATTTTATATGAACTTTGTTTCAATTTGTAAAATTTTACAACCAACCCAAGTCGGGGCGTCGGGCCCGTATACCGGTCTATAGGCCGAAAACAGTCAAACACCCAAGTTGGTGGGATACTTAATTATTTACCATCCTTAGAAATGACACTCCTTAAGAAGCCACTTTTAGAATGACACCTACGTATTTGCCACCAGAGAGAAGTTTTACTAACATATTTGTCATTTTTGCTGACGTGTCAAGCCACGTCCACGCGCCAAGGTGGATTGAGCATGGCAAATGATCATAATACCCCTCGTCACCCTCTTCTTCGTCCCCACTGCTGCCACGTCCGCCGCGAGCCCGCTCCCGGTGAACGAGAACGATAACTTGTACACGAACTCTCGCTCGTGGCCGAGGCCGTCACCGTCGGGAGCCGCCTCCCTGACCTTACGGGGCGTCGGGGAGGCGGCGGCGGCAGGGGAGCGGAACGTGTGGGAAAGCGAGAAGTCGCCGAGGTGGGGCTGAAGCTGGAGGAAGAAGGCCGGCGTGGAAAGGTTGGGGGAGAGGAGGTTGAACTCGGCGGTGAGTGCGAAGGGCTCGTGCGCTAGGGAGCCGAGCGGGCCGAGCCCCGTGCGGACGGTGAGCACGAAGGGGAGGCCAGGTTTGTTGGGGCGGTACGAGAGGCGGAGCGATGGGCTCGACGCGAAGGCCGTGGAGCGGTCGAAGAAGGGCGCTTATGCCCCGACCGTGAGGGCTTATGGGGAAGGGTCCAGCCCAATAGGGACAGCACACCCCCCACTTTAAGCGGAGCTCCCGCGGGTTGCCCCCTGCTGTGAGCCCCGACTGGAACGGTAGCCCGAGCACGCCGATCGGGACCTTGGCCTGCATCAGCGGCCAGTCGTCGTCGCGGAACTTGATCGACACCTTCATGGAGATTGCCAGTGTGCCGGTGGGTCAGCCAGGTAGTGCTAGTGCAGGAGGCGGGTTTGCGGCGGAGATCAAGTAGTTTCGGGACGGCGGCGCCGGCGAGACAGAGAGTGGGTCGCGAAGAGTGCCTTCACCCTCGTCACGGAGCGGGGGGTCGTGCGCGGGCGGGCGCGCGGGTGTGGGATCTTGGGCGGCGTGTGTAGGTACCGCGGCTTGGGCGGGCGGCCGCGCCGGCGGGGTGCGGCGGTGGCAGCTCCAGGTACGTCGATAGGGTTGGGGCCGGCAACGGGGAAGCCTGGGGCCGCACCTTCGGGGGGCCTCCGCGCCTGCCAAGATATTGCGATGCTCCGGCGCCTGGGACCTGCCATTGGAGGTCATCACTGCACGTGCTCCTGGTCTTGTTGAGCTTCACCTTGAGGTGGAAGAAGAGGGTGGGTCCCACCAGTCAAAGATAGAGAGGGAGGAAGAGAGGAAAAGCACCCACGCTTGGAGAAGAAATGCAGGGGTATTATGGTCATTTGTCATGCTTAATCCACCCTGGCGTGAGGACGTGGCTTGACACGTCAGCAAAATTGGCAATTTTGTTGTTAGTAAAACGTCTCTCCGGCGGCAAATATGCCGGTGTCATTTTAAAAGTGGTTTCTCAACGGCAAATAATTAAATATCCTAAATTGGCAGGAGCCTTTTCTTGTTTTGTAGGGACCCTCTCCATCTTCTCTCCACCGTCCGCTCGTGCCGCCGCTGCCTTCACCGGCCGCCATGTGGAAGCGCGCCACCTCCCTCCTCCTCCGCCACCACCGCTCCGCCCTGCTCCCCCGATCCCCGGCGGTCTCCGCTGCCACCGTGCCTGGTCTCCGCCGTACTCCGGCGCCCCTTTTCTTCTCCACTCTCGGTAACGACCCTTCCCGTTTCTCACAAGCTCAGGCCGTAGCCCCGATTTGATGGCAAGGCTGCGTTTTTCTTCAGATGCGGCCCGGACGAGGACTAGGGTTGAGGACGTGATGCCGATCGCTACGGGGCTCGAGCGCGAGGAGATCGAGGCCGAGCTCCAGGTCTCCCCGCACGGCCGCTTTGCCCGGTTGCAGCCGCTTCATTTCTTATTACAGGTCATATGTTGGTAAAAAATATTAAATTTTGTTGGATTTGTTTTTTTTTTCTGTACAGGGAAAGAAGAGATTCGACATGGACGCCCCCGTCGGTCCCTTTGGCACCAAGGTGAGGGCTTTCCGTCTAATACCTTCTTCTACATTCCCTTTGATGCGTGAGCAACTGGGACCACTGAATCGGTTGCTTTGGATGGGGTTGTGACTTGTGAACATGTGTTGAAATGTCAATGTGCAATCATCTGACTTGCGGTTGCGGATGTGATATGTGTTCGTTTAGATTAATTTGTTTGTCCGCGTGAGATGAGATGCTTGTTTGAACATATTCCGTGGAATAGGTGAAGATACAGAGTATATTTTCAGATGTTGGGATAAGAGCTGACCAATCACTGGTCTTCTTTACTTTATTCAGGGCAATGTGTCACAACTCACATATGTAGATGGATTTGATCTCCACCATTGGGTGTTTTTTTCTTGAGTTGTGGAAGATTTCTGGCAGTAATTATGAGACCAATGAATTGTTCTTAAGTTTAAACTATCCAGTTCTGTTTGGACTTTCTGGGCCTATATAAGTTTGTAGCTTGTGGTCATTCTTTGCGGCATATAATAGTGTTGGCTCACACACTTTCATCAAATGCATTTTCAAAAAAGGAAGCTTTTATCATTTTGAATTTGCTCTAACTTTAGTAGATCAATTGTATTAGCATGTTAAATCTACTTTTCAGGTTTTCTTTAGCATACTAATTTCTAAGCACCAATTATGGAACACCTATTGAATTTCAATACCTACAGGCATCTTGATTTTGCTATTTGATTGGATTATCTTGTGATTCTTGTTCTGTTTACTGCTGTTTATCTTTCTGGTGTTGTTTCAGAATTCAATTTAAGACTTTATCATGCAACTGTAGTTTCATTTGAAAAACTCTATGGCTCAAGGTTACATATGTTTCTTCAGTGTCTTCCCTGTCCAAATAAGCATTGCTGTAGACTGTAGTGAAGAGCTCTAGTTCAACAATCCATGACGCTTTCCTGTTCGTTATGGAAGACTCAATAGAAGTCACTCTGTTCTTGAAGTGGAATCTGCCGTTTCTTAGATGACTGTCTTTTGTATTTCTTAGACTCTAATGTAGGCTATCCTGAATTTCCGTAACGCGCTGCGTAGATGGTCTTTGTATGACTGATTCTTCTTTGTGTTTATTGTTGTCATGACTTTGTCTTTTGACTGACATCAGTTGGGAATTCAGTGAATCACTTGGTAGTGTGCTATATGAATTGTGGTTTTGCTTACATGTGTCATTTGCATAATTTTTTAGTTAGATTTGTTTGATTCTTGTGTGGTTTAAGTGTTCAGCTAAACTGATATCTGTCTATGTTGTTCCTTGAATAGGAAGCTCCTGCTGTGATTCAGTCATACTACAACAAAAGGATTGTTGGTTGTCCTGGCGGTGAAGGAGGTACACTACTGCTGATGCTAAATATCCCTTGAGTCTTTCAAGTTTCAACCAAGAGGGTTCCAGAATTCAAATCCTCACCTGTATCTTATCTAGATAAAAAATGAATTATTTAGAAACATTCATGAACCCTTCAGTTATCTAATTGGCCTATACTGCAATTGTTATTGACCTTCTGCAGAAGATGAGCATGATGTGGTGTGGTTTTGGTTGGAGAGAGGCAAGCCACATGAATGCCCGGTCTGTACTCAATATTTCACGGTACGTTGGTTTCCTGATAAGGTCCTTGCATTCCAAGAGCAAACGTTTGCTGAGTTACAAGCTTCCATCTTTATCTCTGCAGCTTAATGTGATTGGAGAAGGAGGATCACCTGATGGACATGATGACGACGACGACCACCATCAGTAAGGTTCTGTAGGACATGGCAATAAATGGGGTGCCTGATACAGTTTTTGTCGCAGCGTTGTGAAGCTGTGGAAAACTTCAGCCTTTGGGCCTTATAGAGTTCAGTAGACCATGTCAACCTGATTATCCCATAGCTTGGAAGCTGGAGTAATCACTTAAGAAACTCGGCTATACAAATAATGGAATTCGTTACGCAACAATGTACTTTTGCTATTCAATCAGATGTTGTGCTGAATCAAGATAAAAAAAAGCATATTTGTCTGGTTGATTCTATGTTCCCCGTTCGCCTTTACAAATCCGCTGATGGAAGATTTGTTGTCTGAATAGTGAATACTGCTCACACCTTGGTCTGCTGAAATTGCAGTTGCTGTCTCTGAGAATTTATCAGATAAGCAGAGGCTTCAACGAAACAGTCAAGATAACATTGTTTCTCCTATAGTTTCCAAATGCCAACGTGGCTGAATCACTGATGTTGCTTAAATGCTGAACCGTTATGGACGAAACATTCAACTTTGGATTTGGCCAAAGTACAGACACCGAGACACCGACACCACACAAATCCACTACACACTGATGTCACCCGAGCCGTTGAATCAGTGTGCTCTTTCCTCAGTTTGACCATTCAAGTGATGGTTTCTTCACTGCACATGAAATTTATGTCGAATTCGACATGACAGGGATACCATCTGCACTGCATTGCCATTTGATCCATTTGTTCATCTGAACCGTTCTCCAGTTCTCCCCCTACCTACCGTATCCTTTCTCTGATCAAGTCAGAATATTGCGACACAGCCACTGTTAAGAACCAAACCTCAAGGATTGGTTGAGACATCGCTGTCGTTAAATTCGTCAAAAGAGTTGCATGTCATCTCTCTCATCTCCCATGTGTATATTTACCAAGCATCGCGTCAAAACTAGCTCGGATAGCGACGACGAAGTGCAAGAACGCCAAGTCAGAGCGAGTGGTGAACTGGTGAAGCTGAGCGGCGTCGCCGCCGCCGGGCGGTGAAGTGATGGCGTTGGCGTGATCGATGGAGGGCAAGACGGCCAAGATCCTCGCCGGCGTGGCGGCCGTCGTGCTGGCGGCCCTCGAGCTCTCCCTGTTCCTCTGCTTCCGCCTGTCTCGGCCCTTCTACCTCTCGACGGCGGTCATCCTGTCGGCCGTGCTGGCGGGCACCGTAGCGGCGCTGCTGTGCCACCAGGGGCGGGCCGAGCGCATGGCGCGGCGGCCGGCGATGGACGGCGGCGGCGCGGAGGTGTCGGTGCGCGTGGAGTACAGCTTCTTCCGCAAGGTCGCCGGGCTGCCCAGCCGGTTCTCGCTGGAGGCGCTGGCGGCGGCGACGGACGACTTCCAGTGCGTGATCGGGCGGGGCTCGTCGGGGACGGTGTTCAAGGGTATCCTCGACGACGGCACGGCCGTGGCGGTGAAGCGGATCGACGGGTCGCCGCACGTGGACAAGGAGTTCCGGTCGGAGGTGTCGGCGATCGGCAGCGTGCAGCACGTGAGCCTCGTCCGCCTCCTCGGCTTCTGCCTCGTCCGGAACGGCCCGCGCTTCCTCGTCTACGAGTTCATGGAGAACGGGTCCCTCGACAAGTGGATCTTCCCGCAGCACGGTGGCGGCGGCGGCGGGCGGTGCCTGACGTGGCTGCAGCGGTACCAGGTCGCCGTCGACGTGGCGAAGGCGCTGGCGTACCTGCACCACGACTGCCGCGCCAAGGTGGTGCACCTGGACGTGAAGCCGGAGAACATCCTCCTCGACGACCGCCTCCGGGGGATGCTCTCCGACTTCGGGCTGTCGGCGCTGATGGGGAAGGAGCAGAGCCGGGTGGTGACGACGGTGCGCGGCACGACGGGGTACCTGGCGCCGGAGTGGCTGCTGGGCGCCGGCGTGACGGAGAAGTCCGACGTGTACAGCTACGGGATGGTGCTGATGGAGATGCTCGGCGGGCGGCGGAACCTGCAGGCGGAGCCCGGCCCGGGGGGGTCCCGGCGGTGGTCCTACTTCCCGAAGCTCGTCGCCGACAAGGTCCGGGAGGGGCGCGTGATGGAGGTGCTGGACCGGCAGCTCGTACCGTCGTCGGTGGACGAGGCGGCGGTGCGGCGGCTCGCGCACGTGGCGCTGTGGTGCACGCAGGAGAAGGCCGGCGCGCGGCCGGCGATGGCGCGCGTCGTGGAGATGCTGGAGGCCAGGGGAGGAGCTTCCGTGGAGCCGCCGCCGCCGTCGGACATGATCATCGTCAACCTACTCGCCCTCGACCCCGCCGCGCACGCGCACCGCGGCGGCGGCGGTGGCCCGTTCGGGCTGCCCGCGCTGCCGCCGGGATCGGCCGGGACGGCGTCGTCGGTGGTGAGCATGAGCGATTCGTTCGCGCTCTCCTACCTGTCCGGGCGGTAGCGCGCGGCATCGCGTAGCGATCAGCCGATCCGCACGCCAGGATGCTCCAACATCTGAGGAGTTCATGATGGTTTCGTGAGTGGCGACAGTCTGACAGACTGTACAGGGTCTCATCATTGATGCTCCAAACGAAGGTGCAGATTCTGTCTTCAGCTCGGTTGCATCGATGCCTGCCTCTGAAGATTGAGATGCAGGTCAGCAGGTGTTGGTTCAGTAGTTGAAACTGGAATACTTTCAAATTTGATTCAGTATCTTCTTTTGATTTTTTAAACGTCAAATATGATTTCGATTCTTTGTTTCTTTTCTTTTTCATGTCACTTGTAACATTGGTAACCACATTAATTCATTGTCACAGTATTTGAGAATGAATTGGCATGACAGGGAAAATGCAGGCAGACCATTGTTGTTAGCCATGATTTCTCAATCGGGATGTACCTTGAAGCTCCAAAGTCTGATACCTTGGATGTGAGATTATCGTCAAGAAGTATGTTGCTGGGCTTGATATCTCTATGAATTATTGGGATTGAAACTGATGAGTGAAGATAGGATAAGTGCACTAGCAATTTCGGCTGCAATCCTCAACCTTGTAAAGTTGTTTGTTGCCTTTTCAAGTTCATCCAATGTTATGATCATCCTTTCTCCAATATCTGCCCTTTGGGATACCAATTGTTTCACTAGTTGCCCACGATTCAGATCGAAAAACTTTTGTTTTCTTGTCCTCCTACGCTTGAACATTTTGGTAAGGAATATTGCAAAAGTAACAGAACTTATAAAGCCTGCTGCGCTACCAACTCCAATGGCCGATGGTTAAACCTGAAAGTTTATGGATATTTTCACTACCACTTGCCAATAACAAAAATTCAGGTAAGCATACAGAAAACATTTAAACAAAATAATAAACTGCAATTCTAATTTATGTCTTCATTTATTTAATTTTTAGAGTTGGAAGACATGTTCCTGTCTGTCTAACAAAATAGAAACCAATATTGTCATCATTTCCAGGCTAGCTCCCTCTATAGCTGTTGACGGTGGTTACCGGTTAATGTAGATTAGCATGGAAAGACTATGATTGCTTGTTCCCTCTCTAATTGTTGAACTGTTGGTTTGAGTTTTCTTTTCGAATTCATGAGCTTATATTAAATGTACATTGAACTGCCAATGGGTCCATGCAACATAACCAACGTCCTCACAGTAGCAGTGATCGCCAAATATATTAAGATGCAGTCTGTGTACGTAAGTGCATGAGGGATCACAGGTTATATATTCATTTGGAAAAGGTCAGCCTGTCAACCGTGTTCAGGGGCCTTTTGTCCTAGTACATGGCTTTCTTTCAGGGCTGGGACAGCATGTTCTAAACAAAAAACCAGTATAGTTAAATAAAAAGCATCACTAGTGATGGATGCCTTTTTTGTTTCTCGCATGGCATACCTAAACAATATTATTAAAAGTTTAAATGTACATTGGATTGTGCATATCTATTTCAATTACACTTTCTTTACCTGCAAAGCCGTTGCAAGACTTTGCATGCGCCTTCCCCATGAAAAGTTTATTATTCCATACACAACTTATGCACAACATAGAAAAAACGAATGTGCAAAATATACCTATGGTTGCAGTGCAGGGTATGTTCTTTGGATCTTTGCTCTGAGTTCCTGATGGGCATGAACAAGTGTAGCTTCCATTTGTGTTACGACAGTGGCCACCTTTGCAAGGATACAATGATGGATTGTCGCACTCTTTGATATCTGCCCATGAAACAAGATAGGGGAATAAAAAAGAAGTGATTGAAATTTGTAACTTTCAAGTTGAGAGATGTAAATTTGGTATTTGGAGATGCATGCTGACCTTGGCAGCCACTGTCTAGATAAGGATTGCCATCATAACCTGAAGAACAATGGCAGAGATACCCTAGGCCATTGCGTGCGGGCATGCATTCGCTGTTCGTGGCGGCGCATGCATATGATGATTTGTTCACTTTTGCTTCATCGCAAGTTTGATTACCTACGCCCCAATCGAGCACCAACGGGACCCCACGACCGTGAACTCCATACATTTCTCCATACTCTCTAGATTTGGCATAGGAGGCATTGAATTTGAACCAATTCTGCTCGACAACAAAAGCATAGCTGCATGGGCTGAACTTTCGGACTGCAGAGTAATCCACACCGCCTATTCTTAAGAATGATGGCTGGTAAGACCTAAGATTACCTGGAATAGAAGTCTGACAACATCCCATGCCATTGCATTCTGTGCTATTTTCGATACTGTCCTCATTACAGAATGATACACATCCGCTGGTGTAATTGTTATTCTGCTTCCAGTCCTGGATGACTGCAGTGGTAGCACACCCGATTGCAGTGAATTTGTTCTTGACAGTGGAAACCGAGAAATAAGGAATGTCGTTGGCTACCATGGCACCATCCATCACCATCCACTGAAAGCCGGCCGTTAGGGAGCTGTCATCGCAACTATTTGCTATTCGCTTCTGAATGCGGATCTCGCCCTGGGACAGATTAAATTCCAAAACCATAAGCCTCTTGCCTTGCTGGAGAGACACCACTTGGTCTTGGCAGTAGACACGGAAGGGTTCCCGGAAGCAGCCTTGCTCGAAGCCGGCCGAAAGGGTAGGGAACGCTGATGTTGCCGCACTTGTCTTGGCAGCCGGGCAAGACCAGGCTACCGGTGTCAGCCCCATCAGCACCATGCTCCAAGGTCAGGATGGCCGCCACAACTAGCAGTGATAAAAGCAACTTCTTTCCTGCAGGTAATGACACAATAAAAGGCACAAACTAAACTAAGTTTGGATTGTGCAGAATAGACTACAGCAGCATAGATTAATTACAACTGTTGCTAATTTCTTTTGCAATGAAATTGTTGGTACTTTAAACTACTCACCGAATAAAAGTAAACATGTTCTAAAATCGATTTCATTATTATTGGTGACAGTGGAAAAGAGCATCTGAATGTCCTCTATTTCCTCTGAAACATATACATGTGTAAATACGATTGTATACTAAACAAAACTGTATTTGTTATGCATCGTCAGTAGAGTTTTGTATAGTGAATGTACATACCTATATTTAAGCTATTAAATCGTTTGCAATTGCTTATGCTAAGAAAAATAATTAACTGGACACATCCTAAACCTTCAGCTATTCTATATTAGAGGGGTAGTAAGAAATCTGACCTGCAAGCAATGAGAAATCCATGTCTATTGTGACCACCTACCTGTTAGCCTAACCTCGCCGCGACACCTAGGACAGAGGATAAAATTGAGCAGCGTGAGAAAGTTGAATGACTAAAATGGCTGCTTTGGTTCTTTAAGAATCAATTTGAGTTTTGGTTGATAGTTCCGGTAATATAATATAATCCTTTCCCCTACTATTCTTTTATTTTATTTTATTGTAGTAAAAACACGATTCTCCATACAAGTCTTGCCCGATTTAGACCGGGAGAAATATGGAATTAGGCGGACTTTCGTCCAGTCCATATACATGTGAGCTCATACTAAAAACTTATACTCCACACAGGGATCTGTATATACAAGACATGCACTTCATTTTGTAATAGAAATATGATTAGGGAATAAGAAAGAAAAGCTCCACCTATGTCTTATGTTTATCTATTACTTTGTGTTTGTGCATAGGCATGAGCGTACGGTGAAGCTCGAGATCTCTCCTGCAAACACGCTATTTCTATCTTACATCCATCCCTGCAAATACATTTTACCCGGATCTAAAAATGACTGTAGCTTAATTTTCCTCTACCTTAAGGTTTCCAATCCGAAACGACGATAGGTGCGAGAGCTCCCCCCCTCCCCCCGCCGGTGACCACCCCGGTCCCGGCATCCACAGCCTCCCGGCGGTGGCCACTCCGGCCCTGCCGGCCACCCTCACCCGCGCCCCAAAACTTCTCGCACCACCAACCCCTCTGAGCCTCAGTTTTGGCCCCATTCCGGTAGTTCTTCTGAAGATAGCAGTGATTACCTAGTTCTCCTACCTGGTGCCTCAAAATTGGTGAAGTATTGAGGTTGCTTGGGTTTCCACGCTGTGGTTTGTCCTTCTTCTGCCCTTGCTCGCTTAATCTTCCTTTTCTATGGATCTTTCGATGCTCAACTACCAGTTGGGCAGATGGTTCAGTCGGAATTTGTTGGATAATTGGGGTTTTCACATAAATGTGGATAGGAAGCCAGCAGGATCAGGTTTTCACCTGCTGGTATCTTTTAGTCGAAATCGTTTCAGGTGAAACGGTTAGCACTTCCTGCACTCAGTGCTTGGTGGCAAGCCGCATCTCTTCTCGACAAAGCAGCGGGAAGATCAGGTTTTTGCATTTTCTGTGTCATCCAGCAAAGTGGGTTTTCTGATATCTGGGCTCAAACCAATATCTTGTGAATCCTTCAAATTGGCGTTCTTTCTTCACAATGCTAAAGGGTTATCAGAGGCACTTATATTCGCCAAGCAGGATTCAGGTCCCTCCTTCAAATGGCAAGTTGTCCATCCTAGAAAGAACAGGGAGGTGGTCTCCTCCTATGGCAATTCTTCTGATGCAACAAAGTACCATCTGGTGACGGATAAGCTGGTCAAAAACTCTAGATCCTTTGCAGATGTTCTGAAATCAGCTCCTCCACCGCTAACAGGGGCTAATGCCACTTGTCTGGGGTCTGTTCAAGGGGTAAACCTTAAGCACAATAATCAATTCACAGGGGCTAATTCTACCAGATTGGAATCTGATCCTACCGTTAACAATAAGGCTTATCATCTTCCTTCCACAGTTCGTAGGTCAGTCTTCTCTAGGCTTTCATCTCCCGGTGGTTTTGTTTTCGAACGACTAGGCAACCAGCAGCCTGGTCGGTTTGAAGATTGTCAAAGGAGATCTCTGGCTCCCAGATTTTCTGGTCCACGGTGGAAGCTACCTATATCTAAGCCTAAACCTGCTGCTCACCAGGATCACTGTGCACCTGCCAACCACCTGGAGCACGCTTGTTACAATTGTGGGCTCGGTAATCAAAGAGGTCACAGGAGTAAAAACTGCTTACCTTTTCTTGCCCTCCAACACTTTGTGCAGTCTTTTACGATCCCTCCCACCAGTAATTTCTCCTCTTGCATTGAGCCAACCGCCTGGCTAAAGTCGGATACTAGCAATTGGTTTCAGTTGGGCCCGAAGACCTCTCTTGGGCCAAATCAATTTGGAACGCCCTTCTATCCTTCCTTCTTTGAGTTGGCATGGGCAGTTAGTACCACTCGAGAAGACGCCAACCCTTGGGCTTCATTCACCCCCTTCCTCTCTGGCCACTCCACTCACACTCTCCCAAGAAAACCCAAACACCATTGTTAACGGCGACGACAATGAAGAAGCCCGCACTAAGGCAGCCATGGCATTCCTGAACATCGATCCAGCTCCCCTCATGCTTCCTGGATTCTCAAGGGTGTTGGTTCAGGGAAGGCCAAAGTTCGCAAGGGTCGTCTTCCCAAGAACTGTTCCGGCCAACGAGGACCTCGCGATCACCATCACCAACTTTCCCCCAGGTGAGGTCCCCTTCGCTGATGTGCATGCAGTAGTTTTTGGTCTAGTAGAAGAAGAGTATGAACTTAGAATCCAGAAGATTCAGCGCTACCCTTTTCACCGCACACAAGCTTTTGTCCGTCTTAATCGAGCAACTAATAGGGACGTGTTGGCCCAGCATAGCCCCCACCGGTAGCAGGGATTAAGTCTATCCTTTGTCAATCACAATAGAGGTTCTAATGTAAGAAGGGTCCTTTTCAACAGAGAATGTTGGCTGTTGCTTATTGGATACCCCATAGACAGTCGTAACATAGAGGACATCAGAGACACCATTAAGTCATTTAGAAGACTAATCTGCTGGCAGAAAGATAGTGTTATGGCAAGGGTGGTAGTTAAAGCTCGGGTAACAGACCTGGAAGACGTACCTCATTACTTTGTGCTCTTAGAAGGGGATGATTTTGAGGGTGTGTCAACAACTGTGCAAGTGGAGATTATGCAGCAGACACTTTTGGGTGGACAACTACAGGATGAGGACATCCCGCCATCGGGTTTTGATGATAATTTCATCTACCCTGGTTTTGGCAACATTAATGCCCAAATCCAACACAACAATGGCCAGCATCAGGAGGAGGAGCAGATTAACAACCCACAACAAAATAATAATCCTCTACAGAATGACCACCTTCCTAATCTCAATGAGGATCCAATGGACCTTGACCAATTATTGCTGATTCCAGATGATCAAGAAGGACCTAAACAAGAGCAACAGGAGGAAGGGCAAGTGGATTTAGACCTTCAGCTCAGTTTGTCAGCACCCCTACCATCCTCTCCTAGCATGGGAGATGAGAGCGTGCAGGGTTCTGATAAGAATAGTGGCCAGGAGCAACAGTAGTTAGAAGAACACAATTAGTTTCAGGCACCAAGTGGCCAGCAGATTGTGCTAGCATTGCAGGCAGTTCAACTCCAGAACAATGAAAACCCTCCTTTAAACATTGAAAATGAAATACTACCACAGGACAACCAGATTCATGTGGGCCAGCAAGATCCTCAAGATCAACAGAATCAGGAAGGTAACCCTATGGGAGCAGGCCAGAGAGATGCAGCGATAGAGGGGGAAAACTTTCTGCCAGAATTCCTCTTCCTTATCCAGGAGCAGTTAAACAATGACCAACAGGACATGGATAACTTAAATATCTAGATTAATGTGGCTATCACTAATAGGGGTTCAAGCACGTGGGCTGATCCAGGTTGGGCTGAAACTTCCAACAAAGGTGCCAAATATCATAACCCAAATGTGATCAGGTTGTGTGCCAAGCATTTCTCCCTAGTGGGATACCCTAAACAGGTAGCCAATATTCCATTCGATTGGGCCTCCTTCTTCACCAAAATGCTGCTATCACCAACTCATTTTCATTGGGCCAAGAACTTTCTGGCCTCGCAAGTCTGGGATCTGCTATTGTTGTGTGCCAAGAATCCTGAATGTCTTTTCTATGCTTTACCCACACAGTGTCCACAAGAATTGGAAATGATCTGTCAACAGAAGCTTGAACTCCAGGGAAGTACCTCCAATGAGCAGATTGATTTCTCTGAACCAAGCAAGAAAAAGAGTAAGAATGTGTCCTCAATAGTTGAAACTCAAGCCAGAAGAAGCCCAAGAATAAGGAGTCGAAATGAAGGTTTTAAACACACCACTTGTGCTAGCAGGAACCGTCTTGCTTGTGTGGCAATGCCTCCAATCTTGTCAACCACAATCCTCAAATATGTTGGAGAAGAAGGATGCAAGGTCAGCTAGGGAAGTATCTCCGAAGAAGCTCTATCCTCTAAGAAGCCCAGCCAGCAAACAATTGGGAATGGTAACTCCACCAAGAAGGCCATTTCCTCTAAGAGGGCGAAGGGGAAGAATAAGATGATGGAGGAGGAACCTTAGGAACCCGTGAAGGAGACCAAGAGCTGAAGGAGACTATCAATATTTTCTGCATTATTTTGTTATCAGTTTTAATGATGAACAATATGAGTAGGTGGTGGATATGTTTTATTACCTTTTGTGTGAACTGCTCCAAGCTTCTTATTATCATGATACTATCAGTTGCATTGGTGTTCTTCTTAAGAAGTTCGACAAGCTATGGGGGTGTGGTTTCTCTCGATCTTTTGCTATCCTCAACTGGACTTGGGATTGTGATTTATTTCGGGCTTTTGTTACCCCCAAGTAGTCACGGGGCTCTATTTTTTCTTTCTCAATGAATCACACAAATATCAAAAGGACTTGGGTTATATTATATTGGAACATCAGAGGCATAAATTCGGAGGGGAAATGGGATGCCATCAAAACAAAAATTCTTGAATCAAATTGCGACATTCTGTGCCTCCAAGAAACTAAGAGGAAGTTCTTTGATGCAGCGTATGTTAAACAATTATGTCCACCTGCTATGAATGAATTCATGTTCTTACCCTCAATAGGAGCTTCGGGAGGATCCATTATTGTCTGGAATAGCTCCAAGTTCTCTGTGAACGAAGTTCACCAAAACCAGTATGCACAGACGGCACAGTTCAGTTGCAAACTAAAAGGTCAAGAATGGTACCTAACTAATATATATGCACCATGTACCCCTGAAGGAAAGCGTGATTTTTTACAATGGTTCAAAACTATGACAATACCAGATGATGATAAATGGCTTATAGTGGGGGACTTTAACCTTATCAGGTAGCCTGAGAATAGCAAAAGCCTGGGGGTAACATCATAGAAATGTTGGCCTTCAATAATGTCATAAGCAGCCTAAGGTTAGTAGAACTGCCTTTAAGAGGTTGCAGGTTCACCTGAACAAATAAGCAAGCTAATCCCCTTCTCCAGTGACTGGATTGGTTCTTCACCTCCAATGCTTGGACCACGGCCTTTCCGAATTCGTTTGCTAGGGTCTCCCTAGACATAACTCAGATCACACCCCATGCTCCATTATGGTCTCAACGAATGTCCCAAAATCTCAAACCTTTAGATTTGAAAACTACTGGTTGCACCATGACAGCTTCCCTCAGGTCCTACAACACGGCGGAGCATCCCCACCAATCTCATAGATTCTGCAAAAGTAATCACGACTAAGTTCAAAAATCTGCGAAGAGTCTTCAATCTTTGGAAAAAATAGCTTCCAAATCTAGCCAAAACAATACAAAACACCAAAAATATCTTGCAGTTCTTAGACTTGATAGAAGAGAGTAGAGATTTATCCCTCCAGGAATGGAACTTCAGAAGCATATTGGGGGAACATCTTCAAAAGCTACTACATCAGCAGAAAGTGTATTGGAAGCAAAGAGGGAAAGTTAATTGGGTTAAACTGGGTGACGAGTGTACCAAGTTTTTCCATGCAAATGCCTCCATGAGACATAGGACAAACTTGATCTCCTCAATTACAGATAGCAATGGCCAAGTTTTTTTTATCATGAAGCCAAGGCATCCTTATTATGGAATGAATACAAAGATAGGATGGGAAGGTCTGAATTCAGTCACATGTACTTTGACCTTAGCACCATCCTGCAACAAGATGGAAACTTAGATTGGCTGCAGGAACCATTCACAAAAGAAGAAATTGATAGTATAGTTGCTGATCTACCAGATGATAAGTCCCCAGGACCTGATGGATTCAATGGAGAATTCATTAAAAAAAGTTGGAATCTTCTCGCACAAGATTTCTACAAATTATGTGAAGATTTCTTTGAAAGCAACCTGTGCTTACAGAGCATAAATTCATCTTACATCACATTGGTGCCCAAAAAAGAATATCCTATGTTTGTAGGAGATTATAGGCCCATATCCCTCCTCAATTCCACCATAAAACTCATCACCAAAATCCTAACACAAAAATTGCAGCAGGTAATCATGAGACTTATTCACAAAAACTAGTATGGCTTCATCAAGTCCAAGACAATACATGACTGCCTAGCATGGGCTTTTGAGTATCTACACTTATGCAAATCGTCCAAAAAAGAAATGGTCATCCTAAAACTAGATTTTGAGAAAGCTTTTGATAAAATTGAGCATCAGGCAATATTGGAAATTATGAAGCACAAGGGCTTTAGAAACAGATAGATTTCATGGATAAGGGATATCCTGTAGTCAGGAACTTCATCAGTATTTCTCAATAGGGTACTAGGAAAAGTATTCCATTGCAAAAGAAGGGTTAGACAAGGGGACCCTTTATCTCCTGCAAACCTCTTGCAAACAATTATCAACAGAGAGAAGAATATAGGAAACCTAAACCTACCTTTACCCAGGAATGCAGGTGAAGACTTTCCAATTTTCCAATATGCAGATGATACTTTGCTCATCATGGAAGCCTGCCCACGTCAACTTCTATATCTCAAGGCTCTGCTTAATAACTTCGCTGCATCAACAGGACTCAGAGTGAACTACAACAAGTCGATCATGGTCCCTTTAAATATTTCAGATTCCAAACTTCAAAGCCTAGCTAACACCTTTCAATGCCAAATGGGCTCTCTGCCATTCACCTATCTAGGTCTGCCTCTTGGAACAATCAAACCCAACGTAGAACATTTCCTGCCTCTAATCCAAAAGATTGAGAAAAGGTTAGGGTCTACTTCAATGTTTTTGAGCCAAGGAGGAAAATTAGAGATGGTGAACACAGTTTTCTCCTCGTCAGGGATGTTATATGATGCAACGCTAAAGCTACACAAGGGTGTCATAACAGAGTTAGATCGGTTCAGAAAGCACTGTCTTTGGAGAGAGGGAGATTTAAACTCTAAGAAGCCTGGAAAAGTAGCTTGGCTAATGGTATGTGTATCAAAGAAACAAGGGGGTTTAGGGGTGGTAAACATTGGTACACACAATGAAGCCCTGCTGCTAAAATTCCTTCATAAATTCTATAACAATTCAGACATACGTGGGTTAAGCTAGTTTGGGATAATTATTATGAGAATGGCAAGTTGCCGGGACAACAGAACAAAGGCTCCTTCTGGTGGAAGGATATTGTGAAGCTAGTGGACAAATACAAAGGGATAGCAGTTGTAATGGTGGCGGATGGCAGGACAGCCCTACTATGGAATGATCTATGGAATGGTCAAATACCATCACAAGAATACCCTGAACTGCTATCCTTTGCCAAGGACAAAGATATCACCATCAAAAGTGCACTAAGCAAGCCGCAATTTATACAGAACTTTCACTTACCTTTAACATCACAGGCTTATGCACAATTGAGTCAATTGCAATACAACATTGAAAACATTCGGCCTGGAGCAGAACAGGACCAGTGGTCATACATCTGGGGAAATGGGGAGTTCTTCACATCAAAGGCATATAAGAAGCTTATGGGTCAAAGGATTGTACACCCGGCATATGGATGGATCTGGAAATCTAAATGTCAAACAAAATATAAGGTATCTGTTGGCTTCTCTTCAAAGATAGAATAAGCATGAGGGACCTGTTAAGAAGGAAGAATATGAATTTGGATTCATACTCCTGCGAGTTATGCATCCTACAAAGAAGGGAAACAACTGCACACCTCTTTTTCAGATGTAACTTTGCAAGAGCAAGCTGGAACTCAATAGGGATCAGTTTTACACCCACAAGATCAATTCTGAGAATCATCAAGCAGATCAAACAAAGCCTAGCAAAACCCTTCTCTATGGAAATCATAATCCTACTCTTGTGGAGTATCTGGACAATGAGAAACGACTGGATATTTAATGAAGCGGATCCCAGCATTATAAAATGCAAAAAGACCTTTGTCCATGAGTTTGGGTTACTCCAACACAGAATATTTGAATCTATATGGCAGCCCATGGATGCTTGGCTTAATTCTCTGTAATTGCAAGTTTTCCGTTGTCATTTCTTTTCTCTTCTTTTCCTTTGTTTGTTTTTCTTTAATCCTTCCCTTTCTACCTTTTCGGCTTTGGCCTTTTTTTTTAACTCTTTGTTTAATTTCTATTTATAATCAGTAGGGGCTCGCTCCTTCTGTTACATCAAAAAACAATTTCCTATACCTTCCGTTTATATCGCTGTTAACGTTGTAACCATACTTTCTCTACCTCTCTACACACGGATCACAACCCATACATGTGTCCTTTCAAAAAAACAAAACATGTGGTCATCATACATAGACGGAGGACGGAGTCACCGTACCATTTGGGGTGTTTTTGACACATTCCAGTGCATCACAGAGTCTCCCTTTTCATTCGTCACTATCAAAAGGGGTATCAGTTTAGAAACACTATAAAACAGTAAGATGGAGAAGAGAGAGTCTCTCAGATCAAATGTCAAGACGTCGACTTAATTATTTTCTGACAGACAGCAACAACGAATGCTTCACACTTTGAACACGACAGGTTGACATTTCAACCCAAAAAGATTCCACTACTGTAGACTATAACAACGACGATCGTATTTGGAGTTTTGGACAGGCCACAAGTGGGAGAGAGAGAGAGACCATTATGTTAGCAGCAGGATAGCGGGGGAAATGAAGGAGAAGCAGTGAATTTAGGCAGGAAGCAAGAACGAACAAGAGGTGTCTAGATCGGAGAGGTTTTGCTTGAAGAACACTAGAGTGTTTTACATAATCTTCAGATGATTTCTCAGTGCTCATTCTCGCTGCTTTTAACGCACACGACACACGCACGCCACCGACAACTAAACCCAGTTTGGGTCGGTAACTCGCGAACTCGCCTTCCTGGGCCTGTCTCCCCTTCTTGGCCCAACATCGCGACCTTGCTCTGTTGCCCGTCCAACTGTTGCCGACCTCACCTGTCCGTCTGTTGCCACCGTGCTAACTGCACTAACATTCCCCCTGAAGAAAACTTGCTTGTCCCTAAGCAGGAGCGTGTGGAAAGCGCTGCAACAGAGCTTTGAGATCCTCCCAAGTAGCAAGAGATTGTGGCATACCAGACCATTTGATGAAGACCTAAGAGACACCATCAGACATATGCGACGACAAAGGATTTTCTTTGGAACCTGCAGGCTATCGAGGTCAACAGGCAATTGAGCCACATCTTCTGATGAAGCCAAAGCTTTCTTCAACTGTGATAAATGAAAGACAAGATGGATAGTAGAAGTGGCCGGCAACTCCAGTTTATAAGCGACTGCACCAATTCTAGACAGAATCTTGAAAGGACCAAAATAACAAAAGGGCAACTTCTGGTTTGCACGTGGTGCTAAAGAAGATTGCACATAAGGCTGCAGCTTCATATACACCATGTCACCAACCTCAAAACTACGCTCTGAACAGCTCTTGTCTGCCTATTGCTTCATACGCTATTGAGCTCGAGATAGGTGCTTCTGAACCAATTCAGTTATCACAACCTTGTCTTGTAACCATTCATCCAAGGTGGGAACTGGACAAGTAGATAAGGATTCGATGCCAAAATGCTTAGGAGCATAACCATACAAGACTTCAAATGGAGAAAACCCCAAAGCTGAATGCCAACTGGAGTTATTCCAGTACTCAGCCAAATAAATCCAATCCACCCATTTAGTTGGACAAGCATTGACAAAACACCTCAAAAATATTTCCATGCACTGATTCACCCTCTCAGTCTACCCATCAGATTGAGGGTGATATGCTGAACTCATACTCAAAGTGACACCAGCAAGAACACACAAGGTTTTCCAAAACTAACTGTTGAAGATTTTGTCTCTGTCAGAAATTATAACTGATGGCATCCCATGAAGCTTATAGATGTATTGCATGAAGAGTTTGGCCACAACAGTAGCAGTGAAAGGATGTTTCATGGGGATAAAGTGGCTGAACTTGGAAAACTTGTCAACAATAACTAGAACACAAATTTTACCACCTAATGGTGGAAGACCTTCCACAAAATCTATACTAATAGTTTGCCAAGCTCTAGAAGGAATAGGAAGTGGTTGTAAAAGTCCAGGATACTTAACCCTCTCAGCTTTAGCCTATTGACAGACAGAGCAAGTAGTCACAAAAGAATGGATAGCTTTCCTCATGACAGGCCAAGCAAACAAGTGTTTAATATGATGATAAGTCACAGGAAAGCCAGAATGTCCCCCAATGGCTGAACTATGCATAGCTTGCATAATAGCTTGCTGAACTGGAGAATTATTTTCCAACCAAATTCTTCCTTTAAACCTGAGTAATCCATCCTGGAATGAGAAGTCAGGAACAAAATCACCATCCACCACCAACTTAGCTATCATGGTCTTAGCATCAGGATCCTCATAGTAACCATCCATGATGGCCTGAGTCCATTGAGGGGTAGACATAGAGATGGAGAAACATTCTGTAGCATTATGAGCTCTCCTAGATAAGGCATCAACAACCCTATTATCGAAGCCTGGCTTGTAAACAATTTTGTATTGCATGCCTAGCAACTTAATAAACACCTTCTGTTGTCAAGGTGTGTTAAGTCTTTGTTCATTCAAATGAACCAAACTTTTCTGGTCAGTAAAGATGATGAATTATGCATGCAGTAAGTAGGATCTCCACTGCTCAATAGCATTTAGAATGACCAAATACTCCTTTTCATAAGTGGAAAGGCCCTGAGTCTTGACACCCAAAGGTTTACTGATGAAAGCTAAAGGATGACCATCTTGTAGTAGAACAGCCCCACACCATTCTTACAAGCATCAATCTCCAAGCAAAATTGCTTTGTAAAATCAGGCAAGGCCAATACAGGAGTTGAGCTCAAGGCTTGCTTTAAAGTAGTAAAGGCTACTTCCTGATCCTGTGTCCACACAAAAATGATGCCCTTCTTCAGCAATTCATTAAAGGTTTGGCAATCATAGCAAAATATTTCACAAATTTTCTATAATATCCAGCCAAACCCAAGAAACTCCTCAATTCCTTGAAAGAAGTAGGGACAGGCCAGTTCACAATAGCTTCTACCTTTGCCATATCATTAGAGACACCAGCTTGACTGATCACATGACCCAAGTAAGAAATTTCCCTCTGGGCAAATTTACACTTAGACAGCTTCACATGCCAATGATCCTTCTGCAAGAGTGTCAAGACCTCCTTCAAGTGAAGCACATGCTCCTCAAAAGTTTTACTGTAAATCAAGATATCATCAAAGAATACAATGACACACCTCCTAAGCAAAGGTGCCAAAGTAGTGTTCATGGCTCCTTGAAAAGTACCAGGAGCACCAAAGAGACCAAGGCCATGACCAAGAACTCAAACTGCCCATGGTGAGTTTGAAAGGTCCTCTCCAGGCTTTAACCTGACTTGATGATATCCAGAAATGAGATCTAATGTAGTAAACCAACTAGCCCCAGCTAATTCATTCATAAGTTGATCAAAGATAGGAATAGGAAATTTACCCTTAAGAGTCAGAGCATTCAAGTATCTATAAACCACATAAAATTTGAAAGTGCCATCCTTCTTCCTAACAAGCAACACTGGGGAGGAAAAGGCTGAAGAACTAGGTCTAATGATGCCCAATTGAATCATGTTTGCTACTTGCCTTTCAATCTCATCTTTGAGAGAAGGTGGATACCTGTAGGGTCGAATATTAAAAGGTCTAGCACAAGGAATGAGAGGAATGCTATGGTCACAATCTCTGGCAGGAGGTAGAGAAGTAGGAGTAGAGAAAACCACTTGAAATTCAACATCAGGTGCAATGGAGGACTGTGTTTGAACTGAAGTAATCTGATTAAGGAGTTCTTTAGCATATTCTAGCAAAATGCCCTATAACACAGCTGAAGTGCCATTGTAAGGGATAACCATCCACTTGTGACGCCAGTGTACTTTCATGGGACTGAAACTCTCAAGCCAATCCATGCCCAAGATGACGTCATATGATTGCAGAGGTAAAATCTTAAGCTGTTGTTTGAACAAGCATCCCTGAATAGCTCATTCAACCTCAAAAACAGCATAAGAGCAAGACATGAAACCTCCATTAGCAACTTTAACTTGGACATGAGCAGGATAGAGATGCAAACCAGACATCCTGTCAATAGCTTGCTGACTAATGAGGGAGTTAGTACTGCCAGAGTCAATCAAAATATGGACCTAAACATTTTGCATCACTCCCATCAATTGCATAGATCTTTTTCCTTCACCACCAGATACATATTTAGATTTGCTAAGAATAGCTGATCTTCAAGATGTTGATTTGACTTAGGCCTAACATCCAATTCCTCCACATTAAACAGCTCCCAGACCTCTTGCATTGCCTGAAGATGAATAGTAGTGGCACAAGTATGTCCCCGATGCTATTTTTCAGCACATCTGTCACATAAACCTTTAGCACGACGAAAAGCCCTTAGAGCTGCCAGCTTGTCCTCAACTGACCGAGCAGCTGGCACCAAACGCTTGTCATAAAAAACAGACTATTTAACAGCTCCAGATGATATCGGTGGTGCAGGTAAAGGAAGAGGGCCCTTAGAAGCCGGTTTCACCCAATAACCAGAATCAGGCTTGCCCAATTGGGAGAAAGGTTGCCATAGACCTGAACCCCTGATCCCGATGATGAAGATCTTCACGGTGCCCAATTGGGCCGTCGGTGGGAATCCCGGTAGATGGGCGCGCGGAAACCGACTCGGGCTTGACCAGCAATCTTGGATCCACAACCGCATTCTCCAATATCGACTGTTCCCATTGCTTGTTGAGCCACTTGAGCTTGAGCTTGATGCCATCCATGGCAGCATCCACTGTAGGCTTCCAGGAAATGAGCTCATCACTAGCGTGCTCCAAAGCACCGAGGCGCTCGTCCTTAGCTTGAGCGAGGTCATCGAATTTCTTCTCCCACTTCAAGTCCATCGCCGCAAAACTTCTTCTCCATCTCGTCCAGGATCAATTTGGTGTTGGGATCCATGGCTCCAAGGCGGCGTTGATGGCGGGTGAAGTGCTCGTGGCTGGGAAGCGGCTCCAGAGCGGCCGCAAAACACTTCCCAGGAATCGGTGTCTCTGATACCAGATGTTAGTAGCAAGATAGCAGGAAAATGAAGGAGAAGCAGGGAATTCAGGCAGGAAGCAAGAACGAGGAAGAGGTGTCCAGATCGGAGAGGTTTTGCTTGAAGAACACCAGAGTGTTTTACATAATCTTCAGATGATTCCTCAGCACTCATTCTCGCCGCTTTTATCGCACACCACACAAGCACGCCACCGACAGCTAAACTCAGTCTGGGCCGGTAACTCGTGAACTCGCCTTCCTGGGCCTGTCTCCCTTTCTTGGTCCAACATCGTGACCTTGCTCTGTTGCCCGTCCAGCTGTTGCCGGCTTCACCTGTACGTCTGTTGCCACCGCGCTAACTGCACTAACACATTATTTTACAAGTAAAAAAACTATCTTTTGGGAAAATTGGAGCGGTAGACGACGAAGAATAATGCATGGTTAAATAGTAACGACGATTGCACACCACGATATAGTAGTATATGTACTAGCTCCAGTAAAACAAAGACCCGTCTGCTCCAGCTGGGGAAAAGGACCCGTAAAAATGACGTTTTGGTTATTTCGTAACTAGCTTTGCCCCATACAACCCTACGTACGTCCATCTTTCTTCATACGACGTATGCAGCTCGTATGCTCCCAAAGCAAAGCTAAGAGGACACACTAGCTAAATACCAGAAGCATGCGCATCATCTTCTTCAGCATGAGCACGTCTGACCAACGCCCGCACGCCGGTCCTGTTCAGCACAACAGGAAGCTTCTGCGTCCAACTGTCCGAGACTCCGAGTCATCGTCGCCGGGACGACCAGGCAGCAACGAAGCACGGTTACACCATAGACGTCATCTGCCGTCGGTCTTATTAGCATCCGCCAGCCTCAGCCTCAGAAATCAGGATGAATGCATTCATGCACTAAGCTAAGGTGCCGATGGAAGATTTTCCTTCTCAGGTGCAGTTGCGTCGTCTGCAAATGCCTCCCACCTCTCCCTGTCTGCTTCTATTGCGCTTTGTTTCTCTGTATATATAATGCTCGCCGTTCCAAATTACTATTCATCTCCAAGATTTGTTATAAACTACGAAGTGGACTCAGCAGATTACCAGGAAATAATGGCGCACAGAGTCGATTATATTCTTCCAAGACATGGCGTAGAAAAGCTGAAAACCAGCGCACCCCATCCCTAGTAGCGCTGATGGCGCCTTGTGCATCCGCGACCACGGGCATTAGGCGTTCTTTATTTTTTTGGGTACTTTCCTCCCTCCACTTTAAGTTTCTTTCTTTTAGGAAATCTACGGCAACCCTTGGGTTGCCTGAACTTTATTGATATGGGTAAAAATTATTTTACAGGCGTTTAATTACAAGCATAGAGATGGCATTTATCTCCAAGGAGTCTAGAGAAAAAGGGGAGAGGAAAAAGAAGCAAAAGGAATTACACAGCTACTACAGGGAAAAAGTTACTCCACTCTGTGAGCTTCCCTCTGTCAAGGGGATTACTGCATCTATGGGACCAAAGAAGAAGATCATCGCGGCATCGTCGGGAGAGAGGTGGTGATTGGACTCATCCTCGCTTCTGAAAACTTTAGCGTTCCTACACTTAAGTTTATCATATTCATATCGACCGCGAAATCATAATCAGAGCATTTCTGGTGCAAAGAAAATTAACGAGCACTTTTGAAGCCCTCACTTTAATCAGGAATAATACACAAACATGTGTAAACAACAATACAGAGAAAGTAATTGCGGTACAATAACGTGATTACATGCCAACGCAAGACTCAGCGTGATGAAATGAGAAATTTTTTGGCAGCACGACTACGCGGAAATTATTTTGTAGTACAATGATCCATGTGCTGGAAGCTAAACTCGAGGCCTATGATCCGATGTCCCTATACCATGCTTACCGATGTGGTCTAGCGTGGTGCTTCAATATCTAACCCCATCATTCCCGCCGTCCAGTGCATGCTTGGCGGCAGGCCAAAACTCGAAGACGCAGCTGCCAACCCCTCAGCTAGATGTTCAGTTTCTTGGTGCTGTAGGAGCAACACCTCTCTCCATGTACTTCGAATAGCTTTCAGCTTGTCGGCCACTTGGGTCATGGAAGGCCTGTCCTCCCCTTTGGAACTCAAGCACATGCTTGCTAGTTTAACAACTTCTTCGAAGAGCTCCTCCATTCCCACGCCCATTATGCTACTGTCTAACATACCTTCAACTCTGTTCTCTTTCAATGCTCGCAGGAAGGATGATGCAACACTTTTTTCTTCCTCAGGGCCCTCGAATGATATTGCCATCTTCCTTGTAATCAACTCTAGAAGCACAACTCCGAAGCTATAAACATCGCTTTTCTCTGTCAGTTTACGCTCCTGCAAGTACTCAGGGTCTAGGTAACCAAGAGTACCTTGCACCATTGTCATGAGCTGAACTGCGTCCTTGGGGAGAATCCTTGATGCTCCGAAGTCGGTGACTTTCGCCATGTAGTTTTCGTCTAGGAGAATGTTTAGAGACTTCACGTCTCCATGGACTATGGGGCTGTTTGTGGAGAGGTGAAGATAAGACAATGCTTCAGCAGATTCTTGGGCAATTTTGAGACGGGCTTCCAACGAAACAGGTGGCCTGCTGCCATGGTTGCCATGGATAAACTGAAAGAGAGTGCCATTCGGGATGTATTCATACACCAATATAGGCACTTCCACTTCTAAGCAACAACCTAATAATCTGACCACGTTCCTGTGGTTGATCTGTGAAAGTATAACAATCTCCTGCACGAACTCTTCAGCTTTTTCCACATTGCTAAACCTCGAGCGCTTCACAGCGACTACCCTGTTATCCTTTTTTAAAATGCCCTTGTACACGGTGCCATTCCCCCCTATGCCCAGTTCCCTACTCTTGTCGAAATTGTCTGTCGCCTTCTTGAGGTCATCTATGCTGAATAGTATCACTGTATCTACTTTTTTAGAGAGGATTTGTTGGTATAATATCTGACCACCATTCTGTTTGAAGAACTTTTCCTTCTCTTTTGCCAGCTTCCTTTTCTGACATGCGTTCAGCACAGTGAAGGTACAAACGACAAGGCATATGAGGCCGATGGAGACACCTGGAAAAAGGAGGGATTAATGAAACTTAAATACATATATATATGGAGGTATGATGCAAAGTGAAAAACCTTACGAATATGGACGTAAAATGTGTATAGAGTAATTACTAAGTATATCACAGCTAGGCAAAAGTAAATACATAAATACATTTCCAACTGAGTATTGTGTTAGAATATTTCACAAATGAAAGGGAGGTCAAGGTAAATAATTATTAGCCCATGGAGAAGAAGCATGCAGTTGGGAGTGATGACAATGCAGAAACAGTGCAAGCATGCATTGTATTTATATGGAATACTATTAAAAAATTCTCTTCTTTGATTATGACTTAGATATACCTATGACCTTCGTGTTGGGGCCATTGTCGGTTCTAGTGCAAGGTATGCTCTTTGGATCGTTGCTGTGAGTTCCTCGGGGGCACGTACATGTGTAGTTTCCGATCGTGTTACTACACTGACCACCTTTGCAAGGTTGTGGTAATGCTATGCACTCATCAATGTCTGTCATTCAAATGGGATAGGGAGATCAATAATACAAAGCAACGGAAATTCATAATTCCAAAATTGCAGAGGTGCAAACTGCAAAGATAGAGACGGGTGTGTATGTATGTATGTGGAAACATGCTGACCTTTGCACCCTCCGACCAGGTAGGGATTTCCATGGTAACCTTCAGAGCAGTTGCAGAGATACCCTCGGCCAGGCATGTCGATGCATGTGCTGTTCGTGGATTTGCAGGCATATGTTAATCCATTATCCTTCTTCCTGGCTTCCGCACATGAATCTTGACCAACAACCCAATTGAGAACCATGGGGTATCCATAATTCATTTCAAAGTCCTGCGATTTCGCATAGGAAGGATGAAATTGAAACGAGTCCTCCTCGGCAATGAATGCGTAGCTGCACGGGCTGAAACTTTGAACTCCAGTGTCGTTGGATACAGTGTAGAATGAGGGGTAGAATTGGTGCAGCCTTTCTGGTATGGGAGACTGACAACAACCCCTGCCAAAGCACTCCGTGCCATTATCAATGCTGTTCTCCCGGTAGCAGAAAGATCCACATGCGCTGGTGAGAGAGGACTCGGGACTGCTAAAGATTGATGCAACGGTAGCACAGCCGATTGCTGTGAACTTGTTCTTGGCTCCGGAAACCGTGAAGGAAGGGCCAGCAACAAAGATAGAAGTTTTGAAGACGTCGGTGTTATTTGTGAAGTTGCAGTACTGTGCTATGCTATTCTGAACGCGAGCCTCGCCGAGGGTCAGATTGATTCCCAATAAAGGTGTGCTGGAATTGGAAGTGTTTAATAATAATATAGGGACATTATCTGGGGGGCAGACGACTTCGAAGCCTTCCAAGGAGCAGCCTTTCCCTATGCCGAATGGGTAGGGGATGCTGACGTTGCCACACTTGTCTTGGCAGCTGTCCTTCGCTTGGCTGCTTTCTCCAGAAGCATCAGTCGTTGCCGCACTGTGGTGCAGTATCAGCATGGTCGCCGTAATTAGCATCAAATTCTTCTTACCTGTAAGGATATGCCAGGTTTGTATCAGAATGACTCTGGGTTGGTTTCATTTTTGTTTTCTGCTACTCAGTCCCATTTTACTTGCATCCACAACAAAGATTTACGTGTTACTAGTGTACAATCTGTGAGCATGATCATTACATTTTGTTTTTCTAACAAATCATCAAAAACTAATATCACAAATTGTTTTCTGTAGTGAATCCACTACTCATCTTCGTGCGATGAAAGTACTTGACTTTCACAGCCTCAAGGTCGACCTATACATAATTCTTGTCTACTTTTCACAAATAATTAAGGGTATATGCATCCCAGTAGGTATACTAGAAGAAGGATAGACGACAAATAATCTCCCTTAGAGCATGTACACCCGTTGCCTCTTATTTAGGGTTATTGTGTTCTTGTAACACGAGTTGCACATGTCTATATATATGAAAGTCACGACCTCTCATTAGGTGTGCAGTGTTTCCCATCTCCTTCTATATCTCTACACTCTACCATAGCTTCTACTCCCTCCGTCCCAAATCATAGGTTGTTTTGAATTTTCCAAGTTCATACCATTTACTAATATGCATGTAAAAATAATATATATCTAGGTGCATAAAATATCTATTAATTAAAAAAACTAAATGACTTATAATTTGGGACGGCAACAAAACCACACAAGTTTGTGATTTCGTTTCTCAGATGGTAAATTATTATTTTCTCATTTACACACGTAGAAGCCTAGATTCAAGTCCTAGGGAACAATGGATTTAATCCTAGACGCAATTAGAGAAATTCACGCTTGTGGTAGTTAGATTAATTAACAAACAAAACAATTAATTCAACTCGTGCACTTGTTCTTGACTGGAGGTGGAGGGAGTAGCAAGAAACTCTTACCTGCACATAGCGGTGACGCCATGTTGTATGCGTTAAGTTTTCTGCAGCTGCGTATTTTTGCTGACGGCATCCACCGACCACCTATGTTTGAGTAGACAGAGAGCTCCTAGCTAGGAAAAGCTACTGAGTCTTTGGTTCTAGTCTAGCCGTTGTTCGCCACTTCGCCGTAAGGCGAATCGGCCTTTCTGCCCGTTTATATAAAGGCGCAGAGGCCCAGAGGAGACTTGACTTCAACTTCGAGGCATCATATGTTCCTATCATCTTATGCGACGACTACGAGAGTCACCGGACAGACGTCGGGGGCTACACTTCTTTTCTCATCGCAATTCGCAAGAGGGACGTGGTGTATATTATTATTAGCTGCTGGCAGGTGTGGCCTGGCCTCCTGTCTACGAAATGGTTGCTGACGTGACCGGACTGGCGTATTCATACACAGATGTGAGCCATATGATAAGCTAGGGTGGAATAGTCGTTTTCGCCCTTGAACTATCGATGAAAGCTCAATTTCGTCCCTAAACTATCAAACGGTCATTTCAGTCCTCGAACTTTTTATCAGACGGTTCAATATTGTCCTCCATCTTACGCCACGTTGTCGTCAGCTCAACTGTCATATATTTGATCTATAGTGCGGCAATAATATGTTAGATGTTGAGGCATTAACTATTACATTTCGTTTCAATGGGGATTTCTGTTCTTGATGAGTGACAGGTCCAGTATTACAATGGACACTTGGGTAAAATATCAATCCTAGAGCTTAAGGGCCATCTCTAGGATCACGCAACTTTTCATAGTGGAAGGAGGTTCCTTGTAGATGATAATAAGTTCTGCATGGACATGCTTGTAGCTTGCCGACGAGGCATGCTAACATGGCGCGGCGCGACACCTAAGACAAAGGATAAAATTGAGCCGCGTGAGAAAGTTGAAGGACTAAAATGGCAGTCTTGGTACTTTAAGAATCAATTTGAGTTTTGTTGATAGTTCCGGTAATATAATATAATCCTTTCCCTTACTATTTTTTTATTTTATTGTTGTAAAAAGTACGATTCTCCATACAAGTCTGGCCCGATTTAGACCGGGAGATATATGGAATTAGCGGAGAACTTTCGTCTAGTCCATATACATGTGAGCTCATACTGGATCTATATATACAAGACAAGCACTTCACTTTGTAATAGAAATCTGATTAGGGAATAAGTCTGATTAGGGAATAAGAAAGAAAAGCTCCACCTATGTCTTATATTTAGGTGAAGCTCGAGATCTCTCATGCAAACACGCTATTTCTATCTTACATCCGTCCCTGCAAATATATTTTACCTGGATCTAAAAATAACTATAGCTTAATTTTCCTGTACCTTCCATTTGTATCGCTGTTAATATTATACCCATACTTTCTCTACGTCTATGCACACAAATCACAACCCATACATGTGTCTTTTCAAAAAAAAAATCATACATGCGGTCATCATACGTAGACGGAGGATGGAGTCACCGTACCATTGGGATGTTTTTGACACAGTTCAGTGCATCACAGAGTCTTCTTTTTCATTCGTCACTATCAAAAGGGGTATCAGTTTAGAAATACTATAAAATAATAAGATGGAGAAGAGAGAGTCTCTCAGATCAAATGTCCAGAGACGTCGACTTAATTATTTTTCGACAGACAGCGGCAAAAAATGCTTCAAACTTTGAACACGAAAGGTTGAGATTTCAAACAAGAAGATTCCACTACTGTAGACTGTACCAACGACGATCGTATTTGGAGTTTTGGACAGGCCACAAGTGGGAGAGAGAGACCATTATTTTACAAGTAAACAAACTATCTTTTGAGAAAATTGGAGCGGCTGACGACGAAGAATAATGCATGGTTAAAAAGTAACGACGATTGCACACCACGATATAGTAGTATATGTACTAGCTCCAGTAAAACAAAGACCCGTCTGCTCCAGCAGGGGAAAAGGACCCGTAAAAATGACGTTTTGGTTATTTCGTAACTAGCTTTGCCCCATACAACCCTACGTACGTCCATCCTTTTTCATACGACGTATGGAGCTCGTATGCTCCCAAAGCATTGGAGCTATCGCAATTCGCAAGAGGACACACTAGCTAAATACCAGAAGCATGCGCATGATCTTCTTCAGCATGAGCACGTCTGACCAACGCCCGCACGCCGGTCCTGTTCAGCACAACAGGAAGCTTCTGCGTCCGACTGTCCGAGACTCCGAGTCATCGTCGCCGGGACGACCAGGCAGCAAAACGAAGCACGGTTACACCATAGACGTCATCTGCCGTCGGTCTTATTAGCATCCGCCAGCCTCAGCCTCAGAAATCAGGATGAATGCATTCATGCACTAAGTGTGCATGTGTAGTTGATGTAACTTATAGTCACCCTCCCATATATATAATCATCCTGAACCGTGACCACTTACACCTGCACGAGTGTGCACGTGTAGCTGATGTAACTTATAGCTCAATCAGAATACAATGGCTGATCTGGAATACAATTCCACGGTATACTGGACTACAATTCTATGTCTCTAGATCTAGAAAAGGAAAGATTGACTGAAGCAGACCGTCAATGCGGGTGGCATTGCATCGTGCTGCTTCAGAGTTTGACGGTTGTTCTGTACTTTGCCATGCTCCCATATATATAGTCATCTTGAACCGTGACAACTTACACCTGCACGAGTCTGTACGTGTAGCTGATGTAACTTATAGCTCGATTGGAATACAATGCCTGATCCGGAATACAATTCCACAGTATGCTGAACTACAATTCCATGTCTCTGAATCTGGAAAAGGGAAGATTGACTGAAGTAGACCGTCACTATGGGTGGCATTGCATCGTGCTGCTTCAGAGTTTTATGGTTGTTCTGTACTTTGCCTCTCTTACAATTCCACGGTATATTGCAAATTCCATATATAATGCCTTATCTGGAATACAATTCCACGGTATACTGGATTACAAGTCCATGTCTCCGGATCTAGAAAAGGGATGACTAACTGAAGCAGACTATCATTGTGCGGTGGCATTGCGTCGTGCAGCTTCAAAGTTTGACGGTTCTTCTGTACTTTGCCTCTCTTACACGTGCTCCCATATATAGAGTCATCATGAACCGTGACGACTTACAACTACACGAGTGTGTACGTGTAGCTGATGTAACTTATAGCTAGATCTGGGTAGAGTGAAGACTGTTCATGCTCAAAAATAAAAACAAAGGGTGAAGACTTCAAAATTTACTGGGTCTTCTTTCTTGGCTTGGTGTAAACCCAGGATGTGAGTTTCTTTTGTATAAAATGCTTCGACTGCGAGATGTGATATGACTGCACGCACATCACATCTAGAATAGAATTCCACAGTATACTAGACTACAATTCCATGTCTCCGGATTCTGAAAAAGGGAAGATTGACTGAAGCAAACTGTCACTGCGGGTGGCATTGCATCGTGCTGCTTTAGAGTTTGATGGTTGTTCTGTACTTTGCCTCTCTTACACGTGCTCCCATATATATACTCATTCTGAACCGTGACGACTTACATCTGCACAAGTGTGTACGTGTAGCTGATGTGATAAGGACATCACCTGCTCGGATACAACCACATTAGTAACTTTTGATTCACAGGTGAAACAATTCTTTACCATGATTGTATTTGATACATTTGATGAATTGATGTTGCACCATGATGTGTGTTCGTTGTCAATTTCAGAAATACATACGTGGATCAAAAATAGTGTTAAACACACATGGAAGGTATGGAGGACCAAAGAAGTAGATTGAGAGCCAAGTTCAAGTATTCCCAACATCCTCCACCAGGCCACCACGTCACTTTTGGCCCAAGGAAAGAAATAGATCCAATCCAACATGTTTTGGGGCTGGATTCGGACTGCAGCTCTGCGCCAACTTGCAACGGCCGCCATAACCTCATCCGGACTCTATTTTGGACGTTCAAGTACTCCTTAGAATCATTATGAAGTCTATTTTCATATGGATCTGGACTCAAGTCCATATCTATTCTGAGGCAGCCTCAATGATCGAATTACTACTGAGAGATTTTTTGTCCAAAGGTGTTGCGTCGCCTTATTTTGGCACGATGGGCCGTGTATCAAGTTGGGTCCATTAGGGACACGTCCTAAGGTTGGAGCACGACCCCAACACCCCTCCTAGTCATTCTCCTAGGTATTAATAAGGATTAGAGCTGCCACAAACAGATTGGGTTTTGTTTTGTTGAAAGTTTAGCCATTGCTACTTCCTTGTAGACGCGTGTATCGACTAGACCATCCGTTCTACTCGATTCAGAACCCCAACTTTTTAGTTTCAGATTGGTTTCCATCTCCATATTTGCAATTGAGTTGCTTGTTCTACTTGTTCTTGCTTGTTCATCGATTGCTTGCAGGAATTACCCTAGTGGTTTGGTTGATCGTGCTCCAAAAGATCGTGGCGACCATTGGAGGTGGTGTATCGGTTGCTAAGGTGCAGCATCCTTGGATGGTTGTAGTCGGGCCGTGAACGTCGTCTCCATCCCCAAATCGAGTTATCCACCTTCTCTCATCGAAAGATTGGGAACAAACCCTAGCTTGTTCCTATCAGTTGGTAATCAGAGCAAGGTTTATCGGTGAGAGACTTCTAGTTCTTTGCTATTTTTAATTTCCTATAGTCTAGAAAAAGACCACAAAAAATTAGTAGATTAGTTTTCCTTAATCCTAAAGACCCTTTTAGCCTTTTACTAGTGTTGCGTAGTTAGGGCTTGTTGAGTTTTCGGTTGCATCGGTTGTGTCGAGTTGCTGGTCTTAGTGTTTATTCCTTTAGAGTTTTGAGTTCTATCACGTTTTGGTCATCACGAGATCCACCATCACCATATACATCGTTGCTGTGTTCTTGCCACCATGGATCCATATGATGTCCGATTTGGAGTTTGAATACAATCTGGAGACTTGAACTTGTCTTCTTTCCAATGGATCTGACCTTGCGACAAAATTTGATCTGAGCGCTCCACAATCTTCTTAGAGATTTCTGCATCTGCTGTATTAACAAGAGTTGTTAAATTTGAATTCGAAGAGGTTGTGTTCAATAGTCTTATTGTTTGGGTTGTCATAGTACCAAATAAAAGATTTAGACCTCTGCAAAAAAACAAAAGAAAGAAAAAGAAGGAAAAAAGAAAAAAAAGACAAGAGAAAGAGAAGAAAGAAGGGGCTGAATCTGTTGTGTTCTTCGTGCTATGCTAGTTGCTCTTTTTTAGTGACTACATTTGTGCCTAGGCTCACGTCTCTAGCATGGTTTAGCTTAGGACCAGCACAGTACTGTTGTTGAACGATTACTCAACTTGCTTTTGTGACTAATGTGGTGCTAGTATATTTTCTTGCTTAAGCCCACCTACAGCTCCACATATTCAACTACAGCTTGACAGGTTTTTGTTGCTGCGGTACCGATACACTTCGCTCCACGGTTGTAGACTTGTTGGTTGCTGTCACCTCCTATTTGGCTTGGTAAGAACTTGTAAGGGCTTGTTTGAAACAATTTGAGTTTCAGAGAATTACATCCGACACATCCTAGTAGTTGATAGGAGGATACATATTATTTTTGTGTTTCTTGTTTCCTACTAACCATGGTAGGTGATACGGAGATTTTTGAGCGGATGAAACTAGACCCTCATATTCAGGATATCATTCAACACTTGCCGTTATATGATGGTAAGTTTGATCCTAAAGCTTACATTGATTGGGAGCTAAAAGTAGATAATGAATTTGATGAGCATGACCTGTCTGAGAAACAAAAGATTTATATTGCCTCTAATGTTTTGGCTGAATTTACTTTGCTAGAATGGAAACATATTTGTAGACACAACAAAGTTCTAGAATCTTGGAGAGACTTCAAATTTCTTTTTAGAGATGCATTCATTCCTGCATATTATGCTAATTATTTGCTTGCAAAATTAGACAACTTGAAGCAAGATAGTAGGACTGTGAAAGAATACTTCCATGATTTTAAAATTTGTATCATGTTTGGTGGATTAGATGAATGCATGGAAGATGTTATGAGTAGGTTCATGAGAGGGCTCAATTCTGAAATTCGAACCTTGTTAATTAGCAATTCTTATAGCCATATTGGTCAATTGTTTTATCTTGCTCTCAATGCTGAAAAGGAGATTCTATTATCTGTGAATACTTGCAAGAATGATGTGACTCATTATGTCCAAAATTTGTCCACTCTCCATGCTAATGAAGACCAACAAATAGTGGAACCCACTGCTGGTTTTCCTTTGTCATAAAATGATTTACTTGTTGTTCCTTGTCATAAAGAGAACTTGTGTGCTGATGATTCTCTTAATCCTATGCCACAAGTAGTGAATAAGTGTGATAATTTTAGTTTGGAACCATACAAATATGCTGAAGATAAGCTTTTTCATCCTATTACTTGTGCACAAGATGAACTGAATTTGCTATCCTCTTTAAATACTTTGGGTTATATTGAATTTGATATTATGTGCAATCTAAATTGTCTAAAAGAGAAACTTAAATTTGATTCTAGTTTTCCATGTTTTAATAATTGTTCGTTTCATGCAATTGACAAATATGCTAGCAAAGGAGAATATTTGGTGCACAAAACTTATATTTGCTCTAATCTGAAATATCCTTTTGGGCTACAATACCATGATCAAATAGGGGTCTGCACTAACACTAATAATATCTTGCAAAATTTTCATAGTTTTTCCCATATGTAATAGGGTAAGCTCAAAGAAGGGGAATATTACTGGTTGTGCCTGTGCAGCATAGCTGTCGCTCCATGTTCCAACATCAAAGCAAGCACCTTTGAATGCCGTTGGAGCAAGTTGAGGACGACTTGCAGCCAAGAAGGGGATAATGATGAGGACATCACCAGCTCGGGTACAATCATATTAGTAACTTTTGATTCATAGGTGAAACAATTCTTTACCATGATTGTATTTGATACATTTGATGAATTGCTGTTGCACCATGATGTGTGTTCGTTGTCAATTTCAGAAATACATACGTGGATCAAATATAGTGTTAAACACACATGGAAGGCATGGAGGACCAAAGAAGTAGATTGAGAGCCAAGTCCAAGTATTCCCAACATCCTCCACCAGGCCACCACGTCACATTTGGCCCAAGGAAAGAAATAGATCCAATCCAATATATTTTGGGGCTGGATTCGGACTGTAGCTCTGCACCAATTTGCAACGGCCGCCATAACCTCATTCGGACTCCGTTTTGGGTGTTCAAGTACTCCTTGGAATCCTTATGAAGTATATTTTCATATGGATTTGGACTCAAGTCCATATATATTCTGAGGCGGTCGCAATGACCGAATTACTACCAAGAGGTTTTCTGTCCAAAGGTGTTGCGTCGCCTTATTTTGGCCCGATGGGCCGTGTATCAAGTTGGGTCCATTAGGAACACGTCCTAGGGTTGGAGCACGACCTGAACACCCCTCTTGGTCATTCTCCTAGGTATTAATAAGGATTAGAGCCACCACAAACAGATTGGGTTTTGTTTTGTTGAAAGTTTAGCCATTGCTACTTCCTTGTAGACGCGTGTGTTGACTAGACCATCCATTCTAATCGATTCAGAACCCCAACTTTTTGATTTCAAATTGGTTTCCATCTCCATATTTGCAATTGAGTTGTTTGTTCTACTTGTTCTTGCTTGTTCCTCAATTGCTTGTAGGAATTACCTGAGTGGTTTGGTTGATCGTGCTCCACAAGATCGCGACGACCATTGGAGGTGGTGTATCGGTTGCTAAGGCACAACATCGTTGGATGGTTGTAGTCGGACTGTGAATGTTGTCTCCATCCTCAAATCAAGTTATCCACCTTCTTTCATCGAAAGATCGGGAACAAACCCTAGCGGGTTCCTATCATGATGTAACTTATAGCTTGATTGGAATACAATGTCTGATCTAGAATACAATTCCACGGTATACTGGACTACAATTCCTTGTCTCTGAATCTGGAAAAGGAAAGATTGAGTGAAGCAAACTGTCACTGCGGTTGGCATTGCATTGTGCTGCTTCAGAGTTTGACGGTTGTCTATGCTTTGCCTCTCTTACAATTCCACAATATACTGAACTACCACGGTATGTTGCAAATTCCATATATAATGCCTGATCTAGAATACAATTCCATGGTATACTGAACTACAATTCCATGTCTCCGGATTCTGAAAAAGGGAAGACTGACTAAAGCAGACTGTCACTGCGGGTGGCATTGCATTGTGCTACTTTAGAGTTTGACGGTTGTTCTGTACTTTGCCTCTCTTACACGTGCTCCGATATATATAGTCATCCTGAACCGTGATGACTTACATCTGCACGAGTGTGTACGTGTAGCTGATGTAACTTATAGCTCGATCGGAATACAATGCCTGATCTGGAATACAATTCCATGGTATACTGGACTACAATTCCTTGTCTCTAAATCTGGAAAAGGGAAGATTGAGTGAAGCAGACCGTCACTATGGGTGGCATTGCATCGTGCTGCTTCAGAGTTTGACGGTTGTTTTTTACTTTGCCTCTCTTACAATTCCACGGTATACTAGACTACCACAGTATACTGGAAATTCCATATATAGTGCCTGATCTAGAATACAATTTCACGGTATACTGGACTACAATTCCTTGTCTCCGGATCTAGAAAAGGGAAGACTGACTGAAGCAGACCGTCACTGTGGGTGGCATTGCATCATGCTGCTTCAGAGTTTGACGATTGTGCTGTACTTTGCCTCTCTTTCACATGCTCCCATATATATAGTCATCCTGAACCATGACGGCTTACACCTGCACGAGTGTGCATGTGTAGCTGATGTAACTTATAGCTCGATCGGGGTAGGGTGAAGACTCTTCGCGCTCCAAAATAAAACAAAGGGTGAAGACTGCAAAATTTACTAGGTCTTCTTTCTTGGTTTGGTGTAAACCCCAGGACACAGAGTTTCTTTTGTATACAAGGCCTTGTTTAGTTCCCAAATTAGGAGTGGCAAAATTTGCATTTTGCCATAAATGCGCAACTGTAGCATTTCGTTTGTATTTGTGAATTATTGTCCAAACATTGACTAATTAGGCTCAAAAGATTCGTCTAGCAAAGTACAACAAAACTGTGCAATTAGTTTTTGATTTCGTCTACATTTAAGTACTCCATGCATGTACCGCAAGTTTGATGTGATGGAGAATCTTCTTTTTGCATAGTGCTAAAGTTGGGAAAAAGGGGGCATAATGCTTCGACTGCGAGATGTGATATGACTGCACAAACCGTGTGGTTGATTTCAATCCAGGTTACGGCTAGAAAATTTAGCTGCACATGAAGTAGTACGTGACTAGTCCATTTCCTTGTGACCATGTGCATTAGTAGCTGCTACAGTTTAGTTAGCAGCTTCCATCAAATCAAACTTCCATTTGCACTCCGTTTTGCCAGCCTCTGGTATTTCCTTTTTACCCTTGCGTTAGTGGATCGTGCTAGCTTCAGAGTTTGACAGATGTTTTGTACTTTGCCTTTCTTTCACGTGGTCCATATATAGCCATCACAAGCTCTGACGACGACGTACACGAGTATGCAGCTGATGTAACTTACAGCTCGATCAGGAAAGGGTGAAGACTGTTCGCTCAAAGAGAAACAAAGGATGAAGACTGCAAGATTTACTATAGATCTTGGACGACGCGAGTTTCGAACCGGGAGGAGGACGTAGTACAGGAGTTTGTAGCTTATTATGCACCTTATTACTCCCTCCGTACAAAATTGTAAGTTATTTTGATTTTTCTAAATTCATAGATATTATTATGCACCTAGACATACACTATATCTAAATGTATAATAATATCTATGAATAAAAAATTAAAATAACAAATAATTTGGAACGGAGGGAGTATTATATATACGTACCTTGATCGGGAAAGGATGAAGCTAAGACGACTGTTCGCTCAAAGAATAAAACCAAGGGTGAAGGCTGCAAAATCTACTGGGTCGTCTTTGATCTAGTTTCCAACGCTATGACGTGAGTTTCGTTGTATTCTCTTCTTCGAGACGATACATGGTCGCGACGTGGTGACTGCACACACGCTTATTCCCACGTGGTTAATTGCTGTCAGTCAATCAAGGAAAGTTAGCTGCGCTTGCAATAGTGCATCTATTCCGTTTTTTTGCCAAAACTCCATTCCTAGTCGTAAAAGTCAGTCTTCGGGAGAGCTTACTGAAGGAATCTTCCACCAACGACTTGCATCCAATTCAAGAAGCAATCAGGAGGCAATGCGTTGAATCAACAGGACACGCAGGTACCTATATACCTACCGGAGATAACCAATGTATCTTAGCTTTAAAGTCCATATTAAACTCATATACAATATTTTTCTTTAATATTTTTAATATTTATCAATATTTGTTGGCGTTTATCAACATTTTTAAAAAAGTTATCACCAACATTTCTTGACGTTAACCAACATTTTTCTCTAATTTTTTTACATTCACCAACATTTTTGCTCAACATTTTTTACATGTACCAACTTTTTTTGCATTCACCAATATTTTTTGGCTCAACATTTTTTAGCATTCACCAACTTTTTTTAGTTAAAAAATGATAGTTCATTTAAAATGTTGATTTTTAAAAATACAATAAAACATAGTCATATTGGATCTCATTGTGTACATTAATTCTTAGAAACACAATAGTTTAAACGGAATTCAAAACACATTTACAGTTTGAGAGAAAAATAAGATCAAAGTTTTAAATCCTAAAAATCTATCCATCCCACCCATACAAAAGGAGCAAACCAAATGCTGACACGTGTCCACATCCACCTCAAAGCCATGCATGCTCACGGTGCCCTCTCCCTCAACTCTGATCCCGTCTGTTGGTTGAAGTTTGCTCAAATTTCAAACAGTGAAAGATAACTTAAATATTTTCTTCCGGAAGATGATAGGATTTCCGCAGCGTAGCAGCGGGACGTTGAGCCCGTGCATGTGACACAAGCAAGAAGAAGGATCCCACCCGCCCACGGCCCAATGCGGCCCAGATTTTGCACCCACCCGGCCCGACTATCATCCACTTCGATTGGTCGGCAGGAGAAAAGATCTTTTCGCTCAGCAAAAGCGAGAGGTGGCAAATGCGGCAGTTTTTAGCTACTGATCCAGCCATTCAGTCCAACGTTTTGCAATTCACACGCTCTGCGAGACTGCAACACTTCCTTTTCCTTTAGCCATCGTCTTAGCAAGGATGAATTCCACCATCAAAACTTCAGAAGATACATCATTAATTTTGGGTGGACTCGCGCCTTACTCGACCAGAGGCTCGCCCTTGCCAAAGCACTGCTCCAAAGGTAACGGCGAAGGATCGACTCGATTTGCATCCATTGCCCCTTAGTCCTGCCGTAGTGCTGTTCCTGTTTTGTTCCCTACATGCAGCTATTTTCAGCTTCGTAGCTCCTGAGGGCATGTTTGTTTGAGCTTTCTGACAGCTTCTCGACGTAAAAAGTCAGAAGGGCAGACAAACAACGAACTTCCTGTGCAGCTTTTCGGAAGCTGGAAGCCTAGAAAAATTGAGCTTGTATGGAAAGCTGAAAAACTCAGTTTTATTAGCTTTTCGTAACTTTCTAAGCTCAGGAAGTTAAACACATCTTCTAAGAGCTAGAGGTGGCTTTTCAAAACCAAAAAGCCAGCAGTAGCTTTTCAGAAAAGCTCAAAAGCTGCAGCTCAAATAAATAGGTTCTAATACTCCCTCCGCTCCAAAATACTATTCGTTTTGACTTTTATAAATGCATAACTTTTGCTATGTGTCTAGGTATAGTATACATCTAGGTGCATATCAAATTTAGGATGGGGGAAGTAGGCAATAACAAGATTTATAAGTACTATACTTATAAAGTACAACAAAAACTCTCTCAACTCTATTGATCATGTGCATGCATAATAGCACCCCACAGCCATAAGTATTTGTGACTTTTTGGAAGATTCCCAAAGTAATACATCTCACATTCTTGTAAAAAGAATTCCTAAAATTGTAGATAAAGCTCCTATTTGGTTTAGACGAGTAAAAAATATTGAACATATCAAAACAGTAGGCATGCCACGAAATTGTCTACCGAGAACCAGAAAACATCAAGGGATCCTGTCCCAAACTGTGCCATTTACTAGACTCCCCCGTGCTTTGCCCCTCATCAATCGACGGAAAATCCATCTGCATATTACCAATATCCTCAAATCCCTCTGCCAATGTATTATTCTCCTCATGATTCTCAGATGACAAAAGGCCTTCTAGTGTAAGGTCCACTTGTCTCATGGTTGGCCGGTCCTCAGCCCTTAATCGTACGCATGACACTGCAAGTTTAATCACTTCTTCGACTTCTTTGCCTCCCTCATCCATAACTTGAGGATCTAGTATTTGGTCCAGGTTGCCATCATCATGTAAGTTAATGCGAGACTAATGCAAGTTAAGATGTGTCTTGATCTATTTATGATGAGTGATTGATTGGATGATTTGAGACTTTACCGGTTGAGTCTATATTTCATATGTGCATCATTATGCTAACGGCTAACCGGAGGTGTTGTGTTGTGTGCGTTGTGTTGTGGTGTTTGTGTAAAACATATCTTGTGTGTTGTGTCTCTTGGATTGTGATGTGCAGGTGTAGGATGCAACATGGTAGTCGACGGCATGAGGTGAAGGTGAAGCGAAAGGTTCATGCCGATGTACTAGGGCTGCGAAGGGTGGATACGAGTAGGCTTGGATCGAGGGACCCGAGGAGTCCGAGTGGAGTCATGGGCGATCCACATGGTGCACAGAAGAGCAAGAGTACAGGGATGATGATGGAGATGGCGTCATGGTGCACAGAAGAGCAAGAGTACAGGGATGATGATGGAGATGGCGTCGGTCGAGTCAAATGGGACGGAGGCCAGTCGAGTAGGCGCACTACTGGAAAAATCGCCTTTAGTATCGGTCCCCAACCCTCCTCTAGTACCGGTTGTACAACCGGTACTGGCAATCCGGTACTAGATGGGAGTCCTTTAGTACCGGTTGGGGATACCAACTGGGGATACCAACCGGTACTAAAGGGCCTCCCACACCGCGTGGGGGTGCCCTTGTTAGTACCGGTTGCTATTCCCAACCGGTACTAATTTTTATTTTTCCTTTCTTTTCTTATTTTCTGTTTCTTTATTTCCATATTCGTATTTTGTATTTGTTTCCTTTGCGTATACCGGTTCTAATATGCTAATATATGTAAAGTTCTATTTATCTTTAATATAACATTTGAGATACTATTATATATATATATGTATATGTATACACATATATTATGCATACAGATATATATAGACATATTGTGCATACACATATCGTATTTACTATTCTGAACCCGACTCCGGAGGGTGCACTAGATTAGATCCGTCATTATGAAACTCCCCCGCAGGATTTGTGACCTCTTCCAGAAGAAATCCACATAGTTGTTCTTGTATTCCCCTGAAAACTTGGGTCTCGAGGAGTTTTTCCTTCCTGGGCATTATCTATGTCATTGGCAAATGAATTAGAAATACTTAATCTAAATTTTTTGAACAATTGAAACTTTTTGAAATATAAGAAAATAAATTAAAATATTTAATCTAATTTTTCTAAGTATATACACATGGATTGGTTTTTGAGGTACAAGCAAATGAATTGAAATACTTAATCTATTTTTTCTAAGTATATACACATAGATTGGTTTTTGAAGTATAAGCATATGAATTGAAATACTTAATCTAATTTTTCTAAGTATATACACTTGGATTGGTTTTTGAAGTATAAGAAAATAAATTGAAATACTTAATCTAATTTTTCTAAGTATATACACATGAATTGTTTTTTGAAGTATAAGCATATGAATTGAATTAGTTAATCTAATTTTTCTAAGTATATACACATGAAATGGTTTTCGAAGTATAAGCATATGAATTGAAATACGTAATCTAATTTTTCTAAGTATATTCACATGAAATGGTTTTCGAAGTATAAGCATATGAATTGAAATACTTAATCTAATTTTTCTCAGTATATACACATGATTTGGTTTTTTAAGTACAAGCAAATGAATTGATTTTTGAAGAATATACACATGAACTAATTTATTGTTGAGAATTTTGTATACGTACAGTTAATTGGTGGTTGGTGATACGGTTCGGACCCATAAAGGTATGGATGCAGTCACAAACGTAGTATCCGCATAAATTAGTACCCTCCGGCTGTCTCGAACACTATATATATGGAAAAAAAGTTATGAAATATTTGTTGTGTTAAAAAAAGTGTCACGAGATGTGAAAATTCAACACATACCGGGAAATCTGTCTTCCAAACAACTTGCTCCTTGAATTCACCTGTGTGAGTTCGACAAAATCGAGCCCAACATTTGTTCACAGCGTCCATGATGCCAGCGTATTTTTCTTTTGGTTTTCTCAAAGAGTCAAAGACATACAACATGCTCATATCGGGCACAATAACAAGGAGTATCCAATGGAAGTTGTACATCTAAAAATTGAAGCTAGTTAGTATTATGTTTAACTGCAAGTTCGAAAAAAAAGAGATGGGAAAAACGCTCACTCGAAGTTCCACAGTAGTAATATGTACTTCTTGTAGTAATGCTTGTCGAGAAACTTAAATATATTCTTCAAGGTCCGATTTGGTCTATCCCTTAGATTTGCCTGGTGTATAATTTCGCTGCTCATGAAGCCTACGTCATGGTATCCGTTCCTACGACAAGTTTGAATCTCCATCCTGCATGATACAAAATTGAATAGGAGTTAAGACTTACATGACCCAGCAATTGATCAGTGACTTTTCTAGTGCGTCTTGATTGAATAGCATATATAGTTCCTCCAGATCCACATTTATGATGTCATCCCCACGGAAGTAATGTTGATCACCAACCTGAACTTCCATCGCGATCAAACCATGTGTTGTAGCCTCCATGTACCATTCGTGCAGCTTGTACATCTTCATTGGGAGATGTTTCACCAACTTGGGCCACACGAGCAGTTTACCATACTCATATTTCCATTTGACAGGCACAAGGTGCATTGGGATGTTATCCTCCCCTCAAAGTTGTGCTGCTGTCAGACTTGTATCTCTAGCGAATTCCAGCAGGTTCTTGTCAAACTCAGAAAGCACCACAAACGGGGCAACCGATTGGTTGGATTGCTGTCCAAGTTGAGGAATAGATTTCCCACTTTGCTTCCTCTTCTTAGCTGCATGCTTTGTTATCTGCCTTTTCAGTTAGCAGAGGTTTCTCTGGCTCTTTCCTTTGCTCCACCTCCATTCTTCTGATGAAAGACCGAAGTTTACGCTTATCAAGTGGTGGCTCCGGATTCTGTTTCTTCCTCCATGCTTCTTTTCGAGCCTCTTTCCATGCTTTGTACTCAGCATCCGCTGCAGCCTTGCATTCCTCATCTGTCATATCATATGGTAATTTCTTAGCTGGTTGCTTCTCCTTCTACTTCTTCTCCTTCTTCTTAGGAGGTGAAGGAGGTACTGAATGCTTCTTCATAGGAGGAGGAGGTGGACTCATGCTTGGATCCCTTTCTAGTACTGGACTCATGCTAGGACACCTGTCTGGTAGTGGAGAGGGTGCCCTAGCAGATGGCGTAGGTGATCTTGCCCTAGAGCCTTGAGGAGATGATCCCAAGATCGGGGGATTCGGCTACGTAATCCTTATGTAGCGCTTGGACCATTGAATCCAACCATGGATAGCTTCTCCTAGATTCTTTTCCATGTCACCTCTAGGGATCTCCAGTTCCAGGTCATCCCAACTGTCGACCACTTGGTCCACCCCAACTTTGGCATAGTGAGCTTGAATCTCCACGCCATGTAGTGTTTGGCCTTGCATCGGTTGCTCAGCCACACCATAAGCCACCACTATGAGCTTATTTTTCACGGGAGTAACGAGCTCATAAGGAGCTCTCCTTGTGATGTCATCCACAAGGTGGCATTCCTTAAGTATCTCAGTGGATCCTCCAGCTGGGGCTTCTGTGGAAGCGACACTACTTCGATGCTGAGTCGGGCTTACGTCGACATGTGGCCCTGATGCTGCAGTAGCAGCTTGTTCACTGGCTTGTTTGCTCAGAGCTAGGGCCACACGCCGGTCTATTATTTCCTCCATTCTTACCTCTGATGCTGCTACTTGTTCTTGCAGCTCTCGCAGCTGTCGTGCTTGGTCTGCCTTGCTTCTTTGCTGACTTCTATATGATTCAACGTGTTCACGAAAGGCAAACTTCCACAGAATGAGTCCTTTGCCTCGGCATCTTCCAGGGTGTTCGGGATTTCCAAGTGCCATTGTCAGCTCGTCCCTCTCTCGATCAGGCACGAAGGATCCATCGGCCTTTAGGCATGGAAATGGGGTGGGTTCGGATCGGGTGGAGTGTCTGGGCACCCAAAATCAAAACCCGAACATAAAACCCGAATCCGCCCCGAACACCGATTCGAATGAAAATCCCTCCCTGAAACCAAAACCCGCGGATACCCGAAACCCAACGGATTAACCGAAACCCACTGTCGCCCACCCTGATCCTGCTTTTACAAAAATTCTTAAATATAATGTGAGGTCCACATATCTCAATTCCTTCGCCGCCGCACTTGCCGGCCAGCTCCGGCTCCACGGCTCACCGGCTCGCTCCCCACCATGCTGGCCCCCACCCTGCTCGGCTTCGCTGCACGCCGGCAGCTCCGTGGCCAAGCTCCGCCCACCACGCGCAGAGAGCACCACGCTGGAGCTCAGCTACGGTGTCGGCCATGTCCCTCCACAACTTGCTCTTGTGGCCCTGTGCTAGTAGCCCCGGCGCACTCCACCTTGCCCGTGGCGGCTATGGCCAATCGCCAGCCCGTTCGCTCTGTCTCGCCTTAACGTGCTGGCTCGACCGCTCTGCTTCGCCCCCGTCCGCCTCAACATGGCAACCTCACCAGAACCCGCCCTCGTCGTCTCCGTATCTTGCTCGTGCCCGCACGCACTCGCCGCCCTGCTCCCCGCCATCTTTTTGGGCCCGCGCCCACTATCGCTCTGCACCGGCCCCGCGCAAAGGCCGCCCGCGACAAGCGTCGTCTGCCACCCATCCGCCCCACTGGAGGTTGCCCACGCTAGGCCCCCGACGCTGCCCAGCCATCGTTGCCCCTGTCTCCGTGCGAGAGATCGGGAGTCGCGGCCTCACGGTCGCGAGGCGGCGGGGACGCAGGGTACGGGGGGCCGGGGGGCCCTGGGTGCGGGACGGAGGGTATTATATACCTAGGGTTTGCTAGGTGGGCTTTTAGTGGGCTCAATGTTTCGGGCCCCGATGGAGCTCCACGGGTGGATTTAAGAATCCGCCCCAAATCCGAAGTATTTCGGGTATCCGAACCTGAAAAACTGTGAGTGAAAACTAGGAACCGAAACCCAAGAACCCGAAACCCGCAGATATCCGCACCGAACCCGATCCGCTACCATTCTTATCGGTCGTTTTCTTTACTAAGTCATCAACTCTCGTAGCCGCTTCTCTTATTTCATTGCCAAACATAATTGATCCATCTTCGGGATTGAGCCTGCCACCATGAGCATAAAATCAATTCTTTGCTCTCTCAGGCCATTCGAGAGTATATGGTACTATTCCCCTGGCAATTAGGTCATCTTCCATCCTTTGCCATTTCACAGCCCCCGACTTGTATCAAGGGAGGATGAAGTTTCTAACATTTAGAACACTTGAATGAGTGAAATCTCCAAGAAATTGTCACAAATCCAGCAGCACCTCCCTTATGGCGCTATGGATAGGGTGAAGCTCGAGCTGTGGCTAATTATCTAGAGAATATAGAAAAATTCTTGAATTAGCAAGAAATTAACATTATTTCTTACAATTTGATAACATAATTATCTCTATGTACCACAATTTATCTCGCTCACATTAGCTATAATTTACTTACCTCATATTTGAAAAGTAATAAACTATGAAATTATTCCTCTAACCTCATATCAATTTGTTTGACTAGTATGAATCACAAATATGAGCTCTAAATAACACATTCATATAAATGAAATTTTTTCCCATTATATCTTATTCTAAAAATCACAAATTACTTTAGCTCTAAAGCATAAAACTTAGTATACTAACCATGTATCAAGGGAAGATGAAGTTTCTAACCTTTAAACACTTGAATGAGTGAAATCCCCTAAATAACACATTCATATGAAAGAAAATTTTCCCCATTATACCTTATTCTAAAAATCACAAATTACTCTAGATCTAAAGCATAAAACTTAGTATACTAACCATGTATCAAGGGAGGATGAAGTTTCTAACCTTTAGAACACTTAAATGACTGAAATCCCCAAAAAATTATCACAAATCTGGCAAAACCTCCCCCTATTTCGCCATGAATAGGGTGAAGCTTGAGCTGGAAGATCTGGCTTGGTCTGGAGGAGGAAGAAGGGTATTTATAGAATGGAAATTAGTACCGGTTAGGGGCAACAACCGGTACTAGAGGGGGGTGCCATACTAGTACCGGGTTGGGGCAGCAACCGGTACTAGAGGGTACCCCTGTAGTACCGGTTGTTGCCACCAACCGGTACTAGAGGGTGGGTGGAGCATTAGTACTGGTTGGGGGCACCAACCGATACTAATGTGCACCATTTAGTACCGGTTGTTGCCCCAACCAGTACTAAAGGGGTTCTCGAGGCGCGCTCCAGGTAGTATCCATTGGAACCGGTACTAATGCTAGCATTAGTACCGGTTCCAAATGTGACCGGTACAAACGCTAGGGACAAGAGGTCATATTTCTAGTAGTGGCGGACCGGGAGTCGGGAGCGAAAGATTTGGATGCGTCGAAGGCTTGGCGAAGGCCGGACACACGTCAACATCGGTGAGTCACGTCGTGCGCGGTGTGCAAGAGGGTTTGCCGGTTTGGCCTCAAAATCGGGGAGGAGTCACGCCTAAAGGGTGTGCAAGTGGGTTTGACCGGTTTGGCCTCAAACCCGGAGGGACGAGTCCGGTGTGGCTGGACAGCGTCGAGTTGGAGGATGCATGGCGCCATTGCGAAGCTTGCGTCGAGGCGAAGCGATTTCGTGAAGGCGCCGAGTCCATCCGATGTACGAGAAAAAAGTTGGACGATTTTACCCCTGTGGGGTATTTGAGTTGTGTGCTTCATATAAGAGCATTCTGGTCATTTTTCGGATGACTATATATTTTTGGGAGGGCTGTTGGAGCAGACATCTCTTGGGCTTTTTGGTGGTGGCTTCTCATTTGGTTTTGTGAGTCTTTAGGGGAGAGAGAGGGAGAGAGATGAGGGATCTTTGATTTGATCTTTTTGCCATCTTAGCTTTGTTGGTAAGAGTGGCTTGTAACCGAACATGGTGGAGTAATCCAAGAATCAATTTCGTGCTCAATTGCTTCTCCATCTCAAGATCTGAGTTTTATCTTTTTCAGATTTTTCGGAAGCATTTTTGTAGGATGTTTCGTTCTTCGCGTTTGGCTTCAAATCCAGTAAAATTTGTTGGTGGGTTTTGTTGCTAGGATCCTTATGAGCAACTTTGGTATGATCCCCCATCAAATCACTCACGGATTCGGCGTGAATTTGAAATTTTCACTAAACCGTGTCTTTGTTGTGCGTTCGGTTTTCTCCAAAATCCGTGACGAATACTTGAACTTTTCAATATCTTTTTCTTGGATCTATTAGCCATGTGCTTCTGTGGCTTAAGTTTTGTTTTTATCCGTGGTGTTTTGATAGAGGACTTTTCAGTTGAAGTTGGGTGTGTTCTTTGCCTCGTTCTTCTCTCTGTTCCTGTTCGCGCGCAGGCGAAGGTACCGAAGAGCGTCGGGCAGTAGCACGTGCTGCGGCAGCTTGCGCACGCGCGGAGAGCCAGCGGACGCGTGCGTGCTGCTCGTCACGCGAGACCTGGCAGCCAGAGGCCCAGCTCGGCAGTCAGCGGCCCAACGCGGGGAAGTTTCCCGCTGGACTGCAGCCAGGCCGGCCCAGCGGCTGACTCAGCAGCAGCTGGCCCAGGCGGGAGGCTGTGACCAGGCCGGCCTGGATAGCAGGCCGGAGCCAGCGCGCAGCAGGCCAAGCCAGCACGGACTGCCCAGCCATGTTGCTGGTTCTGCCCTTCAACAGCAGCAGTCCAGCGTTCAGCAGCAGCTTGCATTTTCTTTGCAGGTGAGCAAGGACAGTAGTTTTTCAGTTCAGGTCTGTACTTGCCAAGTCCCTCTCGAGTTTGATTCACAGAACCAGATCAATGAGTATTTAATTCTTGTGAACTGTCACTTTCATACTATAGTGATACAGTTGTTGGTTGAATTGTTTAATCTTTACATGCTAATTAGCTTTTCTTTGCATGTCGAGTGAACTGAGTACATGAGCACTTGTTTAACCATTTAGCTTGTATGCAGTTAGATCTGTTTACTTAAGTGCTTTATCAATCTGTCAAGAAATCAATTCGAGCGTGCTTACTAGTGGTTGTGCTTAAACTCGTGTGCAAGCTTTTCAGCATGTCACCTTGCTTTGCTTCCGCTACGCTTTGAGCGTCTCTAATCATTTCTAAGATGAGCTTGTCACGAGTTGACTTGCGTCATCTCGACGAATCGACGCGAGGTGTGTTTGAGGTGGCAATCGGGATATAAGCCTTGTTCTCGGAGAGAATTTTTAAAGCCTCCCATTCACCTCCCCTCTGGTCGCCCATCCCGGTCCTTCAGTTAACAAAATGGGCAATAAGACCATCACCGTTAGAGGACAAATATGATGGTTTCTTTATAGCGAGCAATTCCACAAGAAGAACACCAAAGCTATAAACATCACTTTTATCTGTAAGGCGGCCTGTGTAAAAGTACATAGGATCCAAGTATCCTATAATCCCCTGAACAACTGTGGTTAACCCTCTTCTATCAAGTGGAATGTACCTTGAAGCTCCAAAGTCCGACACCTTTGATGTCAACGTATCATCAAGGAGCACGTTACTGGATTTGATATCTCTATGGATGATTGGGATTGAAACTGATGAGTGAAGATAGGCAATTGCATTAGCAGTTTCAGTTGCGATTCTTAACCTGTTGTTCCATGCTAGTGATCTTGAAATATGAAGATGGTGATAAAGGGTTCCATTGGAAATAAACTCGTAAACCAACAATGGCACCTCAGTTTCTAGGCAACATCCAAACAGTTTTACCACATTCCTATGGTTTATTTGTGAGAGGATGGCGACCTCATTTATGAACTCATCTATTTCTTTTTGGACTGTTATATTTGACTTCTTGATAGCTACGACATGTAGGTCCGACAAAATCCCTTTGCAGACAGTACCATGCCCTCCACCACCAAGCTCACGGGCTGGGTCAAAGTTATTTGTTGCCTTTGCAAGCTCATCCAATGTTATGATCATCCTTTCCGCAATGTCTGTCCTTTGGGATATCAACTGTTGTAACAGTTGTCCACGATTTTGCTCAAAGTTTCTTTGTTTTAGCTTCATTGCCCTCATCTGCTTAAACCTTTGAGTGATAAAGACAATAATGACAACCAAAAGTATAAAGCCTGCTGCGCTACCAACTCCTATAATGATGCTTAAACCTGAAAGCGTATAATTTGTTATGATACTTTCTGAATAACCAAAAAGGAAGGAAAATTCAATAAAACGTTTGAATAAAAATATATAGCTAGCTTTGTTATCATTGATCACATTTTATCGGGGTGGGACACGATGATTTATCATGGAGAAACCAGCTGTGTATCATACATACATATAATTATTTTTTATATACTCCATCATTTAGGTCGTTTTGGTTTTTCTAGACACATAATTTCTAGATGCATAGCAAAAATTATGTACCTAAAAAGTCAAAACGGTCTACAATTTGGAACGGATGGAGTATCTCATTATATGATATATAAATCTAATTAGGTTGGTGTATATAAAGCAGTGATAAAATATTTTGTAGTATGGTTGCACTCATGCTAATATGATCTGTTTAATTAGAGCAAACATAGCAGTTAATATTTTTGTGGACAGGGTGTTGTTGAATAACTTCCCTCTCCACCCAAAAAGAAAATCGCGATGCTAAAATGTACCTATGGCTTGATGCTGGTGCTGCTGGTTCGTGCATTTGTAGCTTCCCATGGTGTTGGTGCATGTAACCGTTGCAATGTGATGGGATATCACATTCATTTATGTCGGCCGAAGGAATACGTGAGTAGAATCAACATTATATAATACGACAGAGCGGATCAGAGCAAAGTAAGAGAAAACAAGCGATTAATGATTTTGGAGATGGAGATGCATCATGCTGACCTTGGCAGCCCCCGTCTAGGTAAGGATTGCCCTCGTAACCTTGAGAGCAACTGCAGCGATACCCAGCACCATATTTGTGACGTTTATGCATACGCTGTGGCTTGGATGAACCTTTTGTGGCTTGGATGCAAGTTTCATTACCAATAACCCAATCCAGAACCAAAGGAACCCCGGGCGTTGAGCTCAGAAGCCCATAGAGAGGTCTGCAATTTTTGTTGTGGTGACATACAAAGGATCGAATTTGAACCAATCTGCCTCGGCGATGAAAGCGTAGCTGCACGGGGCTGAAATCTGGTGGGCGCGGAGCCAGCACGGTTGGGCCCGCGAGGGCTGAGGCCGGCGTGCCTAGGCGGCAGCAATGGCGGCCAATGGGTGCAGGTCCGGTGTGGCTCGAACGGTGGGGGGCTAGCACGAGCTGCGGCCGATGCAACTACGCACGGCGGAGGTGGAGGAGGTGCGGCCAAGGCTGGTGGAGGAGCGTCGGCAAGCAGTGGACGATGCGGGTGGATGAGCAGCAGTTTGGATTGGGTATTTGTGTCTCCGTCCTTCTCACCTCGATCCCAGAATTGCTGATTTGTTTGGAATGTGTAACTAAATTTGACATGTGGATGAATTCATATGGCGGAAGTGTTGATTGGCTTGGGATTGTGCGAGTGTTGATTTGCTTGGGACTGAGCAAGTGTTGATTTACTTTGAGTATGCCTACTTCTTGAACGCTTATTCACGGCATCAAATACGGTGACGTGAGTTGCAGCGCGGCTACGAATACGACAACTATGGTCAGCTTTTTTTTCCCAAAATTATCTTTACTTTTTTTTCCAAAATTATTTGTACTGGTGAGCTTCTTAACTATCCGCCAACACAAATAACGCAAATAGTATCTGTGCTGGCGGGTGGCTTAAGAAGCCCACCAGAGCGAATAGCCATTTATGTTGGTTCAAGGTTGCGAGGTGCGGTACCCGCCAGCACAAACCTCGTAGCCGTCAGCATAAAAAATTTTCACGTAGTACCGCCTTCCCACCTGACGAGGAGTCCGACGACCACGACGACGCGCGCTCCTCGCTTTTCCCGGCCAACTCTCTTGCTGGTTTGATGAGTAGTCTGCCGCACTCCGCCTCTGCATCAAGCGCCTGTGCTAACTCTCTTGCTGGGAGGACCTCGCTTCCGAGCTCCTCGGCGTCCTTGCCCCACTCCCCACGCCTCCCAAGCTCCTGCTGCCTCTCCTCATTCCGTTGCCTCCACCGCCGCCGCTGCCTCGGCTTCCATCCTCAACGACCTCATCGCGCAGGCCGATGTGCAGGCGGAGCTGCTCAAGAAAGCATCACAGCTGGGTAATGAGATGAACGCACACTGGGAATCGGCGAGGATTACGAGATCAACGTGCTCTGGGGATCAGAGAGGGCTTTCGCCAATGCATGCTCCGCGTAGACGCTCGCGCGTATGCATGCGAGAGCTAGCGAGGTAAGCTTTGCGGGGGTGCGCGGGTTGCGGCTAATCCCGCATTAAACTTGCGGCAGAATCCAGACCGCCGCTGAAGCCCACTGAATTCTTGCGGCTTACGTGGGGCGGGCCGCCCGCACGCCGCAGCCGCCCCACTTGCAACCACAGCTGTAGGAGTGTAGGACTCGATTTGCTGTGCGCGACGCTCTGGTTGTTATCTACAGACTAGTAGTGCAAAGTGCAGCAGGCAAGTTGCCTAGGAAGCAGTAGACCTGTGCATTTTTCGAGCGGGCCAACAAAGTCCGGTTCATTTTGGGTCAAAAATCCGTGCTCACGACTAGGGCTGTAAAAAAAGCTTGAGGCTCGTGAATCGTGAATCGATCGTGTTCGGCTCGTCTTAGGCTTGGTTCAAGATCAGCTCAATTTCTAAACGAGCTAAGCTTAAGCCTAACTCAAAACTCATGAGCTTTTCGAGCTCGAGATCGAAAAACTCGAGTAAGCTCGTGTACTACGATTCACCATGACCTATGAGGTGTATACATATATATACTCTAATTTTCTTGCTTAATTGTACTATGTAAATATCAAGGTATACAAGTAATGGAATGAATCTAGTCCGATTATTATATAGGCTTTGCTAAACTATGTTTATAAATGATATAAATATGAAGGCTCAACTCGAGATTAGCTTGAGCCTAGCTCTAAGCTCGGATGGTTTGGAGGCTCGGTTCGGGCTCAGCTCGATGCTTTAACAAGCTCAAGCTTGAGGCGATGAGCTCGCTCGAGCTCGGCTCATCTACAGCCCTACTTACGACCGTCCCATGGGCGTTATCAGGCTGATTTTTCAAGCTAGGTCCGGGTCGGGCTCGAGCTTCCCGCTCTTTTTTATAGTTGAAAAATAAATTAAATAAATTGTCTAGACGGGTTCAGGCCAGCCCGATTTTTTTTACTTGGTTTTCACTGCTCACGTCCAGTCCCAGTCATCGTGGGCAGGCCAAATCCGATCGGGTTTGGGCTGGACACGTGGGCTGGACGAAAAATGCTCAGGTATATGGAAGCAGCGGTCCAGTCGAACTACAAAAGACTCGCGCGCATTATTTGTTTAGACCCATGCAAGAAAGCTCATCCTTTTGCGGCCTGGAGGAGAAGGTTCCTCAGCGTTGGCCCGTGCGCGGCCGGAGTGAAAGGAAACCGATGAGAGGCTCAAAGTTGCCATAAAACTATAAAAGTGAAGGCTGAAAGCTAATAAACAAGTTAAGGGCTTCGGATCTCTCCACAGTAATTCTCCTTTTGTGCTCTAGCTAGACCGTACCAGAGCTGGACTCATCTCAGAAGCCAGGTTTTGGAAGGCCAAACCGCCAAAGTGTTTGCTGGAGGATGTAAAGATGAGAGGTACAGTAACAAGTACAGTAACAAGTACTAAGCCCATGTAAAGTTTCCTATTTTGTTTCGCCCTTTGGGCATTCTTCTTTATTAATAAAACGGCAGCTCTCCTACCAGCTCGTTTAAAAAAAAGAAAAAAGTACTAAGCCCGTGTTGCCAGGAAACTAATCAACCTATGGTTGAGTATGCAAAGTGCTTTTATCACTTGCACTAGATGACCAGAGCATATGCAGCTACTCGCACCAGACTCAACAGGTGCGGTAGATGGCCGGTCGGCTGGGACGTGGGAACCGCCCTATTCTATCTATGGTTTTGTCACCTCGGCCGTCTTTCCAGGGAAGAACCCAAAACAGGAAAGAGAGAAGCGTTCGCTAGTGCCGACGGTGTGATGTCATCGGATGAGAGGACAGAAGCCGTTGGAGAGCAGAGTACAGGAGCGAGCGCCCATCCCTGCAAAACCAGAAATTGACGGGGCTACTGATGTTTTTACGTTTGGGCATGCAGGCGGGCAGTTTGGCGCTTTCTACGTCGCTGATTACGATTCAGATCCCATCAAGGAATCTACTACTTATATTATCCACTTCTATGCTCCAGCAGGAAACACGTCAATTCTCGTAGTACCTAGCTACGTACTCCCTCCATTTCAATATTCCATTTTAAAATATTGGTATAGTTGATTATTCAGTTGTAAATAAGTGTAGGTGGATGTTCAACTTAACAGTCTCCACTGAAATATTGGTATATCAAAAATTACAGTGAAACTGATTCTTGGTGGGGATTGTTCGATTAATTGGGTTAGGCCCATTTATTTCAATTAATCAAATAATAAGAATTAAAAGGTCCATGATAAATGCTATGAGTTGCTAATTGGTCAATTTTGCACGGTAAGTTGAGGAGAGGTGATTATTGCTGTTTATGAGAATTGATTCACTCAATTAACACAGCCAATAAAATGCTGAGAACTACTAGTTCTTGATGACCATTCTTCCCATCAGTTAATAGTAACTTCCATCGCATTATGATGTCCAGGTTCAATGAACCTCACCTCTTGAAGCCTATATAAGAGAGGCACCTCCTCTTACTCTCACAAGTGCAAAACACCAATACTCTCAAGTAAGAGACCTATCTCTTTCTCCCTCACTATTTTCTACTGCAATCTTGCATTCCCATTGCTAGCATTGCGCGCACAGTACTGGCGAGAATAGGCCTTTGAAGCCATGCACGCTGAAGGTTCTGAACGGGATAGCGGGCAATCAGGTTTTTGGGGAGCATCTTCACACGACTGCTCACTCCCTGAACAACTACATCGTCTACCTCCTGGTGGCCTGAACGACTACTTTGCCTACTTCCTGGTGCCGTTCGAGGGACTGTACTACGAACATCTACCTACATCGGCTTGTACGACGACATTGCCTGAGGCCACCCCTTGATTAGTATGACTAATCCAGGTGGTAATGACGCATCCGGTGTCTCCGGCACCGGCCCCACCTCAAAGTACAAATTGAGACCTATTTGTTTCATTCTGTTCATATTTATACTTATGTTTGTGTTAAACATGAACACGTACACCTATTTTATTTCACTCACTTTAATATGATAATATTATTGTTTTACATGTTTAATTTGAAATTAAAATATACCGCCTCGATATCTATCAAAACCATGGCCGCTCCCTCCCTCGAGCGCCCGCCATCCTTGTCATGTGGCCCCCAAAACCACTACCTTGGATCCACTACTCCACCGATCCCAGCCTATAAATACACGGCCTCGTTGCGAGCACATCTCATCTCACTCTCACTTCCACCAGTACAACCCGAGTAGCCGACAGATCCTTCACCAATCACCAGCGATCTGCCTGCACGTCTGAATCCCCAGACTCGCCATGTCGACGGTGACCCGTGCCTACCTCGACCAGAGGCTCGCCATGGCCAAGCGCTGCTCCAGAGGTAAGCGTGCCTATTACAGCCGGTGCCGCTCTACCACTGTCAGTTCGACGTGTACTAGTACGTTGGTTCTTATTTCTGACACTGGTGATGAAAAAAATTGCAGAGGCGACGCTCGCCGGAGCCAAGGCGGCGGCCGTCGCCACCGTCGCATCTGCAGTCCCAACGGTGAGTCACCACCTACATCTTTGCTGCAGTTACAGTCTTACAGCGAGATGAAACTGATAGAGATAATCATCATGACCTGAGGACTCGTGATATAACTGAATTAACCTGCTGTTTACCTCTGTTCTCTTCAGCTGGCGAGCGTGCGGATGCTGCCGTGGGCGAAGGCAAACCTGAACCCGACCGGCCAGGCTCTCATCATCTGCACGGTGGCCGGGATGGCCTACTTCGTCGCCACCGACAAGAAGATCCTCTCGCTGGCGAGGCGCCACTCCTTCGAGGAAGCGCCCGAGCACCTCAGGAACACGTCCTACCAGGGGGCCGCCCGCCCGCACCCGGCATTCTTTAGGCCTTGATCGTTGAGCAACATCTTGATCGCTAGTGATGTGGCCCCGGCTCAAATCTTCTCAGACAAAGTGTGTAACAGTACTTGGGCCATTGTAATGTAACTACCTCCAAATAATAAGCATAGTGAAATATTTTGTGTTTCTGAACCCTGAACTTGGCATGTCAAAACAATAAGCATGTCAAAGATTGCAGCAAAATAGTATGTGGCGATGAACTAAAAATACAAAGCCTTGGCATCATCCCAGCATTACCATTTTTCAAAGTTTGCTATGCAGTAGACAATTTCTTTTTTTATCTCTTGGGATCTGTACCTTGTCTATGCAGTAGGCAATCTCTTTTTTTTTCAGAAAAAAACAAAGCAGTAAACATTTTCAACTTGCACCATCAGCAGGCGCAGAAAAAACAGAGTTGTAGATAAAGAGGCTACATAGACGCTTCCTGGCTAATGCTCTTACCCTGCTATATATGCATGCATATGGGTGTAAAATGTAAAATCTACATGGGCACCACCAAATTAGATGACAAGATCAGACCCATTTCATCTTGTATGGCATAAACCCCCACACAAATATAAAAGTGCTCACTCTATTCTAAATTGTAGTTCATTTTAACTTTGTCCTAAGGCAAACTTCTTTAATTTTAATTAAACTTATAAGAAAAAAGTACTAACATTTATAAGATCCAGTTTATTTCATTAAATGTATCCAACATGAGATATATTTTGATTGCGCATTTATTTCGATACTATAGATGTTAACATACTTTTTTATTAAAAAAACTTGTTAAAATAGAATAATTTGACTTAGGATAAGATCAAGTGAATTATAATTCTTACAGGCATATATGCAGCACAATGTTTGTGTTTACTTACAAATCAAAACCAGCGAACACGTTTTGTTGCTGAGCTCTATATGTTCCTCCTCCTATGAAAACTGAAAACGGGGCAAGCAGCACATAAAACACATACCCCATGAGTTCAGATGCAGCGAAACAAATTTGGAAAGTAGTTTATGTTTAGCTTTGTTGTCAATAAGCTGTCTCGTTGAAGACATAATATTATAAACATATAAACTGGATAAAGGCATAGGTGCAGTAATATTATATCTGAAAACCACGGCAGACAGAAAGGGGATAAGCTATCCTTTCCTGCTTGAGTGCGGCGCAAACTCAGGCAGCAGGTAGCCCACGGACCGAGACGCCGTGACGTCCGTGGTCTCCGCTGCAGGACAGAGCCGAGCCGAAAACTGGGAGCGCCACCCCGATTCCGCCCCCCAAAACTGAGGGCACAGCCGCTCCATGCCAGGCCGCAATCATCAGAAAAGCAAAATCCGTTGTGTCGGCCACTACTTGATTACCACTCTTTTCTTTTACGTAAATTTTACGTACACATTTCACCTTATCATGCATGCCCGTCTGGAACATCTCTAATTTACGGTCGCCGATCGATCTCCGACAAACGCACGTGGACGCCCCAACGTCCCGCTCCCACACCCCTGCAGCGTCCTGATGTCCCACAGCAGCACGTGGGCCCATCCCGCCGTCTGGAGCAAACATTTTAATAAAAAAAATCAATTTTTTTATAGCAATAAAAAGAATAAAAAGTTTTGAAACAAATTTTTTTAAAAAAGCTATGGTTACTGACACGTCAAACTCCCAGCAGTAGTTGGGACTATCTGACCCTTCGGCAGCACACAGATGCCAGGACCTACGACATGTCCCATGCAGGGTTTTCTCTTGGTTCCTGCAGTAAACTAAAACTGCGCTACGCGTGATTAGGCTTGGGAGTTGGGCATCCAACAGTTCAGTAATCTAGTTCAGTGAGGATCGGCAATCACAAATTAAAATACTGCCTTCATCAAGTGCATGGATTTACTTTTAACTTCTTTTTACTCTTGGCCGGTGACAAGCTGGTAGCAGAGTAATTGATCGACAGACCCCACGATATAAGGATCCTTGCGGATGTTACCCTTCAGTTGTCATCCTTACAAATGCGGCTATATATTTGTCATCCCTCTGTAGACGAAGCAATATATTTGTCATTTTTGCAGACCTGACGTGCCAACTCACCGTGCCAGCATGGATTCGAAACGTGAAATGATGAAAATACCCCCACCCTCTCCACTTTTCACTCCTTCTCAACGAAGCATTCTTTCTTTCCTTCTTTCCACATTCCACCGCAAGAAGTGGCTCGTTGGACCGCGGGGCTCAGCAGGCTCCGGCGAGCGCTGGCTACGGGGGGAGCGGCTGGGGGGGGGGGCGGGAGGGGGCAAGCAGCGGCGGCCTCCCGATGAGTGCCACCCCTAGAGGTGAGCGGCGGTGGCCCAGCGAGAGCCGCCCCATGAGCAAGCGGTGGCGGCCCCTAACAAGTGCCATCCCCAGGGGAGCGGCAACGCGCCTCCTCGAGCTTGGCCGCCGTGCTGTGGTCCCCCCCTCAACCATCCGTCGCCGCTACCTCTAGCTCGACCTCACACGCGTGCTCTCTTCCGCCGTCACCCTCAAGCGTGCCCCTAGCGGACGCCGTCCGCCGCCTTCCTTCAGTTCGCAAGCAAGAAGTGGCCAGAGGTTGAAGATGACCCTAACACGCGGGGCCCCATACATTAGTGCGCGGGAGGGAAGGAAAGAGATATCTAATAGGAGCAAAGCAGGGCATCATAGTCATTTACCATGCTCGATACATGCTGGCTTGATGAGTTGGCTCACTACATATGCAAGAATGGTAATTTTGTTGCTTCATTCGTACAGGGATTGCAAATATATAGATGTATCCGTAAGGATGGCAACGGAAGGAATACCAATCGATGACAAATAGTTAAATATCACCGTCGTACATGCACCATCCTCTGTCTGTATTCAGGTTCAGGCCATGCCGCGAGTGGATAGGAAAGAGGCACACCCGGTTTTCGCCCAAAACCAGGTCCGCGCCCGCCGGAACAACGCCCTCCGTCCTATAAATTCTCGGCCTCCCCTGCAGCGTCTTGCAACAATCCAGCGTCGTCCCTCCTCCTAGCTGCTCAGTGCCATCGCTACTCGCCCATCGTCTGCTTCATTCTTCTGATCTTCTCCAGCAAAAGAACAGGATCATGTCGACCGTGAGCCATGCATCCCTCGACCAGAAGCTTGCCCTCGCCAAGCGTTGCTCGCGAGGTATGTATGGATTCATACAAGGCACTTTGGAGTCTGGAGGCACATCCTCAGAGTATTTTCGGTTTCCTTAGCCGGTCTGAATGGCAACTGCTTTGTGCACTGATGCTTGAGTACGTACATGTCTGCATATGATGCAGAGGCGACACTTGCAGGAGCTAAGGCAGCAGCTGTAGCGACCATTGCCTCTGCGGTCCCCACCGTGAGTTCATCCCTTTCTCCTCATCAGTGTGCAATCGTGGTAACATAAACCACGTCAATGTCTTAATATTTTGTTCATGCTTCAGCTGGCAAGCGTACGGATGCTGCCGTGGGCGAAGGCCAACATCAACCCCACCGGCCAGGCCCTCATCATCTCCACAGGTCTGTTCTATTTCTGCACCTCTCTTGCTACTTCCACACCTGGGATGACCAACACCAGCCGAATAATCTCACTATAATCCGTTTAATTTGTTGGTGATGGCTGCTTTCAGTTGCCGGGATGGCCTATTTCATCGCTGCTGACAAGAAGATTCTGTCGCTGGCGAGGAGGCACTCGTTCGAGGAAGCCCCCGAGCACCTCAAGAACACCTCCTACCAGGGCACCGGCAGGCCGCACCCGGCTTTCTTCAGGCCATGATCGAGCTGCATCTTGATCAATAGTTACTACTATGGAGTTGATGAATAAGTACTACCGGCAGTCAATAACTCCAAAAGCAACCGATGTGCTCACAGCCTCAGAGGGAAATTGCAAATTTGAAACAGTGCTTGAGCCATTGTAACTAGCTTGTATTAGCTTTTCTCCGCCCTGTACTTCGTGTATCTGTATAACAGCTTGGCTAATTAAGCAGCAAACATCATCGTATCATTCTTCACAAATACTCCCTCCGTTCTTAAATATATGACGTTTAGGACAAGTTAGTAGTTCAAAAATGAACCAATTTGCTTATTCTAAACGTCATACGAACTAACTAAACGTCATAAACGTCATATATTTAAGGACGGAGGTAGTATATGGTTATTAAGATCTGAGAACCGGCTCAGAGGGCTTAATATTTGAGTGCAGGGACTTGGGAGCTAAAACTGAAGCTGCTACACTGCTGTCACACTCGTATGGGGCGACCCCTGTGGCCACTTGCATGCCAGATTGGTTCTCTTTCTCTACTTCTCCCTGAAAAGTAGCCATAGGGCATTGCAACCTCATCGGGAGGCGATGCGTATAAGTGTAGCCTATGCAGAAATACTGTAATACGCTATCAGATTTCAACTTCAACAGACACCCAAAAAATTGTTCTTTTTTTCTTGTAAGAAAAAAGAGCCAGCTTATTAGGATGACTTGACCATCATATCAACCCTGTTTCAAGTAGCACCATATTTAGCTTGACCATATTGTACTCCCTCGGACCCAAATTATTATTCGTTTTGACTTTTCTAAATACATCACTTTTACTATGTATCTAGATATAAGTATATATCTCGATGCATGTTAAAATGTGTATCTAGAGAAGTCAAAACGAATAGTAATTTAAGTACGAGGGAGTACATGTTTTCACGGTCTCGAACAATATGTATCATATTTGACATCACATGGGAAGAGGCCCACCAACTATTGATCTATTATAGGTTCAGAAAATTTTATTTTAACTTCACGAGAAAACTGTTACAGCTAAAAAATATTTCGATTTCACAATAAAGTATTTCAACTTAACGAGAAAAATATTCTAGCCCCATTAGAATTTTTTTACAATACTTACAAAAATAAGAAAATATTTAAAAAAAATTGCTTCTAAATTTTCTCAAAAAGTTTTCTAAAAAAAGGAAAAATAAACACATGATGCAATCGGGAGCATAATCAAAATATATTAGAGTCCACTAACTTGTCCGAAAACATCTTGCATCTTGGTTGTCCTGACAAGATATAGAACAATCTAGAATGAGAAAATCTTTTCAAATTTGCTTTGCCGTACAGTTTGTGATAATGAAAAAGGTATGTCCATCATAATATCGACGCAGCTGCGGTAATTAACTTAGGTTAATTAAAAGTATTTAACACAGTTGATAGTTTTTGTACAGCTTTGTCTAAAATTATTGTTTTGAGCGCAACCTAAACAGTGGATAAGGCTATACTACGTACTGCTTGCTGCTGCTGCTGCTGCTGCGTACTGACGTAGAAAGACAAAAGATCTGAAAAGTGAAATCACAGCAGGGTGACGGTGCTGCAGATGTGCAGCCCACGGAGCGAGAGGAGACGCTGCGTGCGACGTCCGCGGTTTCTGCCTCTGCGCAGCCGAAAACTGGGAGCGCCACCAATAATTCCGCGAGACCCTGGGTCTTGGTGGCTGCCGTGTGGGCCAGCTCACAGGTGTACTCCTACTACGTCAGAAAAGGACCTTTCCATCCATGCCCTGCACGTGTACAATATACAGCTCCATAGTAGCAAGGTTTACAGCCCTGTAAAAAAGTTACAGGCAGCCTTTTTGGTGAAATGTTTTGACTTGACCAATGGCTTGAGACAAGCAGCAAGGCCAAAGGCTTAGTTAAGGGCACTAACCAAGCCTCGTGATCATGATCGAACATCCAAGTCCAAGGCCGGTGACTCGACAAGAGCTACTAGCAGTGAAGTGAAGTGCGTGCCCCCTGCACATGCTGACATCCACCGTCTGTCCCTTTCCGCAAAGCTGCGAGTGGATGAGGAACAGCAATAATGCTAGGTTGCTTAGGATAAACCATACCAGTAGCCACATCGATGGAACGAGGAGGTGAACTGCACCTACCCGGAAGCCGAAACCATCGAGCTGCGCCGGCCACACTGACTAACATGGTTTCCGATGCGCCGGCCCAAAACCACGTCCTGCGCCCGCCCGCCGCTTCTCCCCTTCCGCCGATCGTTTGGCGCCCCTGACGCTGCCTATAAAATCCCGGCCTTCCCTGCGTCTTTGCAATCCATCCATCACCCTCCACTCCTTTCAGTCCCACCCATCAGCTACCAACACTACAAGAATATCGCTCCTTTCAGTTCCATTATATTCTTCGCTGCTACAAGATCGAATTCGAAGATGTCGACTGTTAGCCGTGCCTCCCTGGACCAGAAGCTTGCCATGGCCAAGCGCTGCTCGCGAGGTACACAATACATACACGATCTGCAAGTGCAAACACGAACAGCTAGCAGTAGTTGAATCTCTCAGGGTTTTTTCTTTTGTGCTGAACAAAGCCTGTCTCGAAGCTACGTACACTGACTGACGATTATTCCATGTCTGCAGAGGCAACCCTTGCAGGAACCAAGGCGGCAGCTGTGGCGACCATAGCCTCTGCGATTCCAACCGTGAGTTTATTTCCATACCATCAGTGTTTTTTTCCTCATCAGATGCAATCCTAGGTCTGTAGTAGCATCACACTCATCGTTTTGCTGCTGTTGTCAGCTGGCGAGCGTGAGGATGCTGCCATGGGCGAAGGCCAACATCAACCCCACCGGCCAGGCACTCATCATCTCCACAGGTGTGCGCTCAAACATCTTTCTTGCTCACCGCTTGGCATGAGCCGCAGCTCGACCAACAGAGTGTGCATAATCTGACTGATTTGTTTTGTTGGTGATGGCTGCTTGCAGTTGCTGGGATGGCCTACTTCATCGCCGCCGACAAGAAGATTCTGTCGCTGGCGAGAAGGCACTCATTCGAGGAAGCCCCCGACCACCTCAAGAACACCTCCTACCAGGGCGCCGGCCGCCCACACCCGGCTTTCTTCAGGCCATGAAACATCTTCGGAAATTGCTAGCACTTCATGCCGTCGATGCCCGAATAAAATATTACCATTAGCTTACTAATCATCGATGTAATGGCGAAGTGCTTCAATCGGTCACTGTAATTAGTTTATTTGTACTACTGGTGATCCAGTTCAAAAGGAATGCAACTTGATGTTACTGATCAGCTCTGAAATTCCGGTTCTTCTCTCAAACGCTACCAAGTATTCTCAAGTTTCAATATGATCAGCCACCGATGGCTAGTACAGTAGTACTTATGCTTCAACTCGACAGTATACGGTTACCACATGTTCTCAAGTATTCTCTGAAATTTGTGAGTAGCACCATTTTAAACATGTTCACGTTATTAATCAAACTCGGATCAACTCTCAGTGAAGGGAAAAAAGGAAATTCTATTCCATGCCCTAGCTAGGCTTTCGACAGTATATGGTTACCACGCCTATATATATACATTTCCCTTCTACCCTCTCACGCTCACGCCTATACGTAACCTTCCCTTCTCCCCCTCTTCCTACTACGCTCACGCACTACAAAACAGAATCATACGTAGAGACACTATTTTAGTCTTGTAGAGACATTTTATACTGTCCCTACACAGTTATTTTCCATTATGTCATAGAGGTGCCACTACAAATAGTGTCACTTTGAATAAAGAGACATTTTTATAAGTGTCCCTATATATATATTAAGACAACTTGTAATGGCACAATATTATGTCTCTATATTCTACGTGACTAGAAATATATTGCAAAAATTTGATAGTTTTTGGAGTGATGGGTATTTGAACTCAAGACCAAAAATTTGGTAGTTTTTGGAGTGATGGGTTTTTGAACTCAAGACCTCATGCTACATTGCTTAATGCTCCACCTACTAGGCAACTCAACCTCATGCCAATTGTTGCATATTTACTTACTATAATTCTTATGTGTATGCTTCAATAGTCTAAATAGTATCTCAAGATATTAAAATGAATGTCTCAAACTATATCTTTAGGGGTAAGGTTAATTTTTAAGTGTTTCAAATATGTCCTTAATATTCTATATTAGCATTTTACAAAAATGACTTAAGAAAATATTTCTATAGTTGAAAAAACCTCAAGTAGTGTCTCAATACATATGACACTTTCTAAAGTGCCATAAAAAATGTCTCTATAATATGTTAAGATATATTCATTAGGGCAAATTGTAAAATGTATATACAAAAGTGTCTCTACTTGAGATTTATGTTGTAGTCACTTGAGATTTATGTTGTAGTGATGTGATGCTCACAAGAGGGGGGGAATCAACAAATGGCCAAGATAATGAAGTCATTTTTTTGGCAAAATATTTTCAAAAAATAGAAAAACATTTTCTCAACTGGTTTGAAGATAAGCAGTGCAATAATGGAGAGTTGTATATGCACCTTATGACTTACTCCCTCTGATCCTATTTATAAGGCGTGGTACGACACAACATGATCTCCTAATTAAAATTTGACCATTCATTTATCTTATCTTATATTGTTTGTGGTTATAAATTTATAATCATTAGAGAGTGCATTTAATTACAAATCCAACCATGTTAAAGTTATATTATAAAAGTAAAAAATTATTGGCTAAACTATTGGTTAAAGATTGTAAACTTTGAATCTTGATATGTCGTATGCGCCTTGTTTACAACATGAACGGAGGGAGTACGAGCCTTTTGAATAAGAGATACTATCGGTTAATTAAAACATGGAAGGTCAGATTTTGATAACGGAGGTAACATTTTTTAATACCTCTTAGGTATCGAGATTCAAGTTATAATGTTTTGATGAACCATAAAAAGGCTCATGTACCTTATTATGCAGGGACAATTAAAAATGTTAAACACTGATGATGATTCCGGACGTAACAAAAACACAAATTTATTTTCAGGTTTTTTACTTATGGAAATTATTTGAGAAACAGTGGATAAAGCCCACACTCCTGGTACTAGTATACTCCGTAGGAAGACCAGATCTGAAAACCCTGAAAACCGCAGCAGAGATAATCTATTCGTACAACTTTTTTTGTGGGGCGCACGCCTGCAGCCCACGGACGGAAACGCCATACCGCGTCTGCCGTTTCTGTTGCTGATGCCTCTCGCTGAAAACTGGGAGCGCCACCCTGAGTCCCTGACCTGCAGATTCCGGGGCCAAAAAACCGAGGGCACGCCCACACGGCCACACCACACCGCCATCTTCAGAAAAGCACTTTTGGTGCTTCTACTTGCTTGTTACTTCTTTCTGTTTCATGGAGTAAGTACAATTTACGGTTTCACAGCATAGTTACATCACTGTTAAACCTTGAAACTACAGGCACTTGCCACATGTTTAACTTGAGACCAGTGACTTGAGCTTTTGGTCTGCACATGCAGCGGCGTCAAAGGCTTGACCCTGCTGCCTGTTGACAGTACGTCGTGGCTCCAGTTAGTGTGTCAAAGTAACCATAGTTGGTAATCTTTTTTGACCCTTGTTGAGTAGAGTAGCACATAGATGCATGCCGAACCTAGCTAGAGCCCACATAACACCAATGGACCATGGGTTTCTGATCTAAACCGACCTGCTGGACACACGGTTTAGGCTTATTAAAAGCCATTATATTAATCTAATTTTCTTGAGGATCCAACTCCCAAAAGGCCGGTTGCTTGACAAGTAATCGTACCACCCACATGCTGCCATGCACCGCCTGTCTGCAAGCTATAGTGGGTAGGAACCGACGGCGATGTGTGTCCTCAAGGCTCAAGCCAAAGGTTCTCGCCGTCCAAAACCACGTCCGCTGCGCCCGCCGCTTCTCGCCGGCCGTCCGCCGATCTTCTGGGTCCTCAACATCCGGCGCTGCCTATAAATCCATGGCCTCCCCCCCTGCCTCTTCTTGCATCCCATCTTTCCCACTGCCACTTACTAGTCACTACTCACTACCAGGCGATCGATCTGCTTCATTTCCTAGCGCTTTAAGCAGACTATCTTTCAGAGTTATTCTCTCAGATTAGTTTGCAAGCACAAGATCGAGCAAGATCAAAGCAAGATGTCGACTGTGAGCCGTGCCTCCCTGGACCAGAAGCTTGCCATGGCCAAGCGCTGCTCGCGAGGTATGCGATACGTGTACGCTGTGCAAGTGCTGCAAACACATACAATTAGGTGTGTGTGCGTGCGCGCGCGCTACTGCTAAACAAGTCTGTCTTGAAGGCATGTACACTGACTGATGATGCTTCCATGCCTGCAGAGGCAACCCTTGCAGGAACTAAGGCAGCAGCTGTGGCAACCATCGTCTCTGCAATTCCAACCGTGAGTCTATTTCCACACGAGCACCATCATCATACCAATGTTTTCCTTATAAGATGGATAGGAAGCATCACACTCATCGTTCTGCTGCTGCTGTTCAGCTGGCGAGCGTGCGGATGCTGCCATGGGCGAAGGCCAACATCAACCCCACGGGCCAGGCACTCATCATCTCCACAGGTACGACGCACTACTGCATCTCTTACAAGCTGATCGATCTCTATCACCTCCTCTGTCACTTTGAAAGATCATCGGCCTCGCTGACCTCTGAAAACGTGTTCTGTAACCTAGTGCTGACGATACATGTCTTGATCATCCTGCAGTTGCTGGCATGGCCTACTTCATCGCTGCCGACAAGAAGATCCTCTCTCTGGCGAGGCGGCATTCGTACGAGGAAGCGCCCGAGCACCTCAAGAACACCTCCTTCCAAGGAGCCGGCCGCCCTCACCCAGCTTTCTTCAGGCCATAAGTGTACAAGACATTTGTCGAGCTACCTCTCCATCTATTCGTCACTACTAGCTAGCTACCATATGCCGTCGATAGATGTCCGAATAAACTACCAGTTTCGCTCAGCTATTAGCCCCCTAATCCTCGATGTAATAGTGGCCACTGTAATTAGTTTGTAGCATCGGTGCTCCGATCCAATTCAAAAGGAATGCAACTTTTTGCTGTTCCTGATCAGCATCTGAGTATATAGATGCTCCTTCCCCATTAATACATTTGCATATGGACCCAAGCAACCTTATCTTTTCCCTTTTAAGTTTTATATTAACGCCACATGTAACTAGCAATCTTCTCTCTGAACACCTCGATCTACCAAACAATAACCCTACCACTCACTGCCAAGAAAGTAAAACACAGCGGATAAAACAACAGGGTAAAATTGTTGCAGCTAAAGGAGAAGATACGATATTTAGCTTGGTTCTTATTAGGTTATTTTGGCGAGATCTTCATAGCGGATAAAACTACGCATCCCGGGACCGGGGGACCCCATCTGATATTCTGATATCTGAAATCTCAGCTGAAAATTATACGCCGTCGTCTCTGAATCTGAAGGGGGGATAAGCTATATCGTGTCCCTTCCTCAGAGGTGCGCACGTACGTTCGCAGGCAAGCAGCCCACAGACAGAGACGCCATGACGTCTGTGCTGCTACCCGGCGGGTGCCTATCTGAAAACCGGGAGCGCAACACAGATACAGTCCCAAAACTGAGGGCACGCACACAGCCAACAAAGATCGCACCGTCACCACCAGAAAAAAAAGGCTTTCTTTTCACTTTCCTTTTCCATGAACTGGGTGAGCAAGAGCGACGCCCGGATTGAGTACCGCTCACGTTTATCTTGCAGTTCTTCCAACATGCAGTTACAGCGCTGATTACTATATTGCAGATTGGAGTCGAAACCAGTGACCTGAGTACATACCGGCACGTGCATGGAGCATGCAGCTAGCGACAATAGCTTGACCTGTCGGCTGTTGACGTGTGTCCTGCAGGATCCATCCTGCGCCGTGTCGAACTTACACTGGTGCCGCATTTTAATTTTTTTCTTGACGCTAACTAGCTCAGGAGCCAAACCTAACCTCCAAGATTCTTGTTTTCAAAACTGTGGTTACCTGCCTACTACATGCACATGCATGGTTCCGTACGTTTGGGCAACCAGAAACCAGCAAGCAATTTCGTGAGATACTCACTCACTCCATGGTAGCCACCCAGAAGCTAGAGCGGCATAAGATAGACCCCCAGCAACAGCATCTGCACCATGCAGTTGCAGGCACCGTTTGTCTGCAAGCCGGAAGTGGATAGTTCCGTGTGCATCTTCAGTAACGCATGCAATGCATTCCTTGGGGTGTTTGGCACACAGGGGTTAAAATTTAGCCCCTGTCACATTGGATGTTTGGACACTAATTAGGAGTATTAAACATTGGTTAATTACAAAACTAATTTCACAACCCCTAAGCTAAATCGCGAGACGAATCTATTAAGCCTAATTAGTCCATGATTTGACAATGTGGTGCTACAGTAACCATTCGCTAATGATGGATTAATTAGGCTTAATAGATTCGTCTCACGATTTAGCCTAGGGATTCTGCTATTAGTTTTGTAATTAGCTCATATTTAGTCATCCTAATTAGCATCCGAACATCCGATGTGATAGGGGCTAAATTTTAGCCCCTGTCTCCCAAACACCCCCTTACTGGTACTGATTCTCCTTGGCCAACGTATGTTTGGCTGTAGAACGCACCTGACCAACTCAACGACTTAGGTCGGAACACGGCCTGTTCCACTCGGATCGGCTGGCCCGGTTTGAAATCGGATCCGATCCGGAATAGCCGTTCATTCAGACCTAGTTCGGAATTGAATCGGGCCCATCTGGTCCTTTTCTTTCCATCCTTGGCCCGGAATGAAGACGGCTCGTCGATGGTCCAGAACGGATTCACTTGTGGGCTTACAGCAAAGCGGAGTTGGCGGCGTGGGACGCGTGGCTAGACCGCGCGTGGGAGATGAAGCGGAGCTGGCACGAGGGCAACGGCGCCGCCCCCAACGCGGACACCACCGTGGTGGTGGTGGTGGTGGTGGTAGGGAAGGGCGGGGGCGGGGGCGGGCGCGGGCAGAGGAGGAGGCGCGGGCGACTCCTCGCCAGCCCGATCCCAACATGAGGGCGCGGTGGGCGGTGGCGGCATGGCCATGGGCGTGGAAGAGGTCGGCGCGTGCCACGACCTCAGGCTGGAGCTTCCCTCCGACTGCACTATGGAGATCTAGTGCTACGGGTTGACGTCCGGTGGCAGCAGCCCCATCCACACCGCTAGTAGGGGCGCCAACTCCCCCGGCATCGTCTCCAGCTCTGGTACGATCGATCTAGCTCATCATCTATATATGGCTCTGGATCCTAGCCAGCTCTGTTCATTGCTTTCTAGTACAGCTCTATTTGATCCCCTGTTTTCTTTCCTCTCCAGCCAAACACTGCTTTTGAATCAATGGTTTTGATCCTGGGGAGGAATGATTAGTCACCAAGTTTCAATGAGAAAACAGGATCCACTCGATCCTGACCATGATCAAAATTTGGTCTAGTGCCAATCCTATGCTACTGAACGAGGCCTGAAGGACACCTCCTTCCAGGACACCGCCGGTCAATCCGGTGAATGCCTTCAAGAGAATCAGATAAAGAGCGGGAGAAAGATAGAAAAGATAGTGAGCGTGTAAAAAAAATTGGCCTGTTACTCCTATGCACTTACAGCTCCACTCAAGCGGGCCTTGGTCACATTCTCGGAAAATTTCTTCAAATAAGTTTCTTGTAACATATTTGAATAAATTATGCGAAAGACTTCAAATTCAATCATTTTAATAAATTTACCCTCGTTAATTTTGATTTTTTTTTATTTTTGTCACTTTTAGTCCTCTTTTTCCTAACAAAAATTTTTTGGTGATGAATGTTTTGAAAAATTACATATATTTTTTAAAAAAAAAGTTACTGAAATTATTTTTTTGGAAATTTACCAAATAATTTTTTGTTTAATATTTTATCCAAAAAAGTATGAAATTGATGATTTTGGGACAATCCTTGAGCGAGTTTCAGCGAAAACGAGCTCGCATGACAGAAAACCTTGAATGAGTTGTAGCAAAAGCAAGCTCGCATGATGGAATCATCCAAAAAGGAATCAACATAACAAAGATCACATCACATAATCATCCAAAAAAGGAATAACATAAGAAAACTTGGATAACTGAGTCATCCAAATAGAAAAACAGCAACAACACATCATTATCGTAACCGTACATGACTTGAGCCCACATGCATGTTTGGATTTAGCACGTTCCAATAGAAATGGAAGATATTTTAGTGTGAAACTTACAATTTTGGGGCAACTTAGAGTGAGTCGCAGCAAAAGCGAGCTCGAATGAAAGAATCATCCAAAAAGGGGATCAACGGAACAAAGCTCGCATCACAAAATTGTCCAAACTAATGGAAGAAAACTCGGATAATGGAGACGTCCAAATAGAAAAAAGGGAACAACACGCTATTGTCGTAACCGTACATAACTTGGGCCAATGCACATGTTTGGATTTAGCACGTTCCATAAGAAATGGAAGAAATTTTAGTGCAAAACTTACGATTTTGGAGCAACTTAGACTGAGTTGCAGCAAAAGCGAGCTCACATGAAAGAATCATCCAAAAAAGGATCAACGGAACAAAGCTCGCATCACAAATCCTCCAAACTAATGGAGGAAAACTAGGATAACGAAGACTTCCAAATAGAAAAATTAAGGGAACAACATGCCATTGTCGTAACCGTACATAACTTGGATCCATGCACATGTTTGGATTTGCTTAGCACATTCCAAAAGAAATGGAAGATATTTTAGTGTGAAACTTACGTTTTTGGAGCAACTTAGAGTGAGTTGTAGAAAAAACGAACTCGCATGAAAGAATCGTCCAAAAAAGGGGATCAACGGAACAAAACTCGCATCACAGAATTGTCCAAACTAATGAAGGAAAACTCGGATAACGGAAACGTCCAAATAGAAAAAGGGAACAACATGCCATTATCGTAACCGTACATAACTTGAGCCCATGCACATGTTTGGATTTAGCACGTTCGAAAAGAAATGGAAGATATTTTAGTGCGAAACTTATGATTTTGGAGCAACTTAGAGTGATTTGCAGCAAAAGTGAGCTCCCAGTAAAGAATCGTCCAAAAAATGGGGGGAATTAGCGGAACAAAGCTCGCATTACAGAATCATCCAAACTAACAGAGGAAAACTCAAAGAACGGAGACGTCCAAATAGAAAAAGGAAACAACATACCATTATCGTAACCGTACATGACTTGGACCCATACACATATTTGGATTTAGCACGTTCCAATAAAAATGGAACATAATTTAGTATGAAACCAATGATTTTGGAGCAACTTTAAACGAGTTGTAGCGAAAGCGAGCTCGCATGATGGAATCGTCCAGAAAAAGAAAACCAACGTAACAAACCTCCCATTAGAGATTCGTCTAAAGAAAGAACTAGCAAAAGAAAACTCGGATGATGGAGTCGTCCAAATAAAAAGAAAGAAATACATTGTCGTAATCATACGGGACTTGGCCCCCACACACATGTGTGAATTAGCGCGTTCCAATAAAAATGGAGCATATTTAGTTTTGTTCTCAGTCCAAAGGCCCGGGCGCTCGGCCATACTTTTTATAAAAAGCAGAGTACTTTGTATATTACCACTAACAAGGTTCAGAGATTTTTCTTTCACGACCCTGCCTGAGCACGTTTTTCATTAATAGAGAAACAAGGTTCAGAGATCAACCATACCACAAAGTTTTTGACAGAGAACTTTTTTCTCTCCATGCCTCTACCTAACAAACTCCACCATACCATTACAAACTAGCAAAACTTTGTTACAGAAAACGGGGAAGACACGATATATTTAGTTTTGTTCTCTCATACGTTAGTTTGTTATCCCTACATCATGTACACGCAGACGGGCAGATACTCCATGACGTCCATGGGGCCCAAAACCGGGAGCGCCACCCCTGATTAAATCCCTAAACTGAGGGCACAGCCACCCCGGAATACCGAATACCGTCATTATATAGCAGAAAACGTATCCTCCCCTAGAAAATACGAAGAAAAATCCTCTTTTCAAAACTTTAAAGTTTGGAGTGTGCTGCCAGTACAGTTTCGTGTGAGTCTGGAAACAAAGCTAGGCAGTAGGCCGAGACCCAGGATCCGTTTGTCTGCAACTGCAAGGCGCGCGCTTTCACCTGCATGCTCACGCGCCCAACGCCGCCGGCCGGCCAGCCGGCGAAGACATGCGTTTCTTCTTCGCCCCAAAACCACGTCCGCCACGGCGGCGTCCGCGCCCACCGGCTCCCCTCGCCCGCCGCCGTTTCCCGGGCCTGCCGCTGCCTATAAATTCAGGGCTCCTCTCCGGCATCCTGCATCTCATTCATCTCCATCAGCGCCGGTGATCACTAGTGAAGTGAGAACCTCCTCCTCGGTCGTCGTCCACACAAAACTAGCCCTAGGCCCTAGCAGCTTTAGATCACCATGCCGACCCCGGCGACCCGCAAGTCCCTTGACGAGCAGCGTGCCCTAGCCAAGCAATGCTCGCGAGGTAGACACACTCAGTATCACATACAGCTACACTGTCACTGTGGACACAAAGACTCTGCATTTTCGTTTGGTTTAGGCTTTTAGCCGATCTTATCCACTGCTTTTCGTCTCTGATTCTTGAGTACACATGTCTTGCGTGCAGAGGCGGCACTCGCAGGCGCTAAGGCTGCAGCTATAGCGACCGTCGCCACTGCCATCCCCACCGTGAGTTAATCTCTCTCTTCTCCGCCACCATGCACAATCGTGTTATCTACAATTCTATACTAACCATTTTAATGTCTGCTCGTTCAGCTGGCGAGCGTGAGGATGTCGCGATGGGCGAAGGCCAACATCAACCCTGCTGGCCAGGCCCTCATCATCTCCACTGGTAGGGTACACCACTCCTCTACTAGGTTTAGATGCATCTCCATGTCCATGGCTTCGGTTTCAGCTGAAGAAAACTATAACTGACACATGATTTGCTCAACTGAAACTCCGAATGGTTCATCAGTGGCTGGCATGGCGTATTTCATCGCCGCCGACAAGAAGGTGCTCTCACTGGCGAGGCAGCACTCCTACGAGAACGCACCGGAGCACCTCAGGGACACCTCCTACCGGGGCACCGGTCGTCACCACCCGTCCTTCTTCAGGCCATGATCGAAGAAGAAGCTACCTCTTGAGCAGTGCGTAGTTCTCAACCGTCGATGTTGCGTTGGATGTCTAATAAATAATTTACCATATGCTATACTTGTCAGCCAGTACTAGTCTATACTATCTACTAGCTAGTACTACACCTGTACACATCGATGTGCTTGGAGAAACTATAATATATGTGTGTGGTGCTCAAGTTTATCGTAATTGTTATGAGCTTATTCCATCATATATTGTTGATGCCCCAGTTTAAGAGTACTGCACATTTGTGCTACATGACCATGAAAAACTTGCTGTCAGAAGGCAGGGGCAAACTGTCAATGCAATCTCCCTACAAAGGAAAAAATTAAAATGATAAAAAGACTGAACATAAAACATACATCAAAGTACTTTATGTATGACTATAGCTTTTTTAGATAACAGATAAAATTATTCCAGACGCTGCATCAACAAAGAATGCACAAAGCCGTCCATTAGTGTAATTTCCAAACAAAAAAAAGACACATACCATAGCATAAAACACCTCATAATTCAACACCAAGACACCACACAAGGTTTGAGATGTGGATCCTGAACCTCCACTCATGCTTGGCGAAGATGTCCATCACCGTGGCTTCCAATGTTGGCACACCATTTTATGTGGCGGACCTCCTCCTTTTGTAGCAAATGTGCAACAGTGAGTCCAATGTATTCAAACGAAAATGATCGGCATATGGGATTTTACTTGAGTTTTAATTTGTCAAATACCACTTTGTTATGAATTAGCCAGATCGCCCAACCTAAGTCACTGGTTCCAACAAAGAATCTGATACTTCGGTTGCTGACCTCATTAAGCCAATCATCAAACATATGCGAAAAGGAATTTGATGTTTAAGATCGAAAGCAACTTGTACCGTTTTTTATCCGAATCTAGCAAATCGACAACAAGTTATGATTATGGTTATGACTATATGACTATCGCTTATGATTATAGTTATGACCGTTATAATGATGGAGGCTCACATGTGACCTCTTCCGACAACAAGTGACAAACAACACTCCCATCCGCACCCGCCAAACATCAAACATCTTCTTTTTGCGGCGTTTCTCCTCCGCGGCATTCCATTTTTGGAAACCTCCCTGGGAACTTTTATAGACATCTTTTTGCTAAACTTTTTTTTGGAAAACTTAAAATGTTTACCGAAAACTTCTTCAATAACTTCTCCAAAAACTTGTCTGGAAAATGTTTTTAGAAAACTATCATAGTCTTTGTTCGCATAAATCTTTCCTTCCCTCTAACCCCTCTTCGCCTCTAAATCTTTTAAATAGATCCCTCCCAAAATTAGGACAATAAGAGACGGACAATGTTGTTGCCACCCCTGCTTCTTCTGTTTCCGTTCACTTCCACCATGCCCTATCTCTCTCCCTCCCTTGAGTGGAGAATGTCATTACAGTGAGGTTTCGGGTGGCTGCAGATGGTGGCACAACCTTGATCTCTCTTTCATAAACTATATTTGGTTTTTAGGAAACTCGATGTACTTTTAATTTTATTATTATTGAATTTATTTATTCTCTTATACTTTTGCCCAACGTTTTGTCGATAGCTTTTTACAAAAATGTACATATTTTTTGTGAGGGCGCAGCCACCACATATATCTTCAATTCCTCGTCAGCAGAAAAGCTCTATCCTTTTCCTCTAATAAAAGGTATGAAGAAAAATCCTCACCTCTTAACTTGTCCATGAATGCCCACAGTTGGCGTACTGCTAGTACAGTTTTCGTTTCGTGAGAATTTAGGCATGCAGAGAGCCCGGCCAGGAACAGTTTGTCTGCAAGCCGTGAGCGCGGTAGGGAACGTGTGAAGCGGCTGCCGACGTGGCCTGGCCGATGACGAGGCGGAGGTGGTGGTGTGAACGGCACCCTACCCTGCAAGCCCCTTCTCCCTTCTGGGCTGTCATCACTAGCTGCTCGATCATGCGCCGCGCGCAGGCCGGCCGCCCTGCGTGCGTTTCGCCTTCGCCCCCAAAACCACGTCCGCCACCGCCACGGCCCAAGCGCTGCCTATAAATTCAGGGCTCCTCCGGCATCCTGCATCTCATCTCATCTCATCTCCATCGGCTCCGGTGATCACTAGTGAAGTGAAAACCTCCGGTCCTCCTCGATCATCCACATCAAACTAGCCCTAGCCCCTAGCTTTAGATCACCATGCCGGCGCCGGTGAACCGCAAGAACCTTGAGCAGCAGCTCGCCATGGCTAAGAAAAGCTCCCGAGGTAGCTAGACATTCTCGTATACAGCTACCGTTGACACAAATTAAGTCAGAATATTTTCGTTTGCTTGATTAACCTGTCTCTGATCGATGATTGCTTTGTAAAGTGATGTTTGATCGAGTACATACTGATCTGCAATCTGCATGCAGAGGCGGCTCTCACAGGGGCTAAGGCAGCAGTTGCAGCGACCATCGTCTCTGCAATTCCCACCGTCAGTTCATCTATCAATCTCTCTCGCTCTTCCGGCAACGTGCAATCGTGTGTCTTGTCTAACAATTTTGACGTGTCCTATCGTTCAGCTGGCCAGCGTGAGGATGTCGCCGTGGGCGACGGCCAACATAAACCCTGCCGGCCAGGCCCTGATCATCTCCACAGGTACAGCGGCTACATGCATCGATCTCCATGGCTTTTCTTCCTTCAACTGATGAACAAGATTGTAATTGCAATAACTGACACATGATTTGCTCGACTGAAACTGAATGGTGCAGTGGCTGGCATGGCGTACTTCATCGCCGCCGACAAGAAGATCCTGTTGCTGGCGAGGAAGCACTCCTACGAGAACGCACCGGAGCACCTCAAGGACACCTCCTACCAGGGCACCGGTCGTCTCCACCCGTCCTTCTTCAGGCCATGATCGGACAAGAAGCTACCTCTTGAGCACCAGTAGTTCTCAGCCGTCGATGTCCATCCAAATTAATAACCTACTACTTGAGATGTGTGTTTGGAGAAACTACAATATATAGTGTGTGGTGCTCAAGTTTATATTGTAATTATGAATTTCCATCATATATTCGATACCCCAGTTTATTAAGAGTACTGCAACTTTGTGCTACATGACCATGAAAAACTTGCTGTCAGAAAACTTTCCTTCTTCAGATCGATGATGGACGAAGTAGCGTTGTATTGTACTGTGCCATCCACTAAAACATAGCCAACACCTCAAGAAGGCAGTGGCAAAACCTCAATCTCCTCGCAATGGAAAAAAATAAAAATAATTAAAAATGAACATAAAACAGGCACGAAAGTACTCCATGTATGACTATAGCTTTTTCTAGATAAAATAGTAAAATTATTCCAAACACACTACATTAGCTAGCGAAAGATATGATGGACAAAGCCATCGATTATTACAACTCCAAGAAAAAGGGTAAACACACCATATAGCATTGAACACCTTGTAAACACCAAGACATCACACATAAGTTTTGAGACGTGAATCCTACCCATGCATGCAAACTTGTACCATTCTTCTGTTGAATCTAGCAATACGACAACGATTACGGTTATGAATATCGCTTATGATTATAGTTGCAACCGTTATGATGATGGAGGCTCACGCGCAACCCCTTCTGACAACAAGCGACAAAAATGCTAAACTTTTTTATGCATTATTATTTCTCCACCACAACATTCCGTTTTCGGAACTTCCCATGATGAACTTTTGCGGAAAACTTTTTCACTAAACTTTTTCGCGAAAACTTGGAATGTTTTACCAAAACTTTCTTCACATAACTTTTTTCTTGAAATGTTTTTTTCAAAAAAATTCTTCAAATTAGTTTGTTACCATTAAGTTCTTTTTGCAATATCTACACAGTTGATAACACCATGCACACAGCAGGATCCCATCTGATTATCTGGAATAACCTTAGCAGATAATTAAATAAACCAACATCTCCTTCATCAATCTTGGACAAACAAACCAAGGGAAAAAAACATAAAAAAATAGGGTTAATTTGAGAGCAACGGAATAAATAAAAATATATAGGAGAGTATTATTTAATTTTATTCTCACCAAGTTATCGTATTTTTAGCACAGCCGTCTCTCCAGAACGCCCAGCATCTCCGCAGGGGATAAGCGGGTTGCTCGAAAGCTCATCAGCCCACAGAGAGAGACACTGGGGCCGATGGGGCCGGCGGAGCGGTCTCTGCTGTTGGTGCCTGCAGCCCTCCTGCCGAAAACTGGGAGCGACACCCTGATTGGGTCCCGAACTCCCAAAACCGAGTGCACAGCCACCCGGATCAGATCACTGTCATCAGAACAAAAAAAAAAAAGGCCCTTTTTTACTAGCTTTCCATGAACGTTCTTCCATCCATTGCTAACGCCGCTCACGTTTTCTTACAGCTCAGGTACGCGGTGGATCCGTCCCGTTTGTTCTCCGGCTGTTGGTGAAACTGCACGAGGTGATGACGTCGTGACGAGGCGCAGAGCAGAGCAGTAGAGCGGCAGAACAGGAAGAAGGTGTGGGCAGAGGTGCGGAGACCCATGCAGATGCCGATAGCGTCCATCTCCAAGCCTCCGGAGTCCGGAGTCCTAGCGGATAGGGACGCGTGATCACCCGAGGACGTGGCGTCACGCGACGCGCCCCGGCTCTGGCTCTCACGCATCGCCACCTCGCCTGCGCCCCGGGCACACATGGTTTCGGCCTCGCCCACAAAACCACGTCCGGCCTCCGCGCCCCCGCCCGCCGGTTCCCCTCTGCCCCCGCCGGTCGTTTGGGCTCCCTCCCGATGCTATAAGTTGACGGCCTCTCCTCGCAACCCATCCATCCCAATCCTCGCTCACTCATCGCTCTCAGTCTCACTCTCACTGCCGCTAGCTGCTCACTCTCGCCACCTGCCGATCCGCTTCGTCCTCGGTAGCTAGCCTCAGGAGCAGTCGTTCATCATGTCGGCCGCGTCCCTTGACCAGAAACTCGCCCTCGCCAAGCGCTGCTCGAGAGGTAAATAAAATGCACAGATACAGCATACGTTGATGAGTTGATCCGACTGAACTCTGCACATTAGTTTTGTTAATGCTTTTTGTGCACTGACTGAGACTGACTGATGATTACGTGCCTGCATATGATGCAGAGGCGACACTCGCAGGAGCCAAGGCAGCAGCTGTAGCGACCATCGCCTCTGCGATCCCCACCGTGAGTTCATCTCGTTCTCTGATCCCTCCGCAAGTGTTAAAATGTGACAGCATCAGTCTGCAGTATCTTACCATTCTGCTGATTGGTATCCTTTCCTTCAGATGGCGAGCGTGCGGATGCTGCCATGGGCGAAGGCCAACATCAATCCCACCGGCCAGGCCCTCATCATCTCCACAGGTCTGTTCTGCTTCTGCATCTTTCTCTCTCGCTTCTTGACATGGGCACGCTTCACTGAATCATTCGTTTGTTGGTTATGGCTTCTTTCAGTTGCTGGGATGGCATACTTCATCGCCGCCGACAAGAAGATCCTGTCGTTGGCGAGGCGGCACTCGTTCGAGAACGCCCCGGAGCACCTCAAGAACACCTCCTACCAGGGCGCCGGCCGTCCCCACCCGGCTTTCTTCAGGCCTTGATGGGCTCACAAGTCACAACCAAGACTTGTGCTGCCGTGTATGTTTGGATGCAACAATAAGCAGGCCCCTGCAGTGCAGACCTCTGCTAAGCTTAATAGCATAGCTTCTGCCTTCTGCAGAGCGGCGTAGTCTTTGAATACTGTCAGTGTAACTTCTATCACGGCAATGAAATACTACTAGTTCTTGTCTGTATATATACTTTGTTAAAGCTTGGTACATGAGTGTTCACTTGAGGGAAAAAACATGCAGAAAAAAATTCCATTCCTAGTGAAATAAAACAAGAAAATCCCCGTCTCTACAGAGAAAACAAGAAAGTCTCCCACTCCCAGTCATTTTTTACTCTCTAAAGGCTAAAGGGTAGCGTTGCTGGTTCTACGCAGGCCGGGCATCAAACTCCCGACGGAAACAAAGGTGCAAAAAGGTGGCGGTTCATGGGGTGTTTGTATCCTGAGCTAAAGTTTAGCTGGGATCATATTGGATACTAATTAGGAATAAATAGAGATTAATGAAAAAAATAATTACTTAATTCGCGAGATGAATCCATTAAACCTAATTAGTCTGATTAGCACAAGTGAGGCTGTATTAAACATGTACTAATCATGAATTAATTAGGTTTAATAGATTCTTACCGTGAATTAGCTCTCATTTAGTAATTATTTTTATTATTAACCTATGTTTAATATTTCTAATTAGCATCAAACGTCCGAACTCGAGCTAAATTTTATATAAGGATCCAAACTAGTCTGTCATCGCCGACGGTTTTGAGCAATCCAGCGGTCGATCGCTTCCTTTCTTTTTCCTTTTTTATTTTATCCCGCCCCATCAATCATGCACACGGCCACACGCTGACGGCTGACACGAATGACATGATCACATGATCCATACAGTTTGTCAAGAGCACTTGACAGTGACCACTGGCTGAGTCCACATACGACTACTCGAATCGCGGCGAATAGTAGCCGTCGGCGACGTATATTCTTTTTTTAGAAGGACGTATATTCGAGTTCATGGTGATAAAGAACCGAAAGTCTGAATGTTGTTTATCAATATGGTCCATGCTTTCACACTGAAAGGCCATCAGGTACTGGTTCCACTGACAAAAACTGCAGTATGCCGTCCAATCATCACCTGAAACATTTATTGTATCGTCTTGGTTTAAATTTCAAAACATGATACTATTCACATGTTTGGCTAGACGCCTACCTCCTCCGTCCCTTTTTATCCGTGGCTTGGGAAGCATACTTCCCAAGCAACAGTTATCAAGGGACAGAGGGAGTAGATCATACCCAGCCAGTTGGTTTTGCCAAGCACAATGTACCTGGACATTTATGTTTCGTCTTCACGTTTGTTTTGTCACATTGTTTTAGCAGGCAGGTTTGGTATCCGGCAGAGAGAGAGAGAGGATGATCATGAGTTAGGATAAGCTGATCTGATCCAGCGTTCGGTGAATTGATCCAGCATCGGCAGACGAGCCTTTTAATATTTTCTCTGAAAAAAATGTTACTAATCTGCACTTGCTGCTTCTGCTTGGTAGACAGATCCGGATGGGCTCACTGACAGATTGTCTTCTGCCGCGAAGCCTGTGCTCTCTGTCTGCCGCCAACGATGCTCGATGCTACGCCATGTGTTGTGTAAACAGTGCACACACTGACACACATGTGGATCACGCTGGTCGGTGCTCACTATTCTCTTCTGCCTAGCACTCGCTCGTTCTCATCATCACGTCAGGATGTGGGGGGGCGATCAACATCAACTGAGGCACTGTTTGGATACGAGGTGCTAAACTTTAACAGTGTCACATTGGATGTTCGGATGCTAATTAAGAGAACTAAATATGAGCTAATTATAAAACTAATTGCAGAACCTTGTGCTAATTCGTGAGACGAATCTATTAAGCATAATTAATCCATCATTAGCAAATGGTTACTGTAGCACCACATTGTCAAATCATGGACTAATTAGACTTAATAGATTCGTCTCGCGAATTATACTCCATCTGTGCAATTAGTTTTGTAATTAGCTTATGTTTAGTACTCCTAATTAGCATCCAAATATTCGATGTGACAGGTGTTAAATTTTAATAGGTGTTCCCAAACACCCCCTGAATGCGAACGCGTTTCTGTCAGTTCTTTTTATCAGACAGACGCCATCGCGTGCCCGGATCAGCCCTTTCCTTGCCCTCTTTTCTGCTCCTCGTCGTGGAAAGCGCTTCTCTTGCCGGCTGGTTAGTCGAGCTGCAGACCACCGGTGACGGAGACCTTCAGCGAAGGCAAAGTAAGCATTTCCATTCCTGAACTTTTACTTATGGGTCCAATTTTTTCCATTGTCAAAGTTATTTGCAATAAAATACTGGCTACAATCAAGGTCTTATCAATAAAATTTCCATTTATACAAGGATCTAGGCAGAATTCCCAACCCATTATATATAGAATTCTTTTCATTCTATCACAAAATAACATAAAAACAAAACATTCGATTCTTATAAATTGATCAATATGCTCTAAATGGATAAGAGAGGTATTTTATAATATAAAGGATGAGATCAATTCGGAAGCGCTTTTTTTTATTCTAGCAGACAGAATTGCTTTGGTCTAATTTGAAGCTTTCCAATCAATTTTATCTTACCTAATTCTATCTACACCCAGGGAATAAAACGATTAAATTACTTCTCCCGAATATCCAACTGACTGATTAATTTCTTACTCTAATTTTTTTTTTGCCAAATAAGCCAGCAAACGTATAAAGGAATCAGTAGCAGTCGCTGGAAAAAAATAAGTAAAGCAAGGAGGGAATCCTGCTTATTGGCCATAAAAATCTCCAGCACGGTTGTCGGGCCTTTGCACTTCCTCTACTTGTTGATGGACTGTAAAGAAGAGCCTAGCTTCCATCCGCTTTTTTCACTCTTCTGCAACTGTGGAGCGAATAATAACAGTTTCTTAGTTAGAACATTCGTTAGAACATTCAGAGAAAACTACAGCATCCCTTGCCCAGAGCTGCTAACCATGTGCTTGGATCCAAAACCATGTGCTTTCATTCAATTGTTAGATCAGATCATTTGCAAAAGAAACCTATCGTGGCTTTTAGGAAAAGCATGAAGGGGTTAGATTCCATTTATTTTTTAACTACAGTCCGTCCCTCAACTTTCATATGAATCAATTTACTCTCTCAACTTTAGTTTTCTGATCCAATCTCATCCTTCCGACTTGGACATCCACGTAAGCCTTCCACGTCAGTCATCCGCATGTCATTTGATGCAATTGTCCTGTATGCCCTCGTTTAATTCCGCTCCACATTTGATGTCAAGGTCGCCACGAATGGAGTCAGCAGCTCCACGATGAATCGAAGGCGCACAAGCAGGACCTCGATGGTGCTGTGACGTTCTCCAATCTCCCCGACTCCCCGGCCAAGATAATGATGTCCTTGGACCGGTCCAGGATCCTCACATACCCATCACCAGGCCGCACCGCTTGGTCCTCCGACTGCAGCCACCGTCCGGCCATCGCCGAGGCGTCCAGTATCCGCTCATCACCGTGTTGCCCCACAACATCACCGTCGCTGGGCCGTAAGTCTCCGCCGCCAGGCCGTACGAGTGGATCACCAGGAACCCGAGATCCTCCATCCGGAACAGCACCTGCGGCGGCGCCGCCGGTCATGAGGACAACACGGCAGCCTGCACAACAACGAGACGACACTTCTGAGTCAATCATCACTCGATTGCTCTGTAGCTTTCTGAAATAGTCCTGGACAGAGAACAATTTGAAAACAAATTCTAGGATGAACAAATTGATTTCCGCAAGAAAAGTGCTCCCGATCCACTTCGCCTAGCAGCCACTGCTACTAGCTAAACCAAAAATAAAGACAAACTTTTGCATAGTCAGGAAGGGGTAGGATTAACAATCTGCTGGATCTACTGCTCCGCTCCATATAACAGAAGAAAACAGAGGGGCTGAGGAGGAGGAACGTGGCTCGAGATTTTACCACATCATGGTGCGCGACGCCAAGGCCGGCGGCAAATCAGAGGCAGCGCGGCCGGATCTCTTGCCAGGTGCACGGCGGCGCGGCGACGGGATTGGAGCAGCAAGTGGCCGCCGCAAAGCACGGTGCCATCAAAAGTTGTGCTGCCAATTTTTTTTTTTTTTGCTTTTTCGGTTCTTGCTGCTTTCCATGGGATCCCTCCCCTTTGTAATTTGGAGCCATAGGTTTATATTAACTTGTCAATTCAAGGGAAATCACGCGTCCAAGGGTTCAAAACCAGCAACTAATGCATCTTTAGAAGAGACCGCTGACATCCAGAAATTCGGTTGTACGCTACGAAAACAGGGACTGGACGCTGCATATGTGAGCTCCCTCTCAGGGAACAGGGTGTCAGGCGACATGGGGAATAATTACTTGCAAATCGAAATTAATCTGGAATTAGAACCTTGGCATCTCTTTGCCTTTTTCGCTTCCGCGTCCAATTGATGCCTCCCCAAGTCAGAAACGCGAGAAGCGTCGGCATAAACTTGCTCTAGCATTTGTAGATGGGGGCTAAAGAATCAAACTTACAGGAAAATAAAGTTTTGTGATAATGATATGTGAGTGTTTCTTTTTCTCTTTTATAATACCTAGGGAACACCCTGTTGATGTGTCTACGTGCGATTGGTGGGAGGGGGACGTGGAGCCTCGGAATCAGGCCTAATTTCCTTCGTAATGCGTGCTCTGCATAGACATGCAATACATCTGCATGCATCCGTAAGCTGTGACAGGTAGGAATAATTCATTCTAGCATATTCATTCTAAATTAGATAATCTGTATGAACTTGAAAGTTTGAGAACTAGACCCTTTTTTAGGAAGCCCATAAATGCTTTGTGCTGTGGTGGGACTTGGGAGCCATATCACTTGATTATCAGTCATACTTATTCCCTCTTTGATGAACACAATATTTAATCACAGTAATTCGACTTGTATAGTATATTCCCCTGTTGTTCTTATTTTGCTTCTTAGAAACAGAGTTCATTCATGATATATGATTACTTTGGTTTTGGTTCTGAATAGCAACAGCAGGAGATGAACAGAAGTACTAATCTAAATCCTAGAAAGGACAATTAAAGTAGATGCTTTTCTAGCAAATGAAACAGTACGGATGGCTGACTAGGGTTGAACATAGAATCTCTTGAATTATTGTGTAAAAGTGTGATTTGGGAGAATATTTGTATATCAGAATAGGTTTTGTGAATGACTAAAGATCATGCACGTATGTGGAGAATCGATTCTCAAAAGGCTATATATATTTAAGCCCAATAATACAATCAATCTGTAGTTATGTCCATCAGCCCCTAGCATATAATCAAACATTTAGCCAACTTTAGTGCTATCTTTTGGGGGCAGCTCGGCATCTAGAATGGACAAGCAATGCAAATCATTAATTAAATTAGTAAAAGGGCAAAAGATTTACTGAAGATAAAAGAAACTCAACCTGTCTTCTCTTTTTTGCCTTTAAGTAATAGGCTGTCTTCGCTTTTTTGCCTTTAAGTAATAGACTTGTTATCAAACTGTTGATTTGATCATCGATTCACCGTAATTTTGTTGGCAAATTTTTCTTAAGTTATTCATATTATCTGTTTTGCATTCTTAAGAGAACAACTTCTTTTCCGAGGTTAGCAAAAATCCATTACTGTTATTAGCGATGTTAGTTTAACGAGAAGATGATTTACTGATGTACAGGAATTTTAACAGAATGATTTTATATTATGTCTTTCAATGAACCCATTGTGTATAGCGCAGACCATCAATTCATAATACGGAAAATAAGAGAGACTAAAGAAAAGGCTATTTTAACCAACTCGATTGCCTTAAATCTTTTGCAAACACGTGTTGCTCAAAACTTCTTCTTTTTTGAAACGGTGTTGCTCAAAACTTCAACTACATTGCTTAAACCCCGTTTCGTTGCTCAAAACTTCAACTACATTGCTTAAACCCCGTTTCATTGTTGGTCGCTCTTTTTTATTTATCTTCCTCTTTTGTTCTTAAATTTTTCAGGTGATGTAGCATTTTCACTACTAGAAAACTCAGCATTCATCCCGAGGTTCAGTACCGGTTGCATTTTGATCTGATACTGATGTGAGCATTAGTACCGGACCTAACGGATAGTCCTCGAGGAGCTCCCGTTACCCCCGGTTGAGAGCTCCCGTGATGTGGCATTTTGGTCAGAACTGGGAACATCAGGATTTCTATTAACCACACGGAGTGTGCATCATTGCTAGATATGCACCTCCACCAGTATATATTTGGGTGAAGAATCAAAGTATAAAGAAATATGTTCCTCGATCCTCGCACCTTTGTCGCGTGGAAATTATTAAAGTAATTGTCCATGGATAGCTTAAACGATATTTTCTTCCAGAAAAGCGAACAAAAGGGAGCACACACAGCAGAGAGAACATCTGCTTGATCAGGTCATTTAATTGATGGAAATTGTTGCTCTCATGTCGGAATATCGACTTCTGTCTTGTGCTTATTTCAAGTCTTGAAACGACTTAGATATTTATTTTGAAGGATTATAAATTTGACAATCATATTTTAGTCTTAACTGGTTTGGCATATGCACACCATGCTGGCGTCGTGTGTGGTAGGTCCCATTGCACTTGTGTTTTTGCCCTGCGTGCTCATTCACAACTTTATACTGGATTATACATGCCAATGCAAAGCTATTTTGGGTGCATTTAGTTATATGAAGCTACTTAACTGCTTTACGTTTTGCCTAACCACTTACTAAATGTTCTCATCACAAATAGTTCCTTACCGTATCTCATAATGACGATACTTCAATTGTGATAACTGAATCAACTACATCCGTTTCAGAACTTTGACTAATAACAGTTTGTTTAATACTTGATTAATTTGAGTGGAAACAATATTAGTGATAGATTTGTCATGAAAGGTACTTTAAGAATGTTATGTAACCATTTTCCTATGTATATGTCAAAAATTGATACTCAAGAGTTTGAACGAAAAAGTCAAAATGGCCAAGTATATGGAAATGGATGTGATATTTTATTTTCTTTTGAGTACATTTTATATAGCTGTTAATACATATTCAGAAGTAATTAATATCCCGTGGTGTACATCCAAGATGTAACAGTAACACTGTGAAATTCTCCTATCTTTAGCATCTTTCTCCTCTTGCATATTTTCCTTTCCTGCTTCTGCCTTCGTCTCGTACTCTTGTTCGATTTGGATAGCTCAGTTAGAAAGGCTAAGATCAAAGCATCTCGGTGCCTCCACAGCAAACCCTGGATTCGCAATTATTGAAGTGCCTCCACTATAAAAGGGGAACCATCCACAAGGAATGAACACAGCAAGCAAGCACACAACAAAAGCAGCACAACAACTGAAAACCCTAGGACCAAGAAAAAGAAGAGGCTTTGCAAGTTCACAGGGTATGCTTTGCTTCTTGTTCCCTTTGTTATTTGTGCCCCCTGTATTAGACTCAGACAGCTTGGTTGATTGTTCATTCTTCTTCAAAAGAACAAAAGATCTTTTTGTTGCTATTAAATTTAGTTCAATTGGTCTAAAAATGAACTCTGAATTTTAGTTATCTGCAAGGGTGAGTTTGCTTCCTATGATGCATGCATGATATATGCAATTTAATTGATGGTTTACTAATTTCCGGCATAGATAAGAATAATTAGACTTCTCTTGCATGGTGTTTTGCTTCCTTTTCAGTTGGGACACTCTTAACTTAAAATTATAAATGATTGACCTGCATGTCCAAATGATTGATTGGAGTGCCGTCTTGGCCTAATTTAAGGCAGCCTTTGCTTAATCACTTTCTCCATGTCTGTCTTGTTTTGCCTTAAAATATTCTTTCTTTTTAGTTTGTGATTGCATGTAGTACAAGCATCTAACAAAAGCTAAAAGAATCAAAGGGTTTCGTACAGAGTCTCATTCTTCTAGCTTCTATCTAGCTTGACTGTCATGCGTCATGGGCCTTACCGCATAGGTGCCTGGATATATTCATATATATGTGTGTGTGTGTGTAATATTGCAACACAACAAGGTTATTTCTGTAATGTCTGTTCATTTATCATACAATTTGAAGAAACTAGTATCTTTAATTCTGTTATATTTTTGCTTTGTTATATTTTCAACTACACATCACTACATCATCTTGACACATGCACGGCGTGCAGAGCTAGCTGTTTACTGCGAATGAACATCCAGAGGAAGCCTGGAGACTGGAACTGCAAGAACTGCCAGCACCTCAACTTTAGCCGCCGTGACTACTGTCAGCGCTGCCGTGATCCACGCCCTGATTTGCAGTTCAGTGACGGCTACAGCACTGGTGGTGTCCTGACCTCCCTCGACATACGCCCAGGCGACTGGTACTGCAGCTGCGGCTACCATAACTTTGCCAGCCGCAGCAGCTGCTTCAAGTGTGGCACTATTGTTAGGGACTTCCCTGGGGGGCAAGGTGCAGCCGGTGCTGAGGGTGACTTTGCTCGTGGCCGTGACAGCGCCGCAGTTCGCGCTGGGTGGAAAGCTGGCGACTGGATATGCACAAGGTGATCTAACTATCCTGTTTGCTTCAAGTACAGATGAGTGCCTCTGTGTGCATGGCAAGAAACAGTGGCATGCATGCTTGTTTCATGATGAATATAATGCTAATTAAACAACCTCGTTGTTTAAAGATTGAACTCATGGAATCGTTTTGAATGAGTTTTTGAAACAAGCAGTTATTCATTGTGCTCATCAAATTTTGCCAGGCCCGGTTGCAACGTGCACAATTTTGCAAGCAGGACTGAGTGCTACAGGTGCAATGCACCAAGGGACGCAGGTACACACGTCTTCTTCCGTTTCCTGTCACGGTTTTTTTCTGACGAATATGTACATGATGCATCTTTGTTAAAAATACAAATAAAAGCGCTCCAAATCGGAATATATACATGATGCATCTTTGGTTAAAATCCAAATAAAAGCGCTCAAAATCCTGTAATGAATATCTACCAGATCCATACATGGATCCAGATTTTCATTTCCATCAGTCTTTTAAGCCATGATCGATCTGCCGATGCTCCATGTCCTAAAAAAGGAATTGTTCTGCTTTGTAGTAGGCACCGGGAATTAAGAAACGACTGAGGTGACCCAGACCGTGAGATGTGACGAGCTGGTCGAGCATGGAACCGATTGCTGTCACACACTCACCATCAGGCGTCGAGGAAGGATGAGTTTACTACGTACACGATTATATTGTTGATTGCCAAGTTCCAGTACTTCACTACTGCTGCATGCGCGGCTGTGAGCGAGGGTGGAGAAGTACCCAAGCTTTTCAATTGTTACCTCTGCTGTTTGCCTTATCTTTTTTAGTGTGTGTGTGTGTTTTGATTCAGTGACTGCTGAATGATGCGGCTTGATGCACTTGCATTATGTATTGATGTTAAATATCATATATACAATTATCTAAGTGTTTGCTTATTCACTCTGTTGGTGCATGCATGTCTCCCTACTTTCAGTTTTTTCTGCTGCCTTGAAACCTGTGTTTTGCTTCAACAATTTGAAGCTGCATGGTCCACTAGTATGAATCATGACACGATCATCTTGTTTATGCATGCAAAGCTTTTATCGTTGTAAACATTTATCTTAAGGGTGTGTAGCGTTTGGCAACTTGGACTAGTTCCTTCTATTTGAGGAGGTTGAAGTCAGAAATGTTCATCCATTATCTTAAAAAAAAAATCATGTGTTCAGGCGCGTCGTTCTCGACAGGCTTCGTCATCCTCGCCGCCACCTCTACATCGTGCTCGACCTCGAGTTCATGGCGACGCCTCTGCTAACGTGCAAAAAAAAAACGTGCGTTTCAGGCCGACCAACTGGAACGATGTCCATTCCCGTCTCCCAATTTCTTGATGGCACGCAGATCGCCATCAAAGGCAGACAGATGGAAGAGGTTCTGAAGCCAAATATCTTCATCAAATGGGCTGCTGCCCCTGCTCTTCTAACCTGAATACAGAATGCTCCTGTGTAGGCTTTTCTTGAGATCTTCAAGCATTTTCGTTCCACCAGCGTCAATGATGGCAACAGCTAACAGATGCAAGAAAGAAAACGCAGGTCAATTTTAAGGTGGCGGACTAGTTCTTTCAGGTTCACCGTTTCAGGCAAAAGTTCACTACGAATCGTCAACGTCAGTTGGAATGTTCGAGCGAATTGTTTCAGATGCAGCTCAAGAGCTCCACCATGCGGCCATGCCCGCTTTGAATTGGGAGCAGATTGTTTCACTTTCACCAGAGTGGCATGTCGGTCCTCGCCGTGCGACGTGCCGCCGACGGCGAGCCTTGCCGATTCGCCGCTGCAGCGCGGCAACGGCCGGTCGGGGCTTGCCGGGCCGCGACTTGCTGGGCCAGGAGGTGATACTGGGCCTCCGGCAGCATCGAATAGGGGGCCGGCCCGAGAGAGAGAGAGAGAGAGAGAGAGAGAGAGAGAGAGAGAGAGAGAGAGAGAGAGAGAGAGAGAGATAAACTGGGTTAATTCCAGTGGTTGGGCCCATAAGCGAGGCCCATATCACTGGGATTCCTCAAAATGCGAAGTTCGCCAAAATTTAGTTTCTATCTTTCAAAAGGAAGGGGAGAAAGAGAAGAGAAGTTCAGAACATAACCTCTGAATTACCAGAGTCGTCACCAGAAAAAAAAAAAGGTTTACCAAACCTCTTTGGCTAGTCTTGAGTCTTGGCTCCACACCAGAGCAGCAGACCAAGCAACACCAAAAGCCAGTTCGCCAAGAATTTGGCGCCAGTCATCTCAAAAGAAAAGAGAGAGAATTTGGCGCCACTGCAGCATCAGTCCAAGCACGGAAAGGCAAAGCGTCCAGCGGCAGACCAGCACCAACCGTCATTCCTGCAGGGGCCTCCGGACCCAAAAGTTCAGGAACCTATGTGCCCAACCACTGCACTTCTACCCATGTTCTTCTTCTATCACTGGAAACCTGCACCAACCGTGTGGTTCCAAGTTCTAATGAAAGCACCAGCATGCTGCTGAACAATTGGGATTATATTTCTGGTGTGGGCCAGTGACAGCAATTCATCTTCTTTTTTTCTGGTATCCAGCTTCAGCCAAAAAGAAAAAACTCTGCATGGTAGCCAATGCATTATTGTCCTTGAATCTCACTAAAAAAAACTAAAAGCAATGCGCTGTTGTCCTGAATTATCTTTGAAACTATCCAATATCAAGTGGATGATTCCGACGTTCGGGGGAGCCTGTCAGCGTATCAATAATGCGATGTTTTTTTATTTTTGGTGCTTGTTATACTAATGAGAGAGTGGGAAATCTTTAGAATCTCTAATGCAGGGAGAAGAGCGAACGTCAGAAGATCGGATACGCAGAGAGTATCAGGAAGCAAATCAATCCGTTGACCTGGCATTCATCTTCTGAAGTTGTGGCGATTCAGAAAAAAAAATGTTCAGTTTGCGTGTCACCCTGTCTCTAGAGGAGAATTCCCGACAGAAATCCCTCTGTTCGGTTCCAAATTATCCGCGCATATAACATAAAATGCGCTCAAAATTAGTTATGGATCAACAGGACAATCTGAGAACAGAAAATGGAGATTTTTTTTGTCTTAACAATCTCGTCCACTCTGTACAACAGACTGGCAGAGGAGGATCCATTTCCCTCTGATGAACTGTTCCTGTCCATCGACCTACCACTGCTGAACTGAAATTCATTTCGCATCCTCTTGGGGGCGCGCAATTACAGAGATTTACACGGATCATGCATGGCGAAGCAGAAACCGTAATGGAAGAGTAGACACTAGACAGGCGGCGAGACTAGAATCTACAGCAAGAGAGCAGAGCGCCCTTTCTCCAGGGAGAAACACCGCATTCATGGCGCTCGGCGGATCATCGCCATGTACAAGAGGAGAGGAAGAGGAAGAAGGATCAGGAGCGGTTACTGATCATGGCACGACGATGGCGGAGTCGAGGCGGTCGAGGCGGCTCCAGACCTCGCCGAGCGTGGGCGGCGGCGCCCGTCGGCAGGCGACGGCGAGGAAGATCCGCTGCAGCTCGGCGACGAGGCGCACCATCCGGCGCGCCGGCGCCAGCAGCAGCGTGAAGGGCAGCACCCAGATGCCCAGCTCCAGGATCAGCATCACCCACTGCTCCTCCTGCTCCTTCTTCTTCCTCCTCGAATCCCGGTAGCTCCCAGCTCCAACCGCCGACCGACCGATCGATCTCTCTCCGTCCTCGTTGGAAATGGGAACTACAAGGAGAGGAGGGCTGTGGGCATGATGGCGGGAGCGTGATGATTGGGCACCGGTGGCCTCGAGCGCAGCGAGTAGCCCACGTCGGATGGGATCAACAGGCAGGGCAGACAGGTTTTTATATATATGCATATATGCTGCTGCTGCTGGTGGTGGTCGCCGGAACGGGAAAGCAGCGGCTTGCGGCGACGTGCTACCTGCCTGCACGTACGCGCCTTGGATTGGATGGATGACGGATCCATCCTCCCTGCCCCTGGCCGCCGGCAACGCTACACATGGCCGGCCCTGGGGACGTACAGGTGCCATTCATCTCTTGGCGTTTTACTGCGAGTTCTTTCGATGCTTCCGTCTTGCCGACGATGTCCCTGCCCCCACGCAGCCAGGCGACAGGGCAGGGTAGCTCACTGAATCAGTAGACCAGGCAGTAGTGAGCGCTCCTGCCGCTTGGCAAGCCACATGGGATGGGATTGGGGACATAGCATGCGCGGTAGAAGAGCGCGGTCGCCGTTTTAATTGGCCATCGTGGACAGGTAGACGTAGGCATCAACCACGCAGATGGCTCTTCTCCCCCAATAATTCAGGCACCAGCCACCAGGGCAATGGCGAGAGACAAGCTTCATCAATCTCTGCACCGTGCTGACGAGGATGCTCAGTTTTTTTTTTCTCCCCCTGAATATTTTCAGCTAGTTTCTTTCTTCGTCCATTCAGACAGGGAGGAAGACGAAATTAAACAAATTAAAGGGCCTCGATGCATATCTCTGGTCGTTGACGACAGTTGATGCATACAGTATGTGCTTGGATAAATGGATAACTTGAACATTTGGCGCGCGATGCTCGCCCTATCAAGAATAATAGAAATGCGATCCGAATGGGTATAGTGCATCAACCAACACTTCAAATATTTATTTAAAATACTACTATGCTTTTGTCATTCATCAAATGGACATCTCAATACATGTATCCCTGAATTCATTTCATTTTCTACAATCAAAGACAAATCCAAGAATCATAATAATTTTGATAGCAGTAGAGTTGTGTCGGGCATCTCAAACTCACATCAGACCAACACATAATCACATATTCGTTAAGATAACCAACAAATCGAAATGCAACCCACATCTTAACACATCAGTCTGAGGCTAACAAATACAGATTAGTACTACAACCATATGGACTGAAACTCAGGAGCATATAGACCAAGCAAAGCAGGCCGCGAACTCTGAATTTCTCTTAACCGTGAACCACTCCAGGATATCTGAACCTTAGTCCTAGAAACTCTACAAAGACCATCAGTTAAATTGTTAAATTGATACTGACAGCATTTCCTGAGATAAAATTTAACGACATTGATTAAAACATGGATCATCTTGTTTCTTCAGGCACACTGAAGATCAGAGTGCAAATAATTGAAGCTACCATATCTGCATCTGTTTCATTCAGAGGCTTCCCGGAATCAAGTGTCTCAAGCAAAGCCAGATCAGATTTTCTGTCTTTAACCTGCACCCACCAACAAACATTTAAAGAAATTTACTGTCAGTTAAAACAACCATCCAACAGGTAGAGATGGGGAATTTTTCCTCATACTAACAGAGGTTCACCATTTGTATTTTCCGTTTTAAATGCATCAAACAACATAAAACAGTAAACCTTCCACTTTCACACACAAACTAATCATAAATGACAACAGTAGCATCCAATGACAGTGGCTAATAGCTGAAGAACATCTAGATTATACGATTTTGCAATGCGATACTGAAAGACAAGTATAGCAAAACCAGAGGGCGTTTTTGCAAAACATCCGGAGCCGCGGCTGAGCGCGTGTGGGAGCAAAGGGGAGCTGTCTTTAATCAAGCTGATGGCATGAGAAGAAGATGACAAATGGCGACGCATCATTTGTGTGCGAGTGTTTTTCTAGGCAGTGCCCTGGTTTGTCGCCTCAAATTATTGTTGCGTCTCGGCTTGGATGCTGACCTGACCTCGTGATGGAGATCTCATTGTTGCGTCTCGGCTTGGATGCTGACCTGACCTCGTGATGGAGATCTCATTTTTGATAATTCTGCCGCCTACAGATCATATCGCTGTTGCTGCGAAAGGCACGCCCCCTGTCGTCAGTTAAACACCGGCCTTTCAATGGTTCAGACTCCGAAGAACGACCTAGAAACTGTCACTCTCTGAAATTCCATGGATTTATCGCATACGAAAAATCTAGGAGTACGTGTGTCTAGTCAGACCTCCGAGTCACTGACGCAAATGGCACTCTGGATCTAGCTGCTTCAGAGGCTGTCAGCCTGGAGCACCTGTGATTCACGCCGCCGTTCTCTGAACTCACGGTCTCGCGTACCACCCAGCTGGGCCGGCGAGCGGACCATCAGTCGGTCGTCCATTACTGCTCGTCGTCCTACGCTACGCTCGTTAACACTGGATTCCTGGTCCACGGCATGGGCAACGTGTCTCACGCGGTCGGTGGAATCCAACTGTCCAAAAATAAATTACGGATGGTGTTGGCGTCTTTTTCGGCCATAACACGAGTGCGCTAGATCGCGCGGCTCGCGAACAGACCGAATAGCACGAAGGCTGCACAGGCCAGTCAGATCGGTTTGGCAACCCGGTCAGACCGGTTTCCTAGGTTCGACTTGAGCCGGTCGTTCGAGGGGACAACCACCACACTTACGTAGTGGAGGACGGCTAGGTTTACGAGCAAACAAGCAAAGGGATAACCAACGCACTTACGTGGCGAAGAACGACTAGTTTACGAGCAAACTAGCAAAGGTCGTTGAAGCTCTCGCCCGGGAGGGATCCCGTCAGGACGTGGACGTCGTCGGCATACCATAGGTTGACTAGCAAGCCTAGAATGCCATCTATGATCATGGAGAACAGTAGATGAACAACATGGAGGTTGGAAAAGTATTAGGGTTGAGAAGACAAAAGTAAGTTGTAGATTGATTCGATTGGGATACCCTCAATCGGGCATGGCCCTTTATATTTATAGGGTGGGGAGGTCTTGCCCCAGTAAGAATCGAATATTACATAAATCACATGTCACAATACAACTCCTAACTCGGACTAGGCTGGGTAGACCGGTCAGACCGCCCATCCAAACCGGTCTGACCAGTCAGCCCAGGGCTGAATCTTGTCGAAGCCATAACTCTCTCATCCGGACTTCAAATTAGGTGTTCCACATATGCATTTCGATTGTCTCAACGAGCTCTACGCAATGGTGAAATCCAATATGCATTTTGAGCACTTTTATCTGACCGGCCTGACCGGTTGGGTGATCAGTCTGGTTCGCCGGATTGGCTGGAGGATCAATAACCGGTCAGATCGCTTCAGTAGGCCGGTCAGACCGGATGGCTTTGTCATATCAGCCGTATCTACTATTTTTGGTGTCGTTTCAGGTGATGATTCGTCCTTTTTAGCAAAATCACGTCCAGAGCATCCAGAATGACTTTTTTGTCCTGCACAATTCATATTCAAACCAAACTTGCAGAATATTAAGAGTTAGTACCAAGCAATTTTGATCTTAGCCTCACATATCCCGGACGGTGCCACTTTTGAGCTCCAACGGATGGAGTAAATTACAAGTGATCACTGAATCTTGATGCACCTCTGAATCAACTCTAAATTTCTGATATCTGAATTTTGAATATGTTGAAGATTGATTGGATACTAACGACATCACGATTCATCACTGCACTAATGTGGCAGAGGGAAGCAAAACCGGATAGGACGATGACATGGCCGAATAGGCTGGGCCTAAGCACGGCCCGTTAATGTAGAGAAGAAGAAGAGGGCCGCGGTCAGATTTTGATATGAAATATGATCCCGATCCTACAAATTGAAATTTTAGAGCTTGCATAGCTTCTCCGCTATTACCATTTGAATTTCGTCACCTGTATCAAGATCAAATTCAGCATAAAAAGAGAGATGCAGAAGAAAATGATAAATTAATCTTGGGCTAAAATGTATACTGATGAGTATAGAAACACTTGGGCTACATTTTAGCTTCCCCCCTTGCTGAATTCAGATTCCTCCGGCTTTTGCGCAGAGGCGCGCTTCACGATTTTAGCGTCGTCCGGGTCAGGTTCGTGCCCGACGACCCTGCTCCAGAACCAGTGCTCCCGCCACACCCGGGCCACCTGCTCGATGGGCACCCCCTTCGTCTCCGGCAGGAGGAGGTACACGAACGCCGTCATGGCGGCGAGCCACGCGGCGAAGAAGAAGAAGATGCCGGCCCTCATGTGGCACAGCATGGACAGGAACGCCTGCGCCACGAACACCGTGAACGCGAAGCTCACCGCCACCGTCACGCCCTGCCCCGCCGCGCGCACCTCCAGCGGGAAGATCTCGCTGGGGACCAGCCACCCGAGTGGCCCCCACGACCACCCGAACCCGGCCACGTACACGGCGATGAGCAGGATTAGGACCCCCGCCCACCCCTTGCCCACGCCGCCGGCGTCGCGGAGCTCCGCCGCCATGATGGCGCCGATCAGCACCTGCGACGCCAGCATCTGCGCGCCGCCGGCCAGGAACAGCGTGCGGCGGCCGAAGCGGTCGACGGCCAACATGGACGCGAGCGTGGCGCCCACGCCGACGACGCCGGTGACCACCGCCGACAGCAGCGACGCGCTCTCGCCCATGCCGATGGTGCGCAGCAGCACCGGCGCGTAGAACGCGATCGCGTTGATCCCGGTCACCTGCTGGAAGAAGGGGATCGCCACGGCCATCACCAGCTGCGGCCGGTACCGCCGCTCGAAGAGGAGCCGCCGCAGGCCGCTGGCGTCGCCCTCCCCGGCGGCGTTGGCGTTGGCGGCGACGATGTCTTCGAGCTCGTCCCCGACGTCGACGCCGGCGCCGCGGATCCTCTGAAGCAGCCGCGCCACGTCCCGGCGGTCCGCCCCCCGCTGCGCGAGGCTGTTGGGGGTCTCCGGCAGGAACAGCGCGCCGAGGGTGAGGAGCCCGGCGGGCACGGCGGCGAGCGACAGCGACACGCGCCACCCCCACCCGCCGCGGATCTTCTCCGCGCCGAAGTTGATGACGTTGGCGGCGAGCGCGCCGATCCCGACGCTGAGCTGGAACCCGTTGCTGAACGCGCCGCGGAGCCGCGCCGGCGCCATCTCCGACAGGTACAGCGGCACGGCCTGGTTGGCGAACCCGAGCCCGACGCCGAGGAGCACCCGGCCCAGGATGACCATGTAGATGTTCACCGAGGCGCCGCCAACGGCCGCTCCGGCGAGGAACGCGGCGCCGCCGAGGCCCATGGACGCGCGGCGGCCGCGGCCCGCCGTGACGCGCGAGGCCAGGAAGGTGGTGAGCAGGCCGGCGACGTAGAGCGAGGAGGTGAAGGCCGTCAGCAGCTGGCTGTCGAACTTGCAGTAGTTGCTCACCCGCGTGTCGCCGCGCATCCGCCGGTACACGTCCGGGAAGAACTTGCGGAGGAACGGCTCCATCGACGACACGCCGCCCGCGATCCCGATGTCGTAGCCGAAGATGACGCCGCCCATGCCGGCGGTCATGCAGGACAGCACCACGAAGGCGGTGATCCGCCCGCCGTAGTGGCGCTCCTGGCCCTCGACGGCGACGACCGCCATGGCTGATCACTGATCACTGATCAGAGCTGCTTGCTCGCACTCGCAGTGGAGCTCAAGTGCAGCCGTGGTCTGTGCAGAACTGCAGATAGAGGATCAAATATTTACAGTAGGGTGACTTGTAGCAGTCATGGCTGACGACTGGTTTTCGTTGACTGGCCGGAGATCCGATGCGAGACCATCCTCGTCCTCATTTGAACGACGTCGGTGTCAATCGCTCAATCAATATAGAAGATACAACCATGGCTGTTGCTATCCGGATGCTACTGAATTTCTACAGGTTTGTGTTGACTAGTTGGACGCTGATGGTGCAGATTGCTTCTTGTTCATGTGCGCTAGACAAGTCAAGGTCTATTGCTTGGCTTGCTGCAACCGGGCACGAAATGTATGTTTTTCCAAGAGGAAATTGAAATTCGGGCACATCACGTGCTTCAAAATTTAACTCTGGTCTCGTTCAAATAAAGAAAAGAAAGAAGAAATTCAACTCTGAATGGCGACGTGGTTGTCGTCGGTTCCTAGATTGTTATATGGTGCTCGTGTTTGCAACCATCACCAGCAAACCAGTTATTTTACATCCATAGAGCATTAGAGCTACCACCACTGCGATATTAGGGAAAATATGTAGTTCAAACCCAACAGTACATGCAAACATGGAGACTCGACCATCGATAGCTTTTTTGTTTAATTCTTCGGGGGTTTTTTTTGCATCCATCATGTTAATCTTGCAAATCTTCTGCAGGCTGATCATCTAGTACTGGGTCTCATGGCCGCAAACACAATGCACCACAATCAGGTGCTGAGATGTTCCAGATAAAAATGGATAACAACAAGGTACACTTGCTGTTCTTTTTTGACAAGGGTTTGCTTTACCACAACTTTATCACACTACCACAAGTTTTTGACATGAGCGCTGGTGCCTATTTGCCAATTTGATATCAATAGTCAGTATTGTTCAATTATTCTCTGAATGCATTTTTCTTTGTTCTCATGATAATTATATATGATAAGCTAGGTGATTATTCTTTGAAGACGAAGGCTCTGGCAATGGAGAGGAGCTCGCTGTCTCGAGAGCTATTGCTGAAGCTGAAGCACATCTCTCTCATCTCCTTCCTCTCCGGCGGTCTGACAGCCATCTCCTTCAAAGCACTTTGTTTGTTTGAAGGAAGGTTGGAGGCAGGGGAAACACAAATGGTATAACAAGCCTGTTTGCTTAGGAATCAAGACATACTAATCAGCTCACCTGTAGCATACACCGTGCTTGCAAAAGAACTTACATGCATGAAATGGACGAGCAAAATTTTGCCAATAATCTGATACAAGTGTGGCTTTTTTTTTTTCTGTCGATCCACTGAATTTAATTGAATTGTGTCATGTGATAGAGATAATACAATTAGCTTTTACATCTTAGCGATCAGGGCCAAAGCATGGAGCAAACTCATATGGTAAAATGCGATACTTTTCCATATTAGCATGGATTATTTTTTTAAGCAGGTTCGTTTAGTCTGCGACTTCAATTACATGTGCAACTACCAACGTTCAATCTGAAAATACAACACCTATCTGATCTGCCATCTACTCGTAATGGACACATAGCAGGGTCTCAGATGGGGCAGAAATAATTGATCGTCTACTTCCACATTCTGACAACATGATTCCTCTTTAAGCAAAAGTCTTCGTTCTGGAGGGATTGCTAACTGCATGCAGTAGAGGAATCCACGGCCCAGTCAGATTACATGGCTGTGCGATTCAAAATCAAAATCAGTAGATACGATAAAATTAGGGGAAACACGACAATAGAGGTCCGCCGTTAGGACTGAGAAATTAGGAGAAAATTGAGCGGAGGCTTCGAGGAAGTACCTGTAATACCAGCAAAGGATGCGTCGATTGATAGAGCTCACAGCCGCCCGCCATGGCTACCTAGCTTTCTCAGCTCGAAATTTGGGGATCGATTCAAATGGAGGAGGAGGCACATCTGTTCTTTGGCCCAGGGTGCTAATCACAAAATGAACCGTGCCTGGCAGGGTGTTTAATGCAACATCTACCGCTGGAACGTCTGCTTCATCTCTTGCCGCACATCTCTAATTCAACAGTCCACCATGTAAGTTTTCACGTTTCCATCTACCCATGTGTTTGCACTACATATTCTCCTGCGATATTAAGTGGCAGCCAAATTGAGTCGCAAAAAAGGAATACCCAATTGTCCAAGAACAACTGTTACAAAGTACATGTACAAATAAACTATCCAATATCTCAGGTAAAGATGGAAAATCAGGCTTCACTCCAGTTCTCTGAATAACTATACATAAGTGTATTTGTGCTGTATATATGCACATTATATACCGTATACAAAAACCATCCAAATGTGACAAACAATGGATATAAATGTCCAGTGACGCCAAAATCCTTTGGCAAATCTGCTGTTTACCTAGCTAGAACTCCTCTTGACCTTTTATTACAGTTGGCTATGAAAAGTACCACATCTACACTCACAAGAACGCAAGGCACGATACATGTGCCTCAAAGGATTCCAATTCACTATACCGCCTTCCATCGAATGAATCTGAACAATAGGAACCCTATTGTTGGGTACACGCTTATAGATTTGAGAAGGAACTAGGCAGCTTTGGTGCTCCCTCGAAAGCCCATGCCGATATTAGGTGATGAGCAATGGCAAAGGGTCCAGGGACAAACATCGGAACAGGTTCACCACTGTCTACCTTGAAGTCATCGGTGATGCTCTGCCCTTTCTCAGCACCCTTGCACATTTGATTGACCTTTAGAGCATTGGTTCTCTGAGCTTTCTCATATTCTGCAAATGTCAGAGCTTTCCTGATGTCTTCACGGCTGTGCCACTGGGCATCTACATGCATGATGAAAGTAGAATTTGAGAGAGAGATGAAGCTTTGTGGTTTGCCTGGAGTCATTAAAGGGTTAACATCTGGAAAAGTTTTCATTTTCCTAAACACGATCAACAGCACAGAAAATCAGCATACTAGTTTAACTAAGTTCCATATCTGGAATCTATAATCTGCATATATTCTTGTGTGTCAAGTACTCAAGTGTCATGACTCATGAACCAACTGGTTTACGTGGAAGCTTAAACTGTTGTGAAAGGGTTGTAATCTACTCAGCATCAATAGTGTATGGTATTGCACATGAAGAAAATTATGTAAATAATTCAGGATAAATGGACAGACCAATCAGTCATGGTAGCAAATAGGAAGCGAATTAACAGAATGCAATGAAAATAATTGACATTGATTTCCTAATGATGTTTTACCTTCGAGCTCCTGCTTATCCACACGAATCTCCAATGATTTAGCATAAGCAAAGAAACCCACCATAAGTTGACATGGCATAGTATTTGGCCCGACTGAAAAACAGCATTGTTGAACAGTATCAGAATCGGATATAGTACAAGAAAACAGTGCAACTGATAACTTAAGTAATTGTACCACTGTGTAAATATTCCTGTATTTTGGACAGAATAATTATAAAAATAAAAATACTTCCAGTAGCATTCTCCTCTACTGATTTTCATCACAAAAAAAACAATGGCAAGACCATTACCAGGCCACGGTTGAGAGCTATGATATATGACTTGACCAACTTCAATACCAGTCTCTTCCCATGTTTCCCTTCTCACTGCCTCTTCTAGGCTTTCTCCTGGCTACTAACAGAACAGATGCAGTGTAAATAAGCTTCTCTGATTTTTAAAAAGAAGATGATGAACTTGCTGGCTCCAATACACACTATAACTTGCAGGGAGAATAAGTGAAAATCAGTTTCCTTTTAGATTCTGAAATGGATTTGATTTACATAGAAAATCACTACTCTTATGTTTATAGCAGTGATGCCGTTCACTTAAGAATAAAGTATCAAATCCAACCTTTTGAACCCAGTCCTAGCTACCTGGTTCAGATCATTAAACAGAAATATATTTGTAGTAAGAAACATTGGATATTTAAAAGTCACCTCATTATGTAATAAATAATTACTAGATGCATGACAGTTCCAAACCAACATCTCAGTTCTCATGTTTGTAGAGTTCGGTAGTCATGTTCTATGACTGAAGGGTTATTTTCCCCTTGCAATTAAAATTCAATCTGGGTATTTTATCAAGCAATTTTTTAACAAATCACCTCAACCATTTTCATGTAAGCATGATTAATGTGGCAACCCAAACATGCCACGAGCTTATTGGAATGCCAGTTGAACAATTTAACAGTAAACAAGCGCATTGTTGAGTTAAACATATTTTTAGAAAAAAAAGCACGAATAAATCGTGACAAGAATAGAGAATGCAAGAAACACATAATAATAGGCACGTGATATTGCACACAGCTGAAAATAAGAAAGGATATATAAGCAGTTATTTGCACCTCTATAAAACCAGCAAGACAACTCCACATACGAGGCACAAATCTTGATTGGCGGCTTAAGAGTGCACGGTCATTTTCTTTATCGATGACCAACATGATCACAACCTGTAATACCACGTGTACATGAGAAGAGTGAATGCCATCTGTTAGTGCGAATATTACTACAGAATAAATTCATGGTGATAAGCAGCACAACTGCTAGTCCCTAATGGCCAAACCATGATGCAAACATTATCACGAAGAGAGCACAAGTCATACTGGATCAACTCGAGGGTATATCCTCTTCTTGCAAGACTCGTTGCTGCACTGCTTACGCCTTCCAGCTTCTTTAGGGACCGCCTTTGCCCCACAAGCTCCACAAAATTTGGCCGTATTGTGCCACTCCAGCAGTGCTCGAGCCTGCTCGCATCAGAATTCAGAAATGAGATCAAGCTTGTTCTTCGAGTCGTCAAGCCAAAAGGATGCCTCTAAATAACAATGGAGTAACCAAGTAATAATGATTAAACAAGAGTTGAAGAACCAAGAAGCGCGCGTACATGCCCGGCGATGGCGAGGTCCCCCATGGCGTCCTTATCGCTCCAGTCCGTGGCCACCATGAGCGTCCTCAAGTCGACAAACGCCGATCCATCCCCGTCCCCCGAGCCGCCGTCGACCCTCGGGCCCTCACCTTCGCTGACGTCGACGGCCCAGTACGCCGCGGCCTCCTTGCCGTCGCCCTCGGCGTGCGCGCCCAGGAAGACGAAGGCGTCCGGGGCCACCCCGGGGACGCGGGAGGGCGGGAGCCACGCGAGGCGCCAGGCTGGCGCCGCGGGGGGTGGCGCGGGAGGGTCCGGGGAGCGCGCGAGCGGGCGGCCCCGGCGGAAAGGGAGGATCTTGGAGAGGTGCGGCGGGAGGGGACTGGCGGCGTCGGCGGGGGAGCTGGGGTCAAGGAGGGGGCGCAGAGCCTCGGCGGCCGCTGAGGGGGAGACGGCGGTGGTGGAGGCCGAGACGCCCCGCAGCGGGTTCGCCGCGAAGGCGTGGGCGCGGAGGTGGATGGCCATGGCGGGTGGGTGTCTGGTAGCTGCAGCTTCTTTCCGGCAGAGGGGTGTGGGTGGGTAGCCAGATGGATTGGATCACTAGACTAGCGGAGTGTGTCGCTGCCATCATCAATTCTACATGGGCCGACGGAAAATATCAGCCCATTTGAAACAGAAACCATATAGCCCACCACGCACACTCACCGAAAAGGTCGGGCTGGCTGGCCTAGAAGGCTTCCATCGGCCCAGAACGTGTTGGCGGCCCGTTACGACCCACCTGTCCCGATTTCCAGAGGATAAAATCTTGTCATCTGGCGAATAAAATTTACATAATTTTTATTAAAAAACAGTAGTTTATCACACAGCGGGAATCCTGTGAGACCCATAAGTTCCCACGACGAGCTGAACGGCGGTCAGCGGGTCAGTCTACGTGGTGCAGGTACTGACGGCAGGTCGTCGTCGTCGACGACGACGAAACACCTGTGGGCAAGGACGAGAGGGCATTGATCGCTGTCGCTGCCCACCGCGACCTGCCAAACCTTGCCATCAAATCGAGGCCTCCCTTCGCCCAGGCTTCCAAGCAATCTCGCAGTGAGAACATTTTGATACCAATCCCTACTGTAACTGTCCCATTCGGCCATTCCTCGCGAAGACTTCGCGGTCGCCTGAAACTCCGAATTCCCCTCTCCTGGAATATCCGCAGGCTGCTGTCAGTTGAAAAATGCAGCTGCTTCCTTCATTTTTTTGAAATAAAATTTAAGCAAGTTGCCAATCATGTCTGCCGTCGCCGTGCTCACGCAGGAGTCATGGAACGATAAACAAAATGCAACAGGACCATAATGATCCATGATTATTCAGACAATCCTTCAGAAGCAAAGCCCCTCAGCAAATTGACCGCCAAAGACAGCATATTTTAAATTCATAACGACAAAGACGAATACTATGGATATAAATATAAGGTCGTTTTCAAATTTCAAGAAAAGAAGATATCTTGTTTGGTTAATCAGTGAGCCTAGCAATTTTGTGCCTCGTCTCGTCTCGCCTGCATGCACGACACCTCCTTTTCCGCGTGTAATTATTCGGTTCCTACCAACTAACTTAACTGCAGGGCTGCCTTTAGCCGCTGATCTGCCCTGCCGACTCGCCATCGATCTCCCTCGCCACTCCCTCCCCTGATTCCACGCTGGCTCCTCTTGACCGACTCTGCCGCAGGTTTCATTGCCTCTCCCTCTCAGCTCTCACCCCGCCCGACGCCATTCTCGCCATGGCTCCTCAGGCTCAGAGGTACGTAACTCCCTCCGCCCTCTCAGGCCTCAAGGTTCTGTCGTCCCGTACATCGGAGGCACCAAGATCGCCGGAAAGCTGCCGCCTTTTCGCGTTTCCCTTAGCCTCTGTTCCGCGGTTTCCGTTGTTGTTGTACTCGTCGTCTTCAGTCTCCGCCTCGGAGTTGCCACCGTTTCTGAGTTTTTTTTTTCAATTCCTTGCGTGTTTTTCGGAATAATTGATTTGGGGATGAGCCAGATACGATGCACTGACTGAAGGCAGGGAGGAAACTGATTTCTTCTTCTTCTTCTTCTTCTTCTTCTTCTTCTTCTGGTCCTCTGTAACAGTGCCTAGGGAGAGGAAGTGATACAGGGAGAGGAGAGGCAAGGGGGGAGGATGGAGATCGAGGAGGACGCCGGCGAGATGGGGGAAATGGAGGCCCCCGCCGTCAGCACGGTGGCGGTGGCGATCAGCGGGAGCAGGAGCAGCAGGCACGCGCTCAAGTGGGCCCTCGACAAGTTCGTCCCCGAAGGGAGGGTCCTCTTCCGAATCCTGCACGTGCGGCCGGCGATCACCATGGTGCCCACCCCAAGTGAGCTACCCTCTGCCCCACTGATTTCAACTCCATATATGCAGTAGCAGTTCATGTAATCTTCTTCTTAAAGAAAACAGTTCATGTAGTCTTTCAGAGAAGAACGCAGTTCTTGTATGCGAACTCAACTTTATATGCTAGTCTGAAGTTCTAGTATCTGCGTTATGTGTTTTTTTAATGGAGAAATTGAGAGGAGATTTGGATTATGATTTAGGATGTTCTAACAGGAGGAGGTACCAATTTAATATGACAATAGAAAAATGAATTAATTAAAATGTTTTACAAGGTCAGTGCACTGAATGTGGACTCTGCGTCGCAATATTGGATAAAGTAGCAGAATAAACCTTCAGATTATTATTTGTTATGGAGATTAGATATAGCGATGCCAATACCTTCTGTGTTAGTCCTCAAGGAGAACATAGCTTATGAACTGGCTAGTTAATACAGGATACTCAATTTTCCTCTTTTCATTGAGGGATGTACCCAAAATCTATTAGGTATCCATCCATGCATGGTAGGGACTAGGGAGACTAGATCCACTACTAGCCATCAGCACCAGCTATGAACAAATTTTGTTATTGCGACGCCACACCAACTGTGCACCAGCTACTGAACTCGGTGCACTGCACAATTAGGCTGTATGATTCCAGAACCTTTGTTGTAGCCTTGTAGGTGCCAACAATATGTAATTATGAGTGTACCTGTTTCTTGCTTCAATTCCAAATCATTAGAGTACTAACTGGTTCCCTTTTCTCCTTTTCTTAGTGGGTAATTTTATCCCAATCTCACAAGTACGCGAAGACGTAGCGTCTGCATACAGGAAAGAAGCAGAATGGCAAGCGAGTAATATGCTTCTTCCTTTCAAGAAAATGTGTGCTCAGAAAAAGGTTGGCTTGCAAAATTGTATATGCATTCCACACATGCAGTTTTTTTAGGAATTACTTAGTATACTCATGGATCAAATAGCATATTTTACTCCACTTTTACTCTATATCTGATGAGCAGGTAGAAGCGGAAGCTGTTTTACTTGAATCAGATGATGTCGCTGCTGCTATAAGTGAAGAAATAGGAAAATTCAATATTTGCAAATTAGTTTTAGGTTCTTCATCAAAGAATATATTCCGAAGGTAAGTTCTTACTATTAATGTTCAGTATTTATTTGAACGAATGTCTACCTTACTGCATATTATTGATCAATCTATAGATGAGCACATATGTATGTTAATCAGTCCTATAGTCATGCTGCATTATTTTGATTACGTGAACAAGAGGATCTGACACTCAAGCATGAACAAATCCAAAGTTGCGAGGCCAGTGATAAAATTTGACACGTGATATTCTATCCATGATAAACCTTGTATGAAGTTTAAATATTAGTACAGATGCATTGACGTTCCCTGTGATCATGATCTCTGAACAAACACATGCTAATATAGATGAGCTAGTTGAACAAATCAGGGTAAGGCCTAAGGCTACACCACTTGCGGGTTCTTTACAAGTTTCTTGTCACACGGCTTTTGAAGAAACTGGCAAAGAAAGTAATGCAAAGTTAACAAATAATTAGCTAAAGGGCAAGAGTAATATAGGGCAGATATGTGAGGACCGTACCAGTGACTTGTTTCTGTCGCCATTGTTAAACCATAGCTGTCAACCAAAAAGAGTGGTGCGATAAAACTGAACCCTGAATGCTGAATCCTTACACCTCATGTAAATAACACTAAGGACTAGAGGAAATGTAGATGGCAATATAAAAATGTTAGTCTTAAGTGTTTCTAAGATGCATCGCTTTTCAGGAAACTCAAAGGAAGTAAGACTGCAACAAAAATTTCTGAGTCCATTCCGAGCTTCTGTACAGCATTTGTTATTTCGAAAGGCAAACTATCATTTGTACGCTCAGCGACATCCGACATTGTTGAAACACCTCGATCCATATCTTCTTCAACTGTTTCTTCTCCTAGTTCTAGAAGTCTTTCCTCCTGTACACCTTCAGGTAATATACAAGTACAAAAGTTGATGTTAATGTGAAGTAATTGGTTTGCACATGTCCTTTTCCAAAAAAAATATGTTGGTTTTAACAGCTACTTAATTGGATATGATGAGTTTGACTTATAATCTTCTATAGAGCTAAGTCGATGAAGAAAATTCTAGTTTTGTCTCTGCCTGCATATTTGAGGTTGAGTATTGTTTGGTGTTTGGATATCAAAACATTTAATTTCTGGTGCTGTTGGAAGTACTTTACTCTAAACATACAGACTCGCACAATGTCGCAATATTGATAGTTAAGATGAAATTTTATTTAATGAACATGTCTATCATATTCCTAGAATTTCAATCACCCTAGATCAGCAAATTTCTTGATCAGAAGTAAAAGAAAACTTTCAGAAAGAGCAATGCATTTGGTCATTTGTTCTTTGCATTCATATTATTGTACTAATGTCGTTTTCTAAAATATAGTGTATTAATGATTCTACCAACTGCAGAATGGGGAGATACGTATGGAACAGCAAATGTATCATTCCGCCAACCTTCCCTGCCATTGCAGCGTGATCAAGCATTGGCAATCATAAACAATTTATCGAATAGGAGAGCTAGCTCTTCAGGCAGTGTTGTGAGCGAGATCTCTAACAATGATGACCCAGCCCTGACGAGTTCACACTCAATCATATCTGAGATGCAGTTCAGTAGTGGTAGCAGTGGAAATTCTATCTACAAGAGCTTCCACAGAGATAATTTGACTGATAACTCTGATCGTGCATCAGTTTCAGAAATATCAGAAAATGTAAATCATTCTAATGATCAGGTATTCCCACACCTTCAAAGAACACAGTAAATTGCTTCCTTCAAAAGATTAGTAACATACTCCCTCCGTCCCAAATTACTATTCGGTCTGGTTTTTCTAGATACATAGCTTTTGCTATGGACCTAGATATATGTATGTCTAGATACGTAGCAAAAGTTATGCATCTAGAAAAACTAAAATGAATTGTAATTTGGGACGGAGGGAGTACCACATTAAAAGAAACTAATGTTTGTGAACAACTCGTGCTAAGCAGGATGATCTCAGGCTTCAGATTGAAAGGTTGAGGGACAAATTACAACATTTTCATAAGCTACATGAATGTGCTCAGCAAGAATCATTTGACACCACTCAAAAAGTAATGTTATCTCTTCATTGTAGGCAGTATTCAAAAGTATATATAGCATAAATGATCTAACATTTACCTGTTGCGTCTTTCCTATTAGCTGCATAAGTTGCGCACTCAACACATTGAGGATGAAATCAAGCTTAAAGAAACTGAACTTACAGAGGACAGGGTAAGAAGATTGGTAAGAAAAAAGGAGATGGAAGAACACAAAGCCGGGAGAGAAGCTGAGTTTAAGCAATGCTCTGGTGAAATTGAAGAAAAACACAGCTATAGTGGCCAGGAAGCTAATGAGAACGAAACGGGAAAGAAGATTGCAGGACGCTGTTTTGATGACTATAATAGGTATACATGGGAGGAGATTCAGGCATCGACTTCATCGTTCTCTTCTGCTCTTATGATCGGCAAGGGATCATATGGCACCGTTTACAAGGCGAAATTCCACCATACAGTAGCAGCTGTCAAAGTATTGAACTCCCCTGAAGGCTGTGGAACTCAACAATTACAGCAGGAGGTATTCTCATTTTCCTCGACAAAGTGCACCTTATACAAATAGTAGTAAAAACTACTTTTCTTCTATCACACAATTTATGAACATTCCTCTAACTTTCTAATGCAATCACATATGTTGTTTGTTGTATGTTAACTAGTGTTTGCATTATTTATGTTCGCTCATCATCCTGACCAAAACTACTACATCAAAATCTAAAGGCAGTAATAACTCATCTTGTTTCAGCTCGAGGTCCTTGGTAAAATCCGGCATCCTCACCTGCTGATGATGCTTGGAGCATGCCCTGAACATGGTTGCCTGGTTTATGAGTACATGGAAAATGGTAGCCTGGATGACATGCTGCAACGCAGGAATAATACACCGCCATTGACCTGGTTTGACCGTTTCAGAATAACCTGGGAGGTGGCCGCCACTCTGATGTTTCTTCACAGTTCCAAACCGGAGCCTATCATCCACCGTGATCTGAAACCCGCAAACATATTACTGGACCGGAACTTGGTTAGCAAGATAGGTGATGTAGGCCTATCAACTTTGCTTCCAAGCATGGGCCAGTACCTGTCTACAATGGTCAAGAATACTGCACCTGTGGGCACGCTGTGCTACATCGATCCAGAGTACCAAAGGACCGGTGTACTATCCATGAAATCCGATGTTTATGCACTAGGCATTGTGATCTTGCAGTTGCTGACAGCGAGATCACCGATGGGCCTTGCGCATGTTGTGGAGACCGCACTAGAGGATGGTTGCTTTGCTGACATCCTGGATGCAACTGCTGGGCAGTGGCCTTTGAATGAGACACAAGAATTGGCTGCTCTGGCACTCAGGTGCTCTGAAATGAGGCGTAAAGACCGGCCTGACTTGAACGAGCATGTTCTTCCGACACTGGAGCGACTGAAGGATGTTGCAACCAAGGCCAGGGAGTCTGTTCTTAAGGGCCACACGGCACCTCCAAGCCATTTCATTTGCCCCATACTTCAGGTCTGAACTCAGCATTTTCTCTTTGTGAACTGTAGTGAACATTTCATAGGACGATTTGCTGAGCTGTTTTCTCACCACTAATGTTTCAGGAAGTGATGATCGATCCATATGTTGCATCAGATGGTTACACCTATGATCGTAAGGCGATTGAGTTGTGGCTAAGTACGAACGACACGTCCCCGATGACCAATCTGCGTTTACCGAACAAGGGCCTGATACCAAATCATTCTCTTCGTTCTGCAATCATGGACTGGAGATCGAAAAGCAAGTGATGCAGCAATGGCTGATTTCACTCACAATGAAGATGCCATTTTTTTTCCCTTGGAAAATCTTATGTGGAAGTAGTCTTGAGAAAAGGGTTTTAGGTTATGCAGCTCAAGTGAAATGTAAAAAAATAGTCTGGTGGCATATATGTACAGCTACCTCGCTGTCTTTGTATGCCTGTAGTTAATACGGATTGTCATGATTCATCATTTGATTCTGACAGTAGCTTTGAATTGTGCATATTGCTGCTGTTTTACGCTGTTTTTTTCTCGACAGGAACTGTTGTCATGTTCAGTTAGACTGTCCCTCTTTCAGTAATGGTACCAGTTGTTGAGAAGGAGCACAACATAAAAGGAGCACAACTAAGATGGAGTAGATATTGAAAATATTCAGGGGACAGGTGAACCTTTCATGACAACATGCATCAGTTTCAATATGGATGCAAAGTATTAAAGCAATGGAACAGTGGTTAAAGTAAAGTAAACAACTTTTCAGAAGACGGTAAAAGTAAACAAATCAGCTGCATGGGCATGGTTGAAGGCTCAAAGAACAGCTTTACATGTTAGTAGGCATTGTTTGAAACCCATGATTTTCACCAAAACTAATTTTGCAAGAATAACAGGAAACCGTTCGATTTTCGTAGGGATCGAAAGTATGTATTTCCCAAGTTTTGAACAGGATCTTTCTAGTGCTGTTCCTGAGCACTCTAGGCATCTTGAGTACAGTAGCTGCGTTAGGTCAGCCCTCCCTCTTCCACTGATTGGAAGCACAAGTTGTTCATGGGAGGACTCAAAAGCTGGAAGCAAGCTTTCAAATAACTTTGATCCCTGCAGATCGCGTAAAGATACAATTGTCGGTTGAAAAGAACTCCCCCCCGGGCCAAATCCAATCAAGCAGGATCATAGTCTAATCACACCACTTAAAGCTCTGACCGCGACTTTAACCTGTGTGTCACTGCTCTGCAGATTTGCTTTCGATTAAAGAACATGAACTTGCTCATATTTTTATCTGCAGTTACTACCAGCTTTTCCTGTTCATCAAGCCTAATGAATCGTGCATCACCGTCACCTAATCTCAGTCTCAGGCGTCACTGTACTAGTAAGATTTGGTTGAGACTCAAGAACAGCAAGCAAGATGTTAGGTCAGGTATGCAAATTACACTGAAGCAGTGCAAAAGAGAGAGAGAGAGAGAAGAAGAAGAATGAGGATTGATCGACAGCATGGCCGCCGGTGATGCTTTGTTGGGCAAGAAATTAGTAAAGATTTGATTTGCATTAACTTTCTTCACCAATCAATTAGTACAATCAATCACGCTGTTATTTCACCAACCAGCAGATTAGGTGAACTGGTTTACACGCCGTCCAGGAAAAAGCGGACAGCCATCTTTGTTTGTTGTTCGTTCGTCGTCGTCGTTGTTGTTTTCAGAAACCCAACTGATGAATTAATCCAAAAGAAAAAAAAAGGGAAAGAAAAAAGAAAATCTCCTCTCCTGATTAACTGATTAATTAATTACTCCGGCCACCACCTGCGAGATCCTAATCAGAACTTGTGTTCATTCTTCTAATCAATCATCCATCATCGGTCGATCCATCACCCTGCGGCCATGGCGATCGAGATCGATTGATGGATCCGATCCACCGTTCTTAGAACAGCTCTCTGGTGACGAGCGGCGCGGCGGCGGCGTTCCACGTGCTCTGTCCTGTCCGGTCAACGGCGGCCGGGAAGAACTGGCAGTGGCTGGGCACCACGCTGCCGGCTACGGCGGTGGCGGCGGCGGGGGCGGGGGAGGCATTAGATTTGGGGTGGCATTGTTGCTGGTGGTTAGCGGCGACGCGGCGGCAGGAGGGGCACATTGTGAGCGTGGCGGCGGGGGAGGAGGCGGGCTGCGCGGCGGTCGAGGGCGCGGCCTTGAGCGCCCTGAGGTCGGCGAGCTCCTTCTCGAGGCGCTTGTTCTCGTCGGCGAGGCGCTCGCACCATCGCTTGAGGTACTCGCAGTCGACCTCCGTCTGCTTGAGCTTTGTCCGGGCGCGGCGGTTCTGGAACCACACCTCCACCTGCCGCGGCCGGAGGCCCAGCCGGTTGGCCAGGGCGACCTTCTGCTTCTGTGGAAAAAAAATGGTGGAAATCTTGATCAGTTGTTTTGTTTCCGCCATGATGGATCATGAGAGAGAAAGGAAGAAGAAGGAGATGAAGAGGAAGGAGAAGGTGCTTACGGGGTTGAGCGTGCTGTGCGTCTTGAAGCACTCCTCGAGCACGGCGGCCTGGTCCTTGGAGAGGCGGAGCTTCTTCCTCCCCCCGGCGCCGTCCGCGCCGTCCTCCTCGTCACTGCGGACGCCACCGGAGCCGGTGCGCTCGAGCTCCCTCTTGTTGTCCCCGCCGCCGCTGGTGCCGCTGGAGAGCGCCGCGGCGCTGTCGGGCGACGTGGACGCCCGCATCGCCCCGCTGTCGGGATCCACAGCCGCCGCCGCGGCGGCGTGGTGCGGCTGGTGCTGCTGAGCGGCGACGACGGAGCTGAGCGCGGCGGCCCAGGGGGACGAGCCGGCGGTGGTGATGGAGGAGGAGAGGCTGCCCTGGGAGGTGAGCCCGAGGCCGAGGCTGAGGCCGAGGTCGAGGCTAGCGGCCTGGGGAATCATATCGTTAATCGTCTGGCAGACGAGGTGGGTATACGTCTCCTCGGCGGAGTGGTGGGAAGGAATGGCGCGGCGCGGCGAGGTGGGTCGGGAGAGCAGGCGCTGGAGGATGGCGATGGCATGCGGTGGTGGAGGAGGAGGCGTATAAATAGGCGGGGGCGGGGGAGGTCGGGTGGCTGTGGTGGCAGGGCAGCGCAGCGCAGCGCAGCGATGCAAATGATGAGCTGTGCCGTGCGGGTGGAGTGGATCTCCGCTCAGCTACCTGTGAGCTCTCTCTCTCCTGCAATTATTAATGGTGGGAGGGAGGGAGGATGGACGGATCGCTCAGCTCATCATCGCGATCTGCTCCAGCCGCTTTGACCCGGCGCGATCTCCCTCGGCTCCCAAAGCCGGGCTGTGTCTCTCTTTGGCTCGGTCGGGGACCCTGGCTCGGCTCACCTCGGCTCGTCCGTCCGTGCGGGGTAGGGGTAGGCGTGTAGCAGCAGCAGCAGCCGCCTTGGGACTTGGCGCGCGCGTGCGTGCGTTCGGCTGTCTGTCTGTCTGTCTGTCCGGTGCCTTCGCTTTGCTTGTTTAATTTGGTTGGTCTGGTCCGGCTAGGATGGTTTTATTGAAGGATTAGCATTAGGGTAATCTCTAGCTGTCGTAGGTAGCTTAGAATTAGCAAGCGTGGATTGCACGTCAACACGCTCACAAATTGCACGGGATATATTGCCTTGCTAAACTTTAGCAATTAAAGTTCAGTCCCATTTAGTCCCAAATTTGCCAAACTTTCTTGCTAAACTTTGGTTGCTAAACTTTAGCCTATAAGTAATCTTTTGGTTGATAAACCTTGCTAAAAGTGGGGTGGACACCCTTTGCCTCCCGCCTATCTGGATACCCCCCTCTCGTTAAGGGCAAATAGGTCATTGCCCACCTTATTAAATGTTGTTTAGCCCATGGAACCAAACAGCAATGACTAAAGTTTATCAACTACAATTTAGCAACTTTTAGCCTTAGTAAAGGTATCCAAACAGGCCCGTTATAGACCGGTCTTTAAATGTAAAAAAGCCAGGACAGGGAGCGAGTCGGTCAGAAGGCAGTACGACAAGCAAATTCGGAGCAGTATATTCGCACGCATGCATGATGCATGCATGTATGGTGGCGGCTGGCCAGGAACGAATGCTACGGCCGGAACAGGCTCTCTGCTAGCTTTGGAATCCTCTACGAGAATATTGGATCTTTCCTGCGCGCACGACGCTGAGTCGCTGACCGGTTCCCCACCCGTGCAACCTGTCCCTGCCGCTGGTCTCTAGCTTCGATTCCCCTCCAGTGCGTGGCGCTGATGATCCCTAGGAAGCGCGCGCGACCCGCGAGCAACAAAGGCGCCATGCATGCAGCCTCTAGCGCATGTACGCACGTACACGTACGCGAGTTCGTTAGCGACAAGATCGCGTGGATCCATGCGTGGCGCCAAAAACCGCCACGGGAACGGGGAAGAGGTCAACGCACGCAGGGCGCGACGCGGCAACTGATGATATGGTGCACACGACGTACGAAGCCCGGAATTCCTCCGGTAGCTCGCCGGCCGGCCGGTGTCCCCCCCGGGGCCGTGCCAACAAGCAACACCGGCCCCTCGCCCATTAGCTTCCAATGCAAATCCACGTCGTCGTGTTTACGAGCGATAATATAATCGCTGTAAGTTTACAAGCAGCAAGACGAGATCGGATTATTTTTTTTGCAGTGTTTGCTAGCTAGCTGCCGCTGGCCTGCTAATTGGCAACATTGCTCCCGGTTTTCCAGGCGGTACGATCAACGAAGTTAGTTAATTGGATTCACCATTCATTGCCTGCCGTCTGGTGACGATTACTCCTAGCTGGAGTAAATATGGAACCAACAATCATTCCGTTTCGCAATGTAGAGCCGCCCTGCAAGATCGAGCACATCTCTATGCGTGCACCAACCAATAAAAGCATGCATGGTAATAATAGCAATTATTTAGTATAATAAGGTTATAATCCTACTGCGGTGATTAATCTAACCCAAAGAAAAGCTAGCTGAGCCGACAGCTGTGAATCTAGCTTTACGCTGCATTCTCCCCATTACGTTATGCAGTTGTGTAGTATTGTTCATATATGGCAGTTAATTTTAGCGATCGATCGGCGCCACTGCCCTGCGTGAGTACTTAGCTCTCCATCCACCTGAATTACTCTGCTGCTAACAGTTCAGATTATCCGTTATTACTTGTAGTAAGATAGGCAGTTGCCAATTGCACTCTTGTTGCTTGTAAAAGTTCATTCAAATCGAGTATCTCTGAATATCACCTACGATAGACGTAATAATCATTCTATTTCAAAAAAACGTGGGCGCAACAAAGCACATCTTACGCAAGCAAATAGAAATAAAAAAAAATATGCATGGGATTGCACCGCTGGTGATTCTAGTCCATGCAAACTGGCCGCTGATGCCTGATGACCGGACAACTGTGAATCTTCACGCTGACTTCTAATCCAGCTGTTTTCATCTTCATGACACGGTTTAAAGCAAGGCCGTGTATAAAAATTATAACAGCGCACAGCCCATGATTAACGAGGCTGGCTTACGTCGAGCCGGCTCGTGGCTCCCCCCGCCCGATCGGCTCGTCCGACCGAGCCGGGGAGAAAACGCGGAGGCACGGCCCATGATTTGATTTCCAGCGCAGCAGCTGCTGCCCGCGGCCCTCCTGAGGCGGGGCCCACGCGGGGTGGAGGAGAGAGAGGCAGGGACAGGGGTGGCCCACCGGCCCGGCCGTGCGCCTCGCTTTGCCGGGGCTTTTCCTGACACCCCCACAAACCCCCCGCAATCATTGGGGGCTCCTTCCCAACCCCATGCTCCACTGCTTAAACTATGCGCCCGCTCATCATTTCCTCCCCACAATATCCTTCCCTCTCACCAAATTTTTTTTTTCCTCAGGCCAGCAGGCCCCATCGTTCCTCCCTCCTCTTTCCAGTATTTTTTTCCTCCCCCATCTATAGAACAGAAAACAAAATCGCACAATCCTTTTTCTATTTTTCTATTTTGTACACCCTTTCCATTTTGTAGCAAAGTAATTAAACTGACTCTGCAGCGCACGTACGGAGATAGTCAAGTGAGCAATAAGCACGGCGACACGTCACGCCATCCGTTGCCGAAACCATTAGGTGGGAAAGATTTGCAAGGATCGTGCGCCCGCGCTAGCAACTTCGACCGCGATAGGCGGCGGCGCCCACCGCATATGGAGTGTTGGAGTCTTCATATTGATGGCATACTGCCGTAACAACAGGTGATTGTGAGTGTTGATTCTAAAAAAACGACATGCTATTTGTACATGTTCCTAGCATTTTATACAAAACACCACCCTTTTTCCAGCCTTTTCCCGCCCCCCATGTTCCTCTATCTCCTCTAACTGATCTATCAGTCCAACCTACCTCACCCCAGGTTGGAGGAATTATTGGCTGGGTCATGCTTGCCTCCCAGCTCCATCAGTGGTTGTTCGCTTGTTCCTCCATTCTTTGCACCGTGGGGCCTTGCACTTTCTCCTTGATGCACTCAATGATTGCGCCGAGAGCGCTTTACTCCCTTTTCCTCTCACTGAACTTGTTCTAGCTTCTCCTCTCTCTTTGTTTTTCCTGATAATCAAGTCTACGAATGTTAAACAAGTCTGGACATATCTTGGGCGGTCTAACCAGACATCAGATTCGGAATTTTGGGGAGTATAAGAGAAAACTAACAAACTTTTGAGTTACAAGTTGGTCTACTAATTGTAAGCCGCACCACATCATTAAGGCTAAGTGGTCTGGTAAGAGAAAAGGAATAGAGAATTTGGTCATGAATCAGGAGCTTTTGTCGATAATGTACTATATACAATCTCTGTTCTATTTAAGGTGCAGCCTGATCAGGTTTCATCGGCTTTAGTTAAATTAACCTGGGAATGTTCAACAGGAAAACATGACCGCGGAATCAAAACCAGACATCAGAATCAGAACTTGGAGCAAGCCAACAAAACTGAGTTACACTTGATCAACTGATTACATATACGCTACGCGACCATCATTAAGGTTAAGTGGTCGGTCTTGCTATGGGGGAGAAGGATTAGAAAAGTTAATCGTCAATTAGGAACTTTTAATCTGTTGATAACGTAGTATGATATCCGTAATCAGTTTCATTACCTTATAATATATCATGTCCAAGTTGGTAAAAGATGACGAAGCTTCTCAAGAGTGTTCAGAATCTTGGTAAATTAAAAGATGCATGATGAAGTTTCATTAGCTTATATACTTTTTAAATAATTAAAAAGACACATAGTGTTTATTTGATCAAAATTTACATGTAGGGAAGATTTTTTTTTCAGTAAATAAATTAATAAAAAGTTATGCAAGGTTAGCTGATTTTGATCCTCGCATCATTATCTTTGAATTGGTCCTTTCCTTTCTGCGGAGGGAACTAACTATTTTATTGGTGCATGATCATACACACATATATGTCATCTATACAATGATATTGGTCCCATGTTTTATGTATCTTGACATGACAGGGAGGATAGGACCGACCTTTCGCTGAAAGCTGCATTAAGCAGGTGGGGGGGTGTTTGAATAATGGCGTAGGACGTGCACTTAGGGTGGCGTTCAAGTCCCCTAGATGTTGTTGTCGGGTCAAGTGGCCCTTCTTTTTATAATTCCTTCCCTCCTCTCTATTTTATTTTATCGGTTAAGATTATATTTTTTTAATCGGCACTTGTCACACAAGGGCTAGCTAGAGCTGACCCTACCTATGAATTTCATGCATGGCATATGCTGCAGCTTCATGATGGTTTAGTATTGTTTAAGGTCAGAGCACATTTCGTTTTGTGGAAGAGTATTTTAGTTGAGATGTGATTGTTGAGAAAGGATATATGGCATCGTGCTGATGAAATGGTTGGTCGAAAAAAATGGGGCATCTATCACTAAGTATGTAGAATTAAATATGTTTATTCGAAAAAGTTATGGACGACGTGATTAGCATGAGGCACCAATAATTGGTACGCGATTCAGCTGGTAATGTCCACATCAACGAAAATGAGGATGCAAAGATTCATACATATCCGGAAAACAAACTAAACGCCATTTGTTGTGTCATTATCGCTTCTTCTTTTTTTATCGCTAATCGGCTCGTACTGTTGTCTTTGCTGTGGCGGAAGAGAATTCCTTTGCCAGACTGATTGTAGTCTCACGCAGAAACGCCACCCTTTTTGTGAGGAAAGGTTAAAAGATGAATGAGTTCTCAGCTGCACGAGCACGAGACCACCACTGGAGCGCCCCTGTAATCCTGAAAGAGTCCAAACAGCAGTAGAGTACTCAGTACTGTTCCTTTGCACTGTCGTAGGGGTACATTGGTGCGTGGATGTAGCAGCAGTATTTCCTCCCAGTTTGTTAACTTGTTTTTTTTCCCCCCTCGCTCGAGATCGCACACGGGCAAAGAAAGGTGGTGAGGCTGGGCTGGCAGGCCAGGCCAGCTGGGGGTCACGTGCGGCCCAATCATGCGACGGTCTGGTCCTCCTCGAAGCCCCTCGCGACGGTGTCGACCGGGCCCGGGCCCACCTGTACGAGGGGGAACCCGACTCCCCATGTGCCGCCCTCGTGGACGCGACGCGACGCGGCCGGTGCCCTCCTGCTCCGGTCGTGCTCGCGCGGGACTCGGGGGTAGTCTCGGCATCACGAAAATTTCCCACGCTCCACTTGGGCAGGCACACACCTACACCTACTGCACTGCAGGCAGCAGCGAGCTTATGATTGTGAGGTCCCGGATCTCACCAATCATATGATCCTCCCCCTGCAACCTGCAATGGCCTGCCTCATCGGTTGGACATCCACTACTACTTGCAATGGGGCCCGATGTATCGACGGTTGCCGCTGCTGATTATCTGGCTGTTTGATTATTGGTTGGTTACGTTAATTCATTCGTTCGTTGGTGTTTTTTCTGACGTGCATGTGGTGTGCAGATCTAAATCTAGCTAGCTACTTCCAGGTTTGTATGTCGAGTCATCATTCACATTATTGTTGAAAAGGGTACTCGTCAAATCGTCAATTTGTTCCCGTCAATCTTATTTTTCATGTGGATCAAAACTAGGCTTATATTGCGACGGGAGAAAGGACCCCTTCCTCCGTCCCAAATAATAGGTCATTTTGATTTTTTTAGATTCATAAGTATTATTTTGCATCTAGACATAGACTATATATAAGTTTATAACAAAGTCTATGAATCTAAAAAATTAAAACGATCTATAATTTGAGACGGAGGGAGTGCTTGTTACAAGAATTGAGAAACAGTTGGATCATATCACAAAAGTTTTGCTGGCAATTAAAAAATAAATGGTGGTGGAGCCGAGTTGACAGTGTAAACTTGTTTACTACTCTTAGAAGCTATATGGTTTCTAGAGCATGCCTACAATGCAAGTCGGAGCTATGCCGAGATTGATGTTGAATCTAAGCAACGTTGTCAAGCTAATGCTGTTAAGAATGAGTAAATTGCTACAAAAGGTATGTGAAACACATTGCTATTAGCATTTTTTTTCATTTTTTTTTAAAAAAACACGAAACAAGAAGACACACAACGCTATAAATTGCGACCTACTCCTGCTACAGGCGGTAGCTAGTGCGAGCCTGGCCGGTGGTAGAGTAGAACAGCATGCTGCAGTCATATGCAGAGATGCAGCAGGCCGGAGTGCCGGCAGAGCAACGTGACGGCCAGCTGGGCGTTCGTTAGCTTTCAGTTGCAACCATGAATGACCGACCGATGCAGCAGCATGCGGTAACGACCGAGCAGATGGGTCGAACGAACCGTGCAATGCTCTCTCTCTGGGGGCCGGGGTCGTTGTACAGTTGTACAGAGCCGGACCAGTCCATCCACGCATCTATCGGTACATATCATCATCATCACCTCATCTGATATTCTGATCCAAATAATTGGAAAACCACCATCGAATTATTGGCGCGAACTGTATGTGAGGATTAGAGAGTACAATGATAGTACCGGATATGAACATGTTTGTGCTCTCCACACCATACACACACACACACACATGGAGTGTGTGTGGTAACACATTGCATTATATTGCATGATATGTTCCACTTGCTCCTGCCAATAATAACGAAAATGCTAGCTAGTAGGCCTTTGTTAGAGATTGCGATATGTAGTAAACATTTCTCTTTTACAAAGGGTGCGTCGAAAAGGTACCAATCTAAAAATTTGATGCCATGATTTATATATAGCACATTCTCATAATTAAAAGTTTACATTTCAAATTTACAATGACATGTACATATATACTGCCATCATATATATAGGTTCCTTTTTCTAAGAAATTACCATCATAGGCTCCTAGGTAGATATTATATTGAAGCGGTACTGCGGTACATTTTGTTTGTGGACGGGGACAGTGTCAATGTATGAGACGGCTTACATTTACAAACCAAGGCAAGGGTGTACTACTACTAGTACTTGATTTGCCGGCCCGACCGTGGTGTGCGGGCGATCGATCAATGCAAGTTGATGATTAGTAAATTATTGCGGCATGTAATTAGGCAGCTGGATCGATGGATCGGTCGGTTAACTGATGCATCATGTTGCAAGCATGTTCCTGCAGGGGTGCACATGGCCACCCCTCTGGCGGTAATCATTTCGACCATCCTGAACCTGAACGAGATCGACGGATCATCATATGGATCGGTATGTATGCTGGAGCCTGGAGGAGGAGGAGGACAGGATGCATGTGTGGTCTGCGTATCCCAATAATTGTGTACGTGGGAAGCTACATGCCCTGATGACTGTTTCTTCACCCTTAATTTGTTTTGTTTAGTACCGATGCTACTTGGACCGAATAATTTGCTCATGCACTTCTTCTTAATTAATTAAGCAGCATGATGGTTACGCTTTTATTATTTTTTTTTGCCGAGTTGATAACGGTGCTTGAAGATATATAGAGAATGTATTTTCTTCAAATGGTTATAAAACTAATAATGTGCTAATGATATACTCCCTCCGTCCCACAAAGACTGAGGGTGTCCATATAACTTTCACACAATCCAACAAAAGCTCTCATAATACCTTCTGACCTAGTTAACAAATCGATCATTTACTCCCACCATCGATGCCCGAGCTAGACTCGTTAAATAAGGAAGGCTAATAGGCCTGATAATTACTGCAAGCGTGCATGCATAATTAATTCTACTCGGTAATCCATCCGATTAAGAAGAGTTATTAGGGGTACTTTTGACTTTTAGCATTGCTACTATCTTGTCTAAAATTTTCTAAACGAATAGTCTTTGTAGGACGGAGGCAGAATTGCATACAAGAAAAGGAAAATAAATAGTGCATCTCAAGAAAAAAAATGCATTTTTCCCTTCTTATTTCCGTCCCCCTACAAAAATGCATCGCACTAATAGTACTAGTGTGTACTTTATTTATTTGAGACACGGCAAGAAATGCACCATTATTATATTGCACCGTCGTAGAGATCGATGTAAATGTTGCACATCAGCAATGGTGCTGTATGGCTGTATGCAGACTTGCAGAGGGATCGGAGGAGAGGATTGCAACTGGAGATGATGATGCATATGGCGCATCCAGGCCGTTGGTCTCGGTCCCGCTACCGTCCAAACCAGCGCACCCATTCCTGGCGCACGTCGTCGCCATTGCCCTAGCAGCCACAGCACGCGAGATCTTGGACAGCCGCGGCAAATCCGGGTCCCGGTTCACGAGGAGAGGCCGGCTCGATCGACGACTGCTAGCTCTCTTGAGCAATGGCCAATGGCGCATGGTCGTCGTCGCTGCCAAGCAATGCAATAGACCTAGCTAGCTAGCTACGGGGGCGATTATATTAAAGTAGGCGACAACATGGCCCTAATCAAACCCTAAACAAATCACGGGCGACGCGACGACGAAGACGGCGGCGGCGATCGATCGACGGGGAGAAGGAAATAAGGAAAGCAATCGACTACGATGAGCAAGCTAGCTAGGGCACGCAGGGGTGCATGTGGGCGTTGCCGTTGCGTGGAATCCCAAGGCGGGGGCGCCAGCGAGGCCCGGCGTACGGGCATGTCGCCCACACGTGCAACGCCGGTCAGCGGCCCGGCCCCGAGCTTTATCTGCCAGTCAACATTCGGCCCTGTCAGCACCGCACTATTTTATCATCACGGCCCCAAGCTAGCTAGCCTTTTCTTTTCTTTTCTTTAATTTAACTAGCAAATATACCCGTGCGTTGCTACGGGTACATGAAAACTACATCGATATATTACCATACTATATATAATATGGTCTATATGTAGCTAATCATGTTTTAATATGGACCTAACCATGTTTTAATATGACTTAATATATACTTTTGATGTTATATTTGATAATTTATAGAAGAGTAATAGCTATAGTTGAGTTTTATTAGGTTGAGGATCGGAATGACTGTAGTTGAGAGTTATAAGGGCCTGTTTGTTTCCACCCCCTAAAACTTTAGCTCCTAAAAAGTGACTAAAATATGACTAAAGAGCCAAACACTATGACTAAAAGTGACTAAAAACTTTTAGGAGGCTTCAATTTCTTTAGGAGCTCCCTCCCTCTTAAAACCTCCTAAAACCCATCCTGGACCCCCACTGACCTCATTTATTGCCCCCCCCTCTCTCCTTCCCTCCCGCCCAGGCCCTCGCCGCCGTTCCGCCCGCCGCCGGTGTCCCTCCCCGCTCGGCCCCCGCTCCCGCTGGCAGCGTCCTTCCCGCCGCCCGCCGCCGCCGCACGGCAACCCCACCCCCGCCTCCCCCGCTCCCTTGCGCCGCCGCACGGGACGGCCGGACGCTCCCCCGCCGGATCCCCCCCCGCCGCCGGATTCGGGCAAGGGAGGACCGGGAGGGGGGCGGCGGCCGGATAGGGGGTGGCGGCCGAGGGAAGGAGAGAGGGGAGGGGTGCCGGCGGGAGGAGGGCGCCGGCCGCTGCCGACGGGAGCACCGAGAGGGAGGGGCGTCGGCGGGAGGAGGGTGTGTGTGTACAAGGAAGCGGGAGGAGGGGAGATGTGGGCAAAGAAGGAGCAGGGGTATAGGGAGGGTAGTATGGTCATTTTGCCACAATATTTATTGCTTTTATTCAGTTTTAGGAGGTGGAACCAAACATGTTTTAGACTATGGACTAAAAACTGACTAAAATATTTTAGGAGCTAAAATTTTAGGAGGTGGGAAACAAACAGGGCCTAAGACTAATATCTATTTAGATGTTTGCAAATTAATTAATTAATGTATGGACTTATAAATTATAGTTATCAACCACAAATTTGATTTTTGCATATCATTTTTTACCTTTTCTCTGATAATATCTTGTGTGTTGAATATAACCCAATCAGAAGGACTGCATTGGAACTTTTAATTTATTTCAATGCCCTTATTACCTACCTAAAGGACCTTTCTTTGAAAAAATATGTTTGTAAAGGGCTGTCATCTAAAAATGCAAGACTCATCTAAAATTTCTCATGTGACTCCCCTGCTTGACTTCTCTTCTCCCGTGCCTTCTCTCATCTCTCGATCCTCTATCTCTCTTCCTCGCGAAATCCTCGCGAACCACGTAGCGGGGAGAAAGGCGCAGCGGGGAGTGTCATGGTCATGGGACAATGGTCGGCGCTGCCCGGCAGGCCACATGGATTTGGGCAGGAGGGGCACGACGTGACGGCCGGCGAGCGTCGTGGGTCGCGGCGCGGCGTGCGAGCGACGGGCTGCGAACAGAGGAGGTACTGGTTCAGGACATTGATGTTGCACTGAAGTCTGTACAGAAATGTGCTTTATGGACAGGAAAGTTAGAGATAATTATCTTTCGAACCGTGGCTCTTCTGAAGAAAAGTCCTATCTAAAACTTGTAGCCCTCTGATTCATCTACAACTTTTCTTAAAGGATCGTGGTGAGTTCGTGTTTGATTTTGGACTGAAAAAGTAAGCATTGAAGAGCTGCAAGTGTTTCAAATTTACTGAAATTCATAGCTCGATATCTTTCCAACCAGTGACCACTGGACCTTAAACAGAAACGTGGATTTCGAACAAAGTTCAGAGGCCTTTATCTCTCAATCCTTTGATCGTTGGAACAAAAGTGCTATCTATCACTTGTAGCTGAGTGAATCAGCTACATTTTTGGTTAAAGGCTCTAGACGATTTGAGGAATGGTTTGGTCGATTTTCATCAAGGAACAGGCCGGTTTCCCCCATATGTGCTTTGTTACCGCGTTGCTCCAGCTGCTCGCCTGTTTGCTTGCCGACAGCGCCGCCGCCTTCCCTCGCCTGGCCGCCACGCAGCTGCTGTCTCTCCACCGAAGCTCCCTACGTGTCACGCGCACACCACCTTGGCCGCTTACCCTCTGCTGTCTCCTCCGGCCTCTAAATTGGACGATTAGACGCACTTAAGCCAGTTTAAGTTGGATGGTTCCGCCACGTGCACTCAACGGTTACCTTTTTATTGAGATATTGGCATGAGTAATGCCTTTCATTTAGCTATGAATTAGAGTATACAAGGTGCCATAGACCTCAGCCAGACTGGGGTGGCCAAATATCTTCAGTTAATTGCGATGGGGCAGGTAACTGCTGTTTAATATCCGACAATAAGAATTAGCCTGTCTCCTCTGCCTGTTCCATTTGCCAAATTTATTTGCCTGAATTGCTCTTTCGCGGACATCAACTATTGAGCATTTGTAGCATTGATTAAGTCACAGGCTGCCACAACCACATGAATGGCCATCGTTAGGAACAGTCAAGGAAGCAGATTCAGAGAGCTAAGTTGTCTATTGCATATCTATCTGATGTGTTTTGAATGACAGGGTTGGGGGATGACCCATGGGCTCCCCTCAGCACCTCCTGAGTTAAGAGTGACAGAGCCTTTGCAAATAATTGGGTGAAGGTGACTGCTTTTAACCAAAACCCATTTGCTCATCTAATTGTGGCAACTGCAGTCTCCAGAGAGGTTGGCCGTTTGGCCGACTTGATAGGATGACCATCTTTTTGAGCTCCCGCTCTAGAACGAACGCATCTTTTCTCTGAATCAACAAGCTGGCAGCTACAGGAGAAAGCAGAGACTCCCAATGGACTGTCAGCAAACTAAAAGTTTTACAAGAACAAACACTTCTTAAAAATGTGCAAGAACAAATATTTCTTTTACAAGAACAAATACTTCTTTTACCATTTACTTGACTTGGTGTTACTTATTTCGCTTAATCATAATGTAAACCTCAAACTAAGCATACTACCTTTCTCAGTCAATTGGAATATTGCAGAATCTGCAAGACTTTCTGCATGGAACCATCCCTAGGGCAACCAAAACCTGAATTTCTTGCAGAAAATTATTCAACAGCGCCAGTGAACCTATTCTGGATTTCTTTGTTCATTTAGTAGTGTGATCATTAGCTGTTTTGAGTGGGTAAAGGTAATTGGCTAAAACATGTCGGGCTTCCCCAGCCCCAGGGCTCTGTTGGCATCTTTGTGTAAACCCCAAATGCCAATGGCACAGAATATGCAAGGCTTCAAGTGGATGAAGGTGAACAAGGACTTTCAGAAGTATGTGATATGTATTTTTTTTTTTGGCAGATCAAGGCCAGATGCAAATCTCAAAACTGCAACCTTTGGGATGATCAGATATTATAACCATCTGTATTTGCTTAGGTGAACTCAGCAGAAGTGGGTGCTATAGAAGGAATTCTAGTTGGGGAAAGCTAAGAAAGGTAGAAGAATTACACAGTTTGGTCTTTTTTGTACCATAGCTAAAACCATTTTACCGGATTCTAATAGAGCTCTATCATTGTGATAAATGTGTAAGTTGGATGAGAAAACTTAACAGTAATGGCAATGTGCTGAAACATAACTTTGTATTTCACTGTTCCAATCACAAGAATTGACCCAAACTAACAGAGGTCAGTACCTCAGAGCTTTATAAATTGTAATTCATGTGTGTTTCAGTCTGCAACATTACAGATATCGTACACCTTCTTACCTACTTTACAGACTACACGACTGAACTTGCATCGAACATTACACTTTTGCAATGAGCTCATACTGCTCTGATATTTTTCAATGTCCTTTATCGCCTGCTTCAGTTTGCTGCTGATATCACCCAATGCCCACACCAAAGAAATATGTGGCCGTGGATTCTGCCAAATGATCAAATGATAATAAAATAATTTTGTTTAAATTTGGTGACAGAATTAGAAGTGTTGTTATAAAGTTCTAGTCATTTTAGTCTCAGAGAGATTCCTGATTACTTCTTCATTACTGATATTTCAAAGTAACTACTATTAGTATACATATAAAAAGCACCAGCTTCATTTTTCCATTGCCATTAGCTTAGGGAAATGTCGGACAATTCCACCATAGGGATGAATTGGCAATTGAAGCTTTCTTTTGAAGCAAGGTGCTAGATTTATCAGTTCGTATGAAATTATGTGAAATCAAGGAAAGCTACATGTTCCATATTATCTTATCGCTCATCCTAAACACTCAAAAAACGCATAACTTATATCCATTACCTTGTAAAACTCAGGAAGACCATGCAATCGATATACTTCATCTACCATAAGTATCTGCTTACTTAGCTGCAAAGAAAATTGAGGGTAGTGAGCAAAGATACATTGAGGCATTATGCATATAAACACAAGATGGTACTAATATATACCTCTGGCAAACCAGTTCTTGTAACTTCTAATGAAAGAAATGACCGCGTACAATCGTCATTGACAAAGTGCTCCCACTTATTGAACTCCATCCAGTACCTTCATTCCAAATGTATAAAGCATCTCCATAAGTGACAATGAGACAAATAAGCACAAAAACGAATACTGTGCAAGTGCAACCATAATTCTGCACAGGAGATTATCCACAGAAGGGACAAGCTATTACTCACTAAGCAGCAAAGTTCTTAAGAGACGACTGACCGTTGTTGCAACTGGAACTTTTGGCGAAGCATTGCAACGAAGGAGTCAATTTGATGCACCTGAACTGCAACAGGTCTTCCTAAGCTTACATGAAACTCCCTGCTCAAAAGCACTTTCTCAAGCTTCTGTTCATCCTTGCACAATTCAGAAAGTGCATAGTCTGCATCAACAGCATAAAGATCCGGCACAAGAGATGCAGCTCTTTTCATAGCAAGGGCCAGCTGTTTCTTTGCATCTGAAGGTATGACAACTGCATAGGACAAAGCTTATGCATTAGCAAGGAGCAGTTTCTAGATTTTAAAAATGAAGGTTGCAATCCTAGCTCTACAAGTGCGTTCAGTAAACGTTGTGGCAGTAGTACCATATGATGAGCACAATTTTGAGCCAAACTGTGTGACTAATAGCAGACCTCCCTGTTGTAATTGTAATGTTGTCCTAGACGTCTCAGTAACAAAATATGTTGCCAAGTTTTTATTTCCTCATTCATCCTATTAATTTGATCTTATATATCTTATTGCACATTCATTACATCAAAGGACTACAGCACTTGTAGCGCGGCCAAAGAGCAAAAGCGCATACCAGGGATATAGACATGTACAGCGTAGTTGCCTTCCACATGTGGGAAGCTCCGGACACGACTCCCCTGCGCCATCGCCGAGTAATCTACAACAGGTATGGTCCCCAGATACCGTCAGCGAATCAGCAGCAAAGGTTCGAAGAGAAGGGGGCGCGAGGAACCATGCCTACGAAGTTGGGGGGCTGGAGGAGGTCGAGGGGAGGTGGAGGGAGCAAGGCCGAGGCTTCTGGAACCTCCGGGGCCCCGGCGGGGGCGGCCGCCGGCTCACCGCCGTCAGAGTCGGAGTCGGACGCGTAGTTCGCCATGAGCGCGTCCATCGGTGCCTGGGACTGGAACCCACACCAACGGCTTCCTGGATCGGGTCGGGGATCGCGTTCTCCCGCTGGATGCCGGCCGAGTCGGCGGGGTCGGCGGCGCGCACGGGACGGAACGGTGGTCGCGGAGCCCGGTCGCCACGGCCGCGCCGCCCGGCCTCGGCCCCGGCCGCCCGCGCCGCCCCGCCCGCCTCGGCGGGGGAGAGGGAGGAGGAGCCGGGGGAGAGGGAGTGGGGGCCGGATCCGGATCCAGGTCCAGATTCTGGAAGTTCTGACAAGACCACAAGCACCGGCGTGGCACTGGCGCGAGCGGCGTGTGTGGCGAGCGGCGCGCGGCGCTGGCAGGCGAGTGTCGAGCGGCGCTGGTGGGCGGTGGCGAGTGGCGAGCGGCGCTGCCGATGGGGGCGGCGACCGCGCCGCAAGCGAGGAGCGAGGAGCGAGTATAGATGTCCATGCAACCCGCGGCCCGTTAGCCCGGTATGGAGCCTGTTTTTTCCCGAACGTAGTCCGGCCCAGCACGAAGTTCTTCGGGCCCGTGCTGATCCAGCCCGGTAGCTCGTGCCGGGCATGGGTCGCCACCCCGGCACGACGGGCGGCCCTGCCCGACACAATTTTTAAAGGCCGTCCCGAGATGGTCCGTTAATTCAATGGTCTCATCTAGTCCTCAGCCTCCCCTCCGGGCTTCGACCTCCGGCGGCCACCTCCCTCCGGCCTCCGCAGCCGCCTCCCCTCCAAGCTCCAGTCCTCCGCCTCCCCTACGGTCTTCCTCCGGCGACGTGCCATGGTGAGGGGCGAGTGAGCAGCGCCGGCGGGTAGGGAGTAGGCCGAGGCCACCGCTCCACCTCTCCTCCCCTCCACCGCCGCCGCCCCTCCCTCTCCTACCCTCTGCCCCTCCCGGTGGCCGGCGCGGTGGCGCACTCGCTTCCACGGCTGTGATGGCGAGCAAGCAAGCGGTGGCGACTGGCAAGTACTCGGTGGCGACTGGCAAGTACTCGGTGGCGCACCTCTTCTCCCGCTGGATGCCAGCCGAGTCGGCGGGGTCGGTGGTACGCACGGGACAAAACGGTGGTCACGGAGCGCCGCGCTCAACCGCCCTGGTGCAGGCCCGGCCTGCTGCGATTTGGAATTGGAGAAGGCGGTGGTACCAGGACCAGGAGGCAGGAACTATTTGGGAGCATTTGGGAGCCGGCTGAACCAAATTTTTTGAACTTTTTGTGCAATTTCTATTAAGGCAAAATAGTCATTTTGATCCCTCAACTTTATTCTAAGGGTCAAGTTCATCCCTTTAGCGGTGGCGGCCATGGTGAATTTGGTGATTGGCGAGGGCTTCACTTATCCTCACCTCTGCTTTGGGGAGGTTTAGGTGAAGGCGAGATAGGGGGAGATGGAAGATGTGGAGATATTTTTGGGCTCGCAAATGGCTGAATGGTGGTTGTGAAGCGATGCCAACATATTAGGAATAATCGAATAATAACGTGAGAGCACGTAAGGACCTGTAGCAACGCACGGGCATTTCTGCTAACATGCATACGTTGCCAAGATCGAGGTGCAGTAGAACGCAGTGGCGATGTTGGTGTACCTCTCCTTGACGACCGACACTGGGCCTGTGGTAGCCACCTGCTGCTGTTCTCCACTCTCGAAGCTGTCATGCTACTCGGTGAGCCTCGTGGAGGAGGAGGCGGTCGTGGCCAGGATGGAGCCAAAGGGTCTAGCATGTGTGGGTGGCCGCTTCAGAGCAGAAGAAGCGAGTAGCAGGAGGTTTGGCAGCTCCACGCCAACAACCACGGTGAACAAGGTGTGGCTAACAAGGTTTGCGGCAAGAAGATATACATCGCACATCGCTTGCTGCAGGTATCGCTTTTACTTGTCATCTTGGTTTTTGTGTGTTGTGAGCCGGACGCATAGTTCGCCATGAGCACATCCATCGGTGCCTGGGACTAGAACCCACACCAACGACTTCCTGGATTGGGTCGAGGATCGCATTCTCCCGCTGGATGTCGGCCGAGTTGATGGGGTCGGCGGCACGCACGGGGCGGAACGGTGGTCGTGGAGCACCGCGCTCAACAGCTCAGGTGCCAGCCCGACCCGCTGAGATTTGGAATTGGAGAAGGCGGTGGTACCAGGACCAGGAGGCAGGAACTATTTGGGAGCATTTGGGAGCCGGCTAAACCAAATTTTTTTGAACTTTTTGTGCAGTTTCTATTAAGGTAAAATAGTCATTTTGATCCCTCAACTTTATCCTAAAGGTCAAGTTGTGGCGGCCATGGTGAATTGGTGATTGGCGAGGGCTTCACTTCTCCTCACCTCCGCTTTGGGAGGGGGGGAGGCGAAGGGGGGAGATGGAAGTTGTGGAGATATTTCCGGGCTCGCGAATGGCGGAACGGTGGTTGTGAAGCGAAACCAACATATTAGGAACAATCCAATAATAACATGAGAGAAGTAAGGACCCGTTGCAACGCACGGGCATTTCAATATTCGGCCCTGTCAGCACCGCACTATTTTATCATCACGGCCCCTAGTTAGCTAGCCTTTTCTTTTCTTTTCTTTTCTTTAATTTAATTTACTATATATGCCCTCCGATCAAGTAGCAATAGAATATACTACTATATAGTTTGCCATATAATGTGCGCGCGTAACTTTTTTTAACAAAAAAAATAATATGTGCGTAATCATATCATTTAAGACCATAGCACTAGCACACAAAAAAGCATTTAGATTTACACAAAGAAATAATTTACTAAATTTATCTCTCTCTCTTTTTATATATGGGATGCTTGGTAGATTTTTTTTTTGTCAAAGTATATGTGTTCTTGCTTTATATATATTTGCAACCTTAAATGACCACAAATAAAACTTGCGATCATATGGTTGCAGTATGGTTGCAGGGCCATAAGCGACAAGGAGACACCAGCGGACAGCAATTTACATTATATTAGGACCAACTTGCTAGCTAGGTGTTTTTATTTTATGAAACAAAAAAAGGGGAAATAAAAGAGAAACTTTGCTGCTTTGCGCTTCAACACATGGCCAGTTTCCGGGCGGCTTCGTGCGTCGTCGTCGGCGTCGCATATGCGCGCTCGTGCGCGCGCCCCGCCGGCATCCGGTTCGCTCGGCCGGTCATGTGTTCACCGGCCGGTCATCATCGTCTCTGGCGAGCTCATCGTCTTCACGACTGATGAAAACGGTGGCAGAGGCATCCGTCCACGTGCGCGCGGAATTTACAACGATCCGTCGTACCGCGACTGCACGCGGGGCAGCTCCTGTTCGGCTGGCAATGGCATGTTACCGGCGGGTACGTCGTCGTGGTCGTGGCCGGCCACGACGTCCACGTCTGCAGCCACCTGCTTGCCACTCCGATCCCGCTGCCATAGCTCGGCGTGACAGCATGAGTCTCTTCTGACTGTGCATGCTGGGGGTCACCGGGCCATCATCATGAAGCCATGCAAGATTATCGTCAGGCATTACATGTGTATACTGTGTAACCTGCAGCCATGAATGTAATAATAATCAGCTATTGGCCGTACCTTCTGAATCTGAAATGCTGCAGGAGTCCTCTTGTGCGAACGCAATTATCCTCATCACTTGAAAGGTTCAGACATCAAGCTGCAGGTGGGTTTGGGACTTTCAGTCGTCAGGGGGATGGGAACGGAGTATGCTGCTATTTGTGTTCAACTGATGCAGGGATTTCCCATTTTTCACTTATATTGGCAGCATCTCAGTTCACAACATACTAGTACTAGTCATACTGATTTGGGCCGAGTAATTTCCGATAACCAGAACGAATTGGTCTGCTGTACTCTATTTGCTGAATCACTCTAGTTGTATATGCTTTTGGTTTTGGTTCCATACATAAATGGATAACTAACTGTAACCAATGTTCACCTAAACGTTAAACGGTAGTCGTTCAGTCACCTCTTGAGTAGCGAGTTGGTTGTGCAGACGGTGTGTACACGGGCAACACGTTTTTGTACGGATCAATAAAAAATGCCATGTTAATATGGTATCGACATATACAAATTAGTGGAGTATGTGTACAAGATCACGCATTAACACATTGGCATGGACAGGAAACTACTAATTCTCCGTTCTCAAAGTTAAACGACATCAATACATCACTAAATACCGAATACATAAGTTCAGATATGGTTTAATCTCACTTCTCAGTTCTCACAGTTCAAGCCCAAAATTTTCCACCTCTCGCCCAAGAGCCACCATGACCAGAACGGCCTATTACACGGGCTGCACGCTGAGTAAAAATGTTTTCTCTCATTTTTTATAAGCCGTTTACACCGTGTATGACCGTGTACACAGGTTAGCCATGTGTAATGGACCATATATGCCTGCACGGTATCCTATCGAGTAGCGTGTACACGGTGTGTATACGGGTTACATGGCCGTTTATGGCAACATTGACTATAACTATAAAAGTCAAGCTACATGAACCAACTAACTACAGTCATAAGTTACCTTTAACACGCATTTTTCTTAAAGTTGACACACGTATAGTATAGATGATACGTACATTCTAGTTTTGCTTAGTTTTAAACCAACTTCCAATAATGTTGATTGTGTCCGAAGTCGACGTAGCTAGTGGTTTAAAACAAAAATTTCAATTCACACTTGTGTGATCACTGGTCAAATCCTTTTATACATTGTCGATGGAGAATTGGAGAGAGAGAGAGAGAGAGAGAGAGAGAGAGAGAGAGAGAGAGAGTAGGTGGGTGTGTATTCAATCTTATAATAAGGCACCGTCTATACAATATCTAAGCGAATACAATGATTAGTTTTTCTCGTAAAGCTAACTTGCATTTCCTGCTAAAGACAGGGATTATTTGCATCGAAATGGTTCAGCAGCTTGAGTTTCAAGATATCTCAAACAAAGCAAAAAAGAATCCAAGGGCATACACAAAAAAGGGGCGCTCCATTAGTAGTAGATAATCAACTCTGATACAGAGCGGTTGTTGGTTAGCTTCGACGTCTACTGTCATTGATCTCCACAGCTTTTCACATGGATTTACATCGATCCTCAGGGAGCTCAACAACCGATCCTAACTTTGCTAAAAAACTACACCTGCATTTCCCTCGAAAGATACACAAAGATTTAAACTTTTCAGCTACACTTGCTTTGCAGTTGTAACTTCACCATCTATCTGGCCGCCTTGACAGCCTTTGCGGCGAGTCCAGATGAGGTCCCGTACGCCGCCGCGCCAGCGTCTCTGAACCCGCAGAAGAACTGCCGGTGCCCGGGCAACGTCGTCGCCGGCGCCGCCGGAGAAGCTACGGCGGCATTGGCAGTGCCAATGTGGGCGTGCGGGTGCGCGGCGGGAACGTTGGTCGGGTTCGATGAGGACGAGGCGACGCGCCTGCAGGAGAGGCACATCGTGAGGGTGGTCAGCGGGGGCGCCGGCGCCGGCGCGGCGGCCGCGGCGTTGAGCGCCCTGAGCTCGGCGACCTCCTTGGCCAGGCGGCGGTTCTCCTCGGCGAGCTGCTCGCACCAGCGCTTGAGGTACTCGCAGTCCACCTCCGTCTGCTTCAGCTTGGTCCGGGCGCGGCGGTTCTGGAACCACACCTCCACCTGCCGCGGCCGCAGGCCCAGGCTGCTCGCCAGCGCCACCTTCTGCTTCTGCACGAGATCAGAACGAGCAACCGATCGATCAGCCATGGCGTTCTGCAGCATATATATTTATATATGTGTATATATCCATCCATTGATTATTTCCGCGGGTCGAGGCGTACCGGAGTGAGGGTGTGGTGCATCTTGAAGCACTCCTCGAGCACGGCGGCCTGGTCCTTGGACAGGCGCAGCTTCTTGCGCGCGGCGCCATCGTCGTCCTCGTCGCCGCTTCCGGCGCCGGCCGACCTCTCCGCCGCCGCGCGTTTTCCACTTCCGCTGCCGCTCGACACCGGGCTGCCGGCGGGTGAGCACCGCCTCTCCCTCTCCTCCGCCGCGGCCGGGCTCGCCTCCCGCTCGGCGGCCGCCGCGACGGCGGCATTGCCGGAGTAGCAGAAGCTGGGCTGCAGCGCCGCTAGGCCTAGGCCAAGACTCAGCCCAAGATCCAAGCTTTGAGGCGCCATGCTTACACCAATCACCAAGCTAGATAGCTAAGCTAGCTGGGGATGGAATGGAAGACAGAAAGTGCAATCGAGTTCGCCGCTGCGCACTGGCCGCCGGAGTTGGTGAAGAAGGAATGCGGGAGAGGCGGGGTATAAATAGAGGGATCCCGAGATCGACCACCGAGATCATCATCAGTTGGAGGAGGGGATGGTACTGCAAGTGGTCGACAATGATGAGCTGGGCGCTCGTGGGGGTGGATCTCCATCTCCGCGGCGGGGGAGGGGGGATTCTTTGATTAGGGAGCTCGAGATGGCGGGCTTTGACCCTTGAGGGCGCAGCGGGGGCGCGTCGCCGGAGTAATCAACTGGGGTAATTTGCTGGCTAATCCAGGTCCCCAGGTGAGATTACGCTGGATATACTCCATGTGCTGCGCTAGTGGCTAGTGGGTGTCAGGCGACCCAAGGGGAATATTTTTCTGCAGGGCGCAGTACGATTGTAGCGGGGCAGATCATTCGATCTGCGTGAAAAAAAAATACATGCAATAATGCGGTTGCGTGATTGCACTGGTAGGGCTGCCTGCCGGTTCTGCAAATCTGCAATACTAGAAGCTAGTGCTAACTGCTACGAGGTGGTGCTAGTAGTAGTCAGAACATACTCATACTAGGATCCTCTGTTCAAGAAATACAACGTGTATTTTATTTTGGCCAATGACCTTCAATACTCACATACTCGGTTGTTCGAGAATGCAAACGTGTATTTTATTTTGCGATCTTCAATGTTAGACTTGTATCTTTGTATTTGTTCACAAAATGTGCTGATTACAGCTACATAATCAATGTAGCGTGGAATATTTTTCAAGAATGAATCTAGCTATAGACCTAATTTTTTGTTTGACCTTTTCTTTTAAAATAAAAAATGCACAATGTATTTTGGAACAGAGGGAGTAAGGTTTATTTCGGTAGCTTTCCTGGCAAAATCACTGCAACGGACAATACTACTAACATTTCCCTATAGTTTCTTTACAAGTGGCCCATGGTTCCTAGTATATTTAGATAACTACATACCATAACTATGGCTAATTAGTTTTTTGTTGGAAATTATGTCGTTGATGATTTAATAAAATTGTTGGGGCGAATTATACTAGAAAAAATGTCAGCCACTCGAGAGAAAAATAAGGAAAAAGTACTAAAGCTGTTGGTACTCATTTAAAATAAAATGTCGGGATAGGTAGCTAGCATTTCTTCTTGTGACAGATCCAAATTTAACTTGGGGCCATAATCTAACGATGGATGTGCATACACGCACTGTTTGCATGCATTGCGCATATTCTTTCCACTAGTGCATAATAAACAGGCAGCAGAACCACAAATGCAGCCCTATTACTCACCTCACCACATCATGATGATCAAGTGGTCCGTTATTAGCTGTTTAATCAGCTCCAATAATCTTTCCGTTGGACGTACGAGCGAGATTCTATTCTTATTCTTATTCTTCCGTTAGTCGTTAATTGCGCGCGCGCACAGTTGTACACAGTACGTACTAACATGAAAAGAAACCTAGCTGATGATCAGGTAGACAGAGAGTAGTGCTAGCTCTCCCGGATTAAAGGTGCACCCCAGCTTATTGGGCATCATGCATCAACAGTAGTGGATCCTAAGCAACATAATGCTGAACTAATCATGCCCTAGATGCTGAACTAATCATGCATGCGGCTATAGTAGCTAATAGCTAATGAGAGCCGCATAATTGCCCGACAGGGCCATGCTGTGGAGATGATGATGCAGCGACTAAAGGCGAGCAGCACTACCACACTACTGTACTACCCACGTACGTGCGTGTGGGCATGCATGCAACGCTTTATGTAGTATATCTGATGATGATGGAAAGTTAGCGAGTTAGTATTAGCTTTGTGTTAGTTGGTTAATCTAGCATCAAGCTCGACGGGTCAGTGTGGGCCCACGGCGACAAACTGTCAGTCTCGCCCTCCGTCGAATCATTGCGCGCGGCCGGGCAAGGGAAGCTCGCACCTCACATGCACGGTTCCGGGGCTGTCCGGCTTGAAAGCTCAGACCGGCCACTGTGTTCTTCGTTCTCAGTGTACTTTCGTTTAATCAATCATGCCAGTAATCAGACGCCGGTTGGGTTAATCATAGAGTACCATATGTGTTACTAGGTGCACTTAAAAAAGAACTTGAAAAAAGACGTGCAACTGATAATTCAATTATGTTTAAGTAAGTACTCTGCAGGAAATGTATATAATACTTTCCAGCAATTTAATAATTCAATGTATTTATTAATAAATAGATATATATGTGTGTTGATGAACTTAGTACCAATGCAAAAACCAAATGGCAAATGATTCCCTTCTGAAAATTTAATAATCCAGCAATTATCTAGGAATCCTATGAAAAAAAATATATTACTATATCTATATTCTAGTACTTGACTGGTGTGCTCTAGGTACATACCACACTATCATTGGGCTGGGCCTCCGATGGATCCATTAATCCACAGTCCAGATCTGGATATGACAGCAGGGGTATTGAACTGAAGGCGCCCGCGACAGCCAAGGACACGCTAGCTATCTCCCCTCTAGCTCTAATCATTGTTCGTCGTCGTTGCTGCCTGCGCTAGTAGCTGACGATGAGTAGCTAACCAATAGTACCCCGGCAATTATTGGACGACGGAGGAGGTAGCCATGCCACCGTGCCAGTGATCGAGCTAGGTGTACGTGCAGGCCATGGCGCGGCAGCAGCACGATGAGTCGATGGATCATGGCTCGGCGGCCGGCCGGCGTGGCGCGCACATGCGCCCGCCGGGGAATCCCGAGGCACGCCAGCGCGGACGGGCGTACGGCCGCGTCGCGCGCACGTGCAGGTGCAAGTCCGGCCCGGTCGCCGGTCAACGTCACGACCGACCAGCCGGCCCGGGAAGCCCCGAATCCTGGCGCACCCGAGAGGTTAGAAATGGCGTAGGTTGGTAACCGACTTGACCGACTGGTTTTGTGCAGAATGACCAGTGAGATTAATTAATTTCGCGCCATCTGATGACTCGGCGGCTCATCGTCGTGGGCAGTCACGTACGTACGACCGTTGGATCAAACTAAACCCAAGTTTTGTACGATGATTAGCTGATCATGATGATGAAACCAACGGTAGATTTCCATCTCGAAAAAAAAAACCGAATGTGACACGGTTCGACCTGACTGTTCATGGCTAATTGGATGCGTGTTCATCACTTGATCAACATGTCTGATGATCCTCTCTGGTCCAGCTGGGCTACCTTTTTTGTGACTGCCTTGCTTTATTAGCCGAATCGATTAAGCATCTCGAGAGCATATTATTAGCAGAGTCGTTGTAGCATGTGTACCTGAAAGCGAGTAGATTCAGTTGCAAGTTGCACGAACACACTTCATGATATGTAACCGGTTGATTATTAGGCCGTTATTGGTAATTAGCCCCATCTGACGCGATAATGCATAATTAGCAATAACCCTAGTAGCTCGCTCGTAGCTTCGTTCGCTAGCTAGCTCACTGTGATCATTTGGCCGCCCGACAGGGGCATGTTAATTATCGAAATCATGGCAACGGTGCGGTCAAATACAGTTTAATTCCTTTGCTTAATTATTAGGACATGCATGCACTAAAACTAACTAACTAACTAACTAACTAACTAACTAACTCTGATCAGGGCAGGGGCTGGCAGGGCAGGCTTTACCAGCTGATCGATCGGGGAGGGAGACCACAGCTTCGATCGGTGGCGCGAGAGCTAACTGCTGAATGATGCATGGTGGCTGCACATGGCTTTCCGGTGGTGCAGCTGCTCATGATTGTGCTGCTAGAATGGATATATGCTGCATACCTGCATGAACGATTCCCCAGAATGCCCACACACAACTATATATACTGTTGCACAATGGATCGGAGGTTGTGTCAGCAACTTGACTTTTTTTTTTATTCCAGGAGTTCTTTTCCCTGTGTCTCTCTTAATTTTTTTTTCTAAAAAAACTAATTAAAGGGATGTGGACTACTATTTTTGCCCATGGTATTTGAAATACATGTTTATTAGTTGGACTCCGAATATATGTTTAGTTGGACTCCGAATCCAAGCTAGTCTAAGACATTGATAAAAAGATTCGTTAGTAGAGAACTCACCTTCCATACGCCCCCTTTTATCCCGGTTTAAAGTTAGCCTGGATAAAAGATTTGCTCCCTACCAACCGGGATTAAAGACTAGTTTTCCATCAGTGATTATAAGTGAAATTTTGTGTGCTAAAATAGTTGGCCAAGCATATTACGCTTCTTGTTGATTCTCAGAGATATTCATAGGAGTAAGTTGTGCCGTGTGTGTATTTGTTGTGCTTATAGGAATAAATATGCATACATATATGTGAGCGGCTGCTGGGTTTGCATGAAAAATCTCCTTTTTTTCTTCTTCTTCGAGGAGAAAGGATTATACCCGAAGACATTTATCTTGAATACAATCCTTTCTACTATTACAATCATTTGGTCATGTGGGCGCGCCCGACCGATCTGTCTGCCCCCGGCCCGCTGCAGTTCAATGACACGGCCGGCGGCGGTGATGGCCGGCCTGCCGCGCTGCCGGCCGCACGGGGCAACCGCCCGGGCAAGCCGCGAAGGCGATCGATGAGGGACACTGCCAGATCGAGAGGGGCATGCGGCTCCGTGATTGGCGAGCGCGCATGTGGGCGGGGCGCGGGATCGCCCGACATGCCAGGTGGGTGGTCGTACGACGACGACGACGGCGACCCACCCCCATCATCGTCGTCGTATATCTCCCTGTGCGTGCGTGCGTGCGGTCAGAGCGAGGCATCTCCAATGATCTGTTTACTATTTCTTTTTCAGCCGAAGCTTTCTCTCCACAGGGCACAGGCTGAGAATGGCTGATGACTGATCGTGCCGGTGAAAAGAAGGGTTCGATCCTGGTACTGTAATGCTTTCCGAGGATTTGGCGGGTGATCTCCGTATCGTCGGAGATAGGGTTGGTCACTCCCCCGTACTCCATCGCTAGCTAGTGTTCTATACTCTTCATCACCTAGCTACATAGCTAGGCTTGTCGTCACTTTGTGTAGTTGTGTCGACAGCATTTCACAAGGAAAAAAAAACGAGAATATTGTGAATTTGCATTGGCAGGCTTGCTGCCCGGCCAGCTACACTCCTACACCGTTGGCACTGCAGGGCTCGCAACATGTTAGCTCGAGAGGCTGCAAAACTGGCAGTTTCTTCACTTGTTTTGGGATGTCAAGGAGATTCATTGCCTCTTTCCTGTTGATTTTTGGTTCTTTCCTGAGCGAGTAGCGCACACGATTTTGGTTTCAACACCCACGGGCCGACATGGCGACCAAGCAAGCGTGTCCTCGGACCCAATCCTCGTGGGCCTCCGCATTTCCCGGTGACCAAAAGGTCGTCTGCTCAGCACGTGCGGCATCAACTCCGCGCGGACCCGAAGAGTAAACAGGCTTTCAGGCCCATCTTCAGGACCCGAATTCCGTTGGGTTCTTGGGCCGCTCGCGCAGCCCTCGTTTCTTGGGCCCCGTTGTGACGCCTCCTCTCTCAGCAGGTTGGGTCCGAGTGATAAGGGCCCGTCTCTTCTCTTCCTCTCTCTCTCTCTGCTCGGCGGTGGAGCCGAATCGTGCTGGCGTCGCGTACAGGCAGGCAGCAGGCTAGCTAGGTCCCGTACTCCCGTGCCCGTGCGTGCGTGCGGCCGGCGGCGCCGTGATCGATCGACCCCCGCCGTGCTCCGGCCGGATGGAGGCGTCAGCAGCGGCAGAAGGAGGAGGCGGGGGAGGCAGCGCCGCCGCTCGGAGCAGCCCGGCCGCCGTGCAGGCCACCAACGACGATGCCGCAACCAGCAAGCTGTAATCCCCCTTCCTCCTCCCCGACACCCGCATCTCTCCCCTCCATCTCCGTAAGGGATGGCTTCTGTTGTGCGTCGTGCGGCTGTTTCGTTTCGTTTCGTTTTCCCCTTTGCAACTGGCCGGTGCGTACAAGAGGCGGGCGCGGTTGGCGTATTGTGCCGATTCGCGTGTTAATACTTGTGCTTTATGCTCTTTTTTTTTCTGTTACAATGAATCGAGGTAACTACTGAAAATCACTAGGGGCAGATTAACAAGCACGTACCACGATGCACAGTTCTCTTCTTAAGAAGACGAAGTAGGCTTGCTTGTCAATCCAATTTTCATATGAAGTTCTATAAGGATCACACTATTATAGAAACATTCCAATTTTTTTCTCCTTATAAGAAATAAATGTAAATGTGAGAAAACAGTTATGCGCCAATTACCGATTTGTTGTCAACTGTGTCGTTTAGCTGGTTGTCGGCTTATATAAAGTTTCTGAGTGAATTTATGTTCGGCATGGTAGCTAGTTGATAGTGAGTTAAAACCACGGCTTCAAGAACTTATGTGGGCTGGTGCTGGCCTTGATACGCAACGTGTCTAAAATGTCAACCCTGAACACTTCAGCAGGCTAATTTACGGCTGTAGCTGTTGCTATTTAGATACTGGGGATGAAATCAATCTTAGAGAACCCTGCATGTCCTCTGCAACCTATGCAGCAAAATGTGGGATATTTGGTTCTAAACATAGATGCCATTCTAGTTGCAAATTTGGCATTTGGCAGAATATTTGTTACCAACATGACATGTTGATTTACTTTGCAGGTCTTGTGTTAACAAAGGGTACATGAAGGATGATTACGTGCGCTTTTTTGTCAGGCGTGCAACAAGGAGGGCGCCAATAATCAATCGTGGTAGGGACTGCCTCTGTGTATTTTCTTTAGTCTGGTGCTCTGAAATATCAAGTATTTGGGAAATCTGAATCTTTTCCTTTCCAAATTACTGCAAAGGGTACTATGCACGTTGGTCTGTTCTTAGGAAGCTTCTGCATCAGTTCCTTAATGCGGGGAAGAATAGCAATGACGAGAAGCCGAAGCAAATATTATCTCTTGGCGCAGGCTTTGACACAACATTCTTCCAGTTGCAAGTTAGTATTTTAGTTATATTACTCCGGCAGATCATAAATTTCAATTGGTGTTTGTGCGATTGATTGATCCTTTTTCGTTCTTGTGTTGTATTTGTTTTTGTAGGATGAAGGAATTGCTCCGCACCTTTATGTAGAGCTGGATTTCAAGGAGGTACTGGAATTTCTCATTTCTGAAATGTAATGCATTCGTTGAGATTAAGAATTCTAGTAATTTTAGAATCCTTCCCACATGCATCTCTTACCTTTGTGCATGTTAGTGATGTCTGTCAACTTTTAATGTTTGGCAGGTAACCAGCAAAAAAGCCGCCATCATTAACCACTATAGTGAAATGAAGGAAAAGTTAGGCTCAGAAGCTTCAATATCGATCGGTATATCTCTCATTTACTATCTGTGTACCACCACATTTTTGTAATGTAATTGGTCCAAACTTCTAAACTATTTCATTGACTCTAGTAAAATATTTTTTTCAGAATTATCTATTTGTCCATTTGTTCACTGGCTATCTTACTCGTATTCTATTTTATTGCCCCTAGTAGATGTAGTTGTGTTTAAACACGAACAAAGAGGTGTTGTTTACTGATTAGTAGTAATAATCAAGTCTTACATTCCTTGCGGAAAGGTCAACTTTTTGTCATGTTTTCTGTACCTTCTTCTCAACGTTTCTGTCAAAGCTCTTGGATCTGTTGTAATGCCCATTGGCTGACATGTATACATTGATTTGTAGCAAGTAAGGGTTCTTGGATAAGCATGCCATACTAGTTGCCATAGTAGAAAAGTTCCCATTTCATTTGGATTTAGAGGTAGTCCTTCTATCCTGTTTGGAAGAAAACTCTCTTTGGCTTTTCGCTAGAACTTTAGAAGTTAAACTGAAGGGACGATGGGCTTTTCTAAATACTGCTTCTGATTTCAGACAGAATTGTAAGTTGAAGTTACGATTTCATGTTACAGAATTTGGCGTTTTTTTCCTTGATGTGACTGTAGCATGTGCAATAACTGATCCATCTGTTTCAGATAAAGGTGAAGTTATAAGTACGCACTACAAGCTATTTTCTGCCGATATTCGTGACATACCAAAACTGGATTCAGTTATTCGCATGGCTGAAATGGATCCTAGGTAAGCTTTTCTACACTATGTATATGTTTAATCCATCTCATCTGATATGAAAGCACGTGGAACTAGAAATTATGCTGCACGATATAGGGTCACCTTCAAGTTGATACTGGCATTTTGGAATTTTTATCTCTTATAGTTCAATGTAAACCAAAGTTTCAAATGTTTGATATAACTTTCTGTTGTCATCAGCTTGCCGACCTTTATAATTGCAGAGTGTGTACTTATTTACCTGGACCCAACTGCCACGGGTGCCATTGTTAATTGGGCTTCTGAAAAGTTCACCACTGCCATCTTTTTCTTATATGAGCAGGTCAAATCATTCCATGGTGCTTTATTTTGCCTCTTATACGTAGCCTTTGGAATCGCTGACTATGTTTTGGTGCAGATTCATCCTGATGATGCATTTGGGGAGCAAATGATTAGAAACCTTGAGGTACCTGTTTACACTCTGTATTTCCATGAAACATTGTGAACTTTATTTTGTAGTGGTGCATGGACCATTGGCTTGATGTTCGGTCGAAGACTTGGTTAAATTTGCATGATACTGCATGATAACACAGTTGGTGCTTGTATTTAATTAGCTTCTGTTCTTATCTGCACCGCTCAGTATAGATATGGGGATACCTTTTTGTTCATAGCATTAGCATATCACTGATGCCATCTTTTCTCCTGCTTACGCAGAGTAGAGGATGCCCCCTCCTCGGTATAAATGCTACACCGACCTTGAGTCACAAAGAGAAACTTTTCCTTGACAATGGATGGCAGGTATTCCATTTGATCACTCATGCTTATTCGAAAGCTTTATTGTTCTTAGGATCTAGATCTGTTGTTCATTCAATGGAACCTCTTGTTGGATATTCACTAAACTCATAAGAATTAGAATATGGTTCTTATGGGTGGTTTAGGAAAATACATTCCAATTACAAGAACTTTTTTGTATCTATAACATGAATAAAATATTAACATGTCAAAAAAAAGTTCCTGTGGTTCTTATGATCATTTTTTTCAGAGAGCCGTTGCATGGGATATGCTGAAAATCTATAATGACTTCATCGACAGTCAAGAAAGGCGCAGGTAATATTTCTGGTATTTCTGAAAAATGTACTGAAACACAAACATAATGTTCTGACTTCTGAATCTAAAGTAGGATTTGTGTTTTTTTTTGTTTCTTTAAAATATTTTGTTGGGTGATCCTGGTTGGTACAAGTATGTGAACTGGAGAAAGCATGTTACCTATTTAATGGAGTTCTCACCGCCATTGAAAATGTGCTAACTGCTCTAAAATTTCAGCTTCTGGATGAAGCATTTTAGCTTGTGTTATGTTGCGCCTTCCATTGATGTCACAACTCATAAGACTGCCTGCTCTGGATGCAGGATTGAACGATTAGAATTGTTTGATGAGTTTGAAGAGTGGCATATGATGCAGGTACGAATTATTTCTAAAGTAGTGTTTGGTGTTTGAGGAATACCATAAGTAGTTCAAGACTTCAAGTAAATGCATTTGTGCTCTAACTTGCAATTTCTTCTATCAGGAACACTATTGTGTGGCTTATGGAATCAATGATGCCGAGGTTAGTAGAGCATACCATTCTTATGAAATTGCATTTGTCCAGTTCGTCCTGTCAGTTTGCAATTGTGTTTCAAGCTAACTCCTCACTTTTAGGGCATATTTCAAAATTTTGGGTTCGACAAGGAATAGTGTCTTTTATGCCTCTTCTTTCATTGGTAGCAGCAGCAGTTGTAAACTGATACGTTCTAAACTAGAAGTTGTAAGAGTACATCAGAGGTACTTTGTTGTGAATGAAGTGTGAGTCTTCAACGTTGTGCTTGATTTAACCTTTGATGACGCTGTGTTGTTTGGTCTGAAGAAAGTCCATTGCTCACTTTGAAAGTTCGAAGATTGTGATGATATATATGCCTGTAGTATACAGTACTATGCTGTGCACGTTTCATTAATTTTGGAATTTGCAAGTTTATGTGATCCCACTGGCTTAATCTTTGTTTTTTTTTGTTTGTTCGGATATGCAAATCATTGTCAGACAATAGGGCTGGGCCCACTGGGTTCAAAATCTTGTTACTCTAGGTTCTTCCAAGATGAGCCAACGTGCAGGTTCCGACGTGATCAACTTTGCATACATGGCCAAGACAGTGGCATTCCTTTGTACCTGGTTAGTCCAAGCACGGTTCTTGAAATACGCGTGCTTGTCTTTTTCGGCCACGCGTCCGCTCGCGTATGTAGTCACATTCATACCAAGAGCCGATCATAGTTTTTATGCCTAATTTACCATGTGTGGTGGCTGATGAGAGCAGATTAAAGGAAGCATAATTTTCCAAAATTAATGAGGGAAATTCTAGGTGTTTATACGTTTTGTTAGCGTTTCGGCGCACATTATCTCGTACTAGCATGAAGAAAGGAAAATAATTAGCATACATGAAGTCAAAACGTTGGACGTGCTTAAGGAGGAGCTAGGATTTGATTAAGGAGGAGGGAGCTCCAAGACGCCAAGTAAAAAAAGGTATAGATTTTATCGAGCAATATGACTCTAATATGACATGGATAATACTGATAGTCTAAAAACAGATCTACCAGACCATATACTTAGCCCTATACAAAGAATGGATCATCCAATGTGTTCTCTTATAAAAGTGGTTATGTATATAGATTAATTATACAACGAAATGCTACTAGTTGTGACCATTGATCAAGCAATAGTAAAAAAAAAACCTTGGATAATTTAGCGTAAACATGGGTTTGGTGAAAAAAAAGAAAAGAAAGAGATATCAATCATACATTTATGGTTTTTTGTGATCTCTTGCCGCTACTTTGAAGTGTAATTGTGTTTTACCATTATTTTTCAAACTTTATGATTTGACCCTCAACCGTTCGCAAGTCAATGTGATTTTACCCTTGGTCTTTTATATATTTACCCCTATTTTAACTATTGACTAGGAGTAAAATTGCATTGACTTGTGAATAGTTGAGGGCATAATCACAAAATTAAATAAAACTAAGGCAAAATCACAATTATATTTCAAAGCAGGGGTAAGAACACAAATGCCCTATTTATTTCTTATTTGTTTTCATTTACCTACTTTACCTCTCAAACGGTTATTCAATCTAATCACAAAACAAAAATAATTGTCAATTGACTAATTTGATTAAGCTCTATTGCCCTTACCTCCTCTACTCAATTAATCAAATCATCAAGGTGCAAACTGGCTTACTGTTGGCGTGTTGCAGAGTAGGGATGTAATCAGATTCGGATAGCACTTTTTACCACGCACAACTTACAAATTTATTATACGGTCTAACATATTGTGTTTCAAGTGGTTTATAAATAGCACGGTCCAAGTCCCACCTCTAGCCGCCAAGGAAAAGTCACCGGCTAAAGAAAAAATATATAAAATTCAATATAAATTGTATACACACTCAAAATCAACCATATTTATTATTTCAGATTAATTAAACGGATAAATATTAGAAAATTGGATATTGAAAGGAGCTCGAGACGTGGGAGAGCGTAAGTGCATACTATACCCTTTCGTTGGCCATAAACGCAGCTCCTCTCTTATCACATTATAAACTCCATTCAAGTCAGGTTGAACTCCATCGAACATACAATGGTTGTGATGATTCCAAACTGACCATGCACCTTAGAATGATGATAGAATTTAGCCCTTTCCTGACCTATCCTGAAACTCTCTCACTCGCCTTTTCCCACCAATCATCAAAGGAAGTTTCATCAGGTTGTGGGGCAAGAATATGCAAGCCCACACTTTGAAGCAGTCTGAACCAGACTTGCTGGGTGAAGACGCAAGAAACGAGCAAGTGATCAATTGTTTCATCCACTTGGTCACAAAGAGGACAGCGTTCAGGATGTGGGAGACCCCTTCTGGTAAGTCGGTCGGCTGTCCAATATCTGTTGTGTGCAACCAAATTTGCACTTGCCGGGGCCCAACTTTTCTAAATCCTCTCACAAGGCCTAAAGCGAGTAGACCCAATAAACATAGTCTCGTAGGCAGATTTTGCTGAGTACTATCCTGTTGCCGAGAATTTCACTAAGATGGATCTTGCTAACAACAACCTTTCAGGGCCCCTGCCACAAAGTATCGGAAACTTCACTAAGATGGCTTCACATCAGTCAAAGTACAGTACATCGTCATTCATGACTGTTACTAATAGTGGTTATATCGTGAGTTACAATGCTAGTCTACACATTACAATCAAAGGAGAAGAAAGAATCTACTCTAGGATCCTTTATCTTATGCAGAGCATTGACCTTTCTGACAATGACCTAACAGGAGAAATTCCTGTTGAAATTGGAGCTCTTGTGGAACTCAAGAATCTGAATCTATCAACAAATCCGCTCATTGGACCTATCCCAGAGACAGTTGGCCATATGGGTTCACTAGAGTCCCTTGATCTCTCATGGAACCAGCTTTCTGGTGCTATTTCTCAAAGCATGGCATCATTGCACTTGCTAAGCCACCTCAATGTCTTACAACAATCTTTCTGGGAAGGTACCTCCAGGCTCTCAGCTTCAAACACTTGCTGATCAAGATCCATACATATATGCAGGCAACAACTATCTCTGCAGCCCTCTTGTTCCCGATAGCTGTTCCGAACAGAAGGGAAATCCAGTTGATCATGAAGAACACACAGATGGCCACGATGTCGTGTTGTATGCATTTTCAGGAGTCGGCTTTGGAATTGGATTGGCAGCTGTATGGTGGCTACTTATATTCAGCAAGGCAGTGAGCATGCGCTACTTCCAGTTCGTTGACTCCGTAGGTGAGAAAATCTGTGACCAGCTGATCCTACTGAAGATAAAGATGAACATGAAACTGAAATTGATGGGAGGAAACCAGCATTCAGGTGATTAAACTTGTTCGAACTACTTGCCGGACGTGGGCTGATGCAGTGATGCTCTTGCTTCTTATCTGCAGAGACCATCTGCCATTGTTAAGCAACAATGTGCATAGAATGGTCAAGATTGAAGTTGAAAGTGCCCATGTATGATGTGTAATGTTTTTTTATTTACTACTTTGAATTCTTTTTGCAAGGAGTCTTGAAACTTTATACTTCCCTGTGTTGAAACTTAGTTTAAGTGGAGTGGCATATGGTGCATAGTTAGTACTAGTGGTAATTTACGCGCTTTAATGCCATTATATTTGGACTTGTATTGTGGTTGGCAGTGGTACCTATTGTAACTGATCCTTTAAGCTAGAAATTCTGTAAGTCTTCTGTGCTTGTCGTTTTAGTATTTTCCTTGTAAGAAGGAACGGTGCCTACTCTTCTGTACATTATGTGTGTGCAAGTGAATTGTTGAACTGAACACCGTTGCTCTATGCCTACTGCCACTGTTAAGTGGCTTTTGGCAAGAGTTGAACGGTGTTCCTTGTCAGAAGAAGAACGGTTTCTATCTTACACCAACCATTTGATGCCATTTTTATCGCGGTTTTCTATTCGATGCATGTGCCTTGTTGGAGCCTAAACCGTGTCAACCATTTATTACTGAAGTGTTTGCACAAAGTTCAGAACTGTAGCCTCGAAATTGTGATCACAAAATTCAGAATTAAGTTTGATGTGCTATGTAATGCGAAAGCGGAAGGCATTTTCAGTGGAATGGCGCAATGGTGGTGGCCGGGTGCAGTGTAGCCATGGCGGCTGTGCGAGTGCCAGGAAGAGCAGTTCGCCGCTGCTTCAGCAGAACAGGGTGGGCAGGGCGGCGGCCGTCGCGGATCGAACGGGACCGCTCGGCGGCGAGGGCGTACCCAGACACCACGGCGAGGAACATCGTGGCCGCGTCGGCGAGGGGTTCCTCCAGAAGCCGTGAGTCCGTCCGCGACGGCGCGCGGCGTCGGCTGTGGCGGCCAGGCGGTGGCCAAAGAGCTGCCCGTTAATGGAGGACTTATCTGCGAAAATCACGATCGAGATAGGGGTATTTGCATAAATTTGGATCGCGATTATTAATCGCGATCCAGTATTTTGCATAAAGGATCGAGATAGGGGTATTTGCATAAATTTGGATCGCGATGATTAATCGCGATCCAAAATAGGGTCCTTTTTGCAAAATATTGGATCGCGATTAATAGTCACGATCCAGTATAGGGGCTAATCTGAAAAATTACTATGGTTTACTTTTGTATATGGGCCCCTCCTCTAGTCCTCTTCGCTCTCGTCCCCTCCCCTCGACACGGCGGCGGAGCTCCGGTGAGCCCTTCCCCCATCCGAGGCGGCCACGGGATTAGACTAGGAAATGCGCTCCGCCTAGGATCCCCTTCGTCTCCATGTTCCGGCAGGAGGGCACCAGCTTCAACAAGGGGACCCTAAGGCCGCAGTTCTCCTGGATCAAAGTGATCGGCAGCGGAGCAATCCCATTTTTTTTTTCGCGGAGGACGACGCGCGGAGACGCTGATGGGGACGTCGAGCGGCGAACCTGGACGTGGATGCGCCGCGCCGTTGCCTTCCATTGTTTCAGGTCTTCCCGCTAACTTCAGGTAAGCTCCCACAGATAAAATGTTCCAATTTCTGTTGCAGTGCTGTGCGTTATCCTACCGATTTGATGGGATTATAGAGCAAATGTTAACCTGTTTATAGATTTCAGACGGTTCGATAAGAACACCAATTTATGCAGGTGGGTTTCTGTTCATTCCATCCATCCATCCTACTGCATGGTATTTTACTAAATTCGTTGTGAATGATACACTCTAATAAGGAATGGTACACGGTCAGATCAGACTAACCTGGACAACGTTTCAGTATTTAATCAAGGAATCATCAACACACTGCTGATATCAGTTAATTGTTGCTGACTTCAAACCATGTAGCCTTGCTGTGTTTTTCCAATAATCGTAAAGTAAACGTCACACGGCTGGCTGTTGTGTATATGTTTGTAGATCGATAAACACATTCTATCAACTGGAAGTATCAAGTCTCTTCAGTTACATTTCATCTGTACCAAACTACTCCCTCCGTTCCAAATTGCAGGTCATTTTATCTTTACTAGGTTCCAATAGGAATGACCTGCAATTTGGAACGGAGGGAGTACCTACTTTAAAAGTCTTATATGGAGGGAAACTTGGGCTCTGGTGAGATGGAATTGGGTTTCTCATGTAGTGCTTATGCTGTTCAGGTCTTGTGGTAGGATGTTTTGACATTTTTGCCATATTACGGTTTTGGGCTTGACAACACAGGAACTGTTGGCCCTTTGCCTGATTGGATTTGGACTGCATTGACGTCTCCTGCTAGGAGGCAACGACCTGCAATTCGTTTTCTTGTCAAACAATCGTCTGGAACTGGAAGCATGCCTATGTACTTCTGCGACATGGAATGGTTGTAGACAATAGACCTGTCAAACAACAGCTTATCAGGTGAACTTCCTAATCAGTGGAAGCAGAGCAAAAGACTATTTGAGCTGGACTTCTCGAGTAACAACCTTGAGGGAGAAATACCATCGAGCATGGGCGCTCTTACTTCACTTTTTTCTTTGCATTTAAGCAGGAACACGCTATCCGGAGTCTTGCCTGCCTCTCTAAGCTCATGCAACCGTTTGAATTTACTTGATCTTGGAGAGAACGACTTTGATGGAGTGATAGTTCCATACCTTCATGGATTGGAGATACTCTGCAATTCCTCATGCTTCTTAGGCTGCGGTCAAATCAGTTCTCCGGAAGTAGTCCTGCTGGATTGTCACAACTGGTAGGCCTTCCAAGTGTTGGATCTTGCTACCAACAAGCTTTCAGGGCCTGTACCACAAGTATTGGAAACTTCACCTTTATGGCTTCACAAGAATCAAGACCTATGTCGCCGACGATGGCTTTTAATCGTGGTTACCAGCGGCACTTTGTAAACTGATATTATCATTTAAACTGAAACTCTGGAAGCCATCAGTATTCAGTGCTCGCATTGTGAGCCTTTTCTGATTAACAAGGAAAAGTGCTTGCTATGCTGTAGATATTCATTTTTTTTTTCATTATGTAGTCTGCAAATTCGGATCACACCCCTTGGAAGCTTGTGAGCTGTGATCGACTGATCACACTGGCTGGCTCTTTGCACGATCTTTCTATTATGTAGTCTGCAAATTCGGATTTGGTGCTGGCATGATCCTTATTCGCACTGATAAAAGTTTAGCTTCAGATTTTACTGAACGCTCCTGTTGCTTGTGTGGAAGAAGCTGAATGTGGTAGAATAGAATGGCACGGTACGCGAAGCACGAAGCAATGAAGCATGGTTGGTCGGTAGCGTTGGCACGGCGGCGCCACGAAGATCGCGGAGAAGACGACGAAGATGCCCCTGCGAAGCTCCAATGCTTCTCTGCTCCTCTACTGGCTCCGGCGGCACGGCTCCGAAAGGGCAGCGGCGCTGGCGGCCGCCGGTCACGCGACGCTCTGCCGGGGACTCGGTCGGCGTCGGCGAGCAACATTCTCCCCACGCCCGATGGACCAACGGAAGGATCCGCCTTCAGCCGTTAAGAGTCCGTCCGCCACGACGAGGATGAGGCAGCCGGCGGCGGTGGCGCCCGGGCGGGGCCCACGTCGACGAGCCGCCCGTGTCGGCCGGGACTCGAGACCCAACTAGGACTGAAATGAAACTATTTGGATCGCGATTAATAGTTGCGATCCAAATCAAGGTCTTATTTGTAAAATATAAGGGTTAATTTTGTAAAATATCGGATCGCGATCAAATCCGCGGCTAATTTGAAAACAATGGTTTGTATCAGTCCCTGCTCTTCAGTCTTCACCTTCCTCCCGTGTCGTCACGGCGGCGGCCGGCGGAGCTCCGGTGAGCCCCGCCCGTGGCGGCCATGAGAATGGAGATGGAAATGCGCGTCAGCGCAGTATCCATTTCATCACACGGTTCCGGAAGGCGGCCGCCAGAGCTAGCTTCAACAAGGAGACTCTTCGGCGGCGGCGGATCAACCAAATCCTCCACTCCGCGAACGGCGGTCGTCGGGGCCCTGGCCGCGCAGGCAGGCGCGGAAGTTGGCGGAAGAGCCCGTGCGGACCCGCGGATAGAGACGCCGCGCCGCCGCGCCGGGGCCTCCATTGTTTCAGGTCCACAAATCAAAATCCTTGCATATTCTCGTTTCTGTTGCAGTGTGGTGCGTCGGCGTCATTTTCTTGATGATTTTTCCGGGATTGGGGTGGCGGCAGATAAACGCGTAGATCAAAAGCTTATCTCCTTGTGTGTAGAATCATATATTGCATACGGTTCTATCAGAACAAGGAGTGTAGAAAAGATGGCTTGTGTTCGTTCCATTATTATCTGACAAAATCTTGATGTCGCCAACATCGTCTAGTGACCATTCTATGCATTAACCTTTTTGCATGATAATTAACTCAGTTGATTAGAATGAAACACACCCATGAAGAATGATGCATGGTGAGATTAGACTAAGCAGAGGATTGCGGACTTGGATAGTATTTCAGTATTCAATCGCAAGGAATCATTCCAGTGCTTGTATCAGTTTATCATTGTTGACTTTGTACCCTGTGATAGTGTGATCTGGCAGCGTTGCATTTTCCCTCTCCAAGAAAAAGATTATAGATTATGCTCGGCCATAATGTTCAAAGGTAAGGAACTGTGAGGTACTTCAACCATGAAATACTTTATAGGACAGACTTTTCTCAGGTCTCTTATCTCCTCCAAAAATGAATCTTATCTTGCTTACACTAGGCCTGAATTTAAAATACATCCACAAACTATGGTTAACTACTAATTTGAAATATGACAGAGCTGGCTATTGCTGACCATCTTTTCTTGCTAATGTTGGGGTCTTCTCCAAACCTTGTGTCTCATATAAACCACCACCAAGTTGCAAAACTACGAACATGAAGAGCATCATGCGCCTTTCACTGCGCCCTTTGTTGCTCCTTTTGTTAGTGTCCACCAAAACTACAGCAGCAAGCAGGTGTATAAGAAAAGAAAGGAATGTGCTATTCGACTTGAAGGCCACCCTTAAAGACCCTCAGGGCTTACTGTCATCATGGAGGGGTCTAAATTGTTGCAGCTGGTACGGTGTGACATGTAACAATAAGACTGGGCACATTATCAAGCTCGACCTCCACAATCCTAATTTCAGTCGGGAATATTCTCTGACAGGTGATATCAGTTCGTCACTGGTTCATTTAACTCATCTGATGTACCTTGATCTTAGTCGGAATGATTTTGGTGGTGGAAGTATTCCTGAGTTCATAGGATCTTTAAAGAACCTGAGGCATCTTGACTTGCATGGTGCTAACTTCGGCAGAAAAATCCCCCCTCAACTGGGAAACTTGTCAAAGCTAAATTACCTTGATATTAGCGTTCCTAATGGCAGCTTTACTTCCAGGAGCTCTGTTGATAACCTTTTTTGGCTTTCTCGCCTTTCTTCACTGGCTTACCTTGGCATGTATTGGTGGAACCTTTCTGCTGCTACAGACTGGCTGGAATCATTAAACATGCTTGCGTCCCTTCAGGAGCTTCATTTGGCTGATACCAGTCTTCCGCCCACAAACCTTAATTCTCTATCCCAGTCCAACTTCACGGTTCTAGATAAAATTGATTTGTCAAGCAACAACTTCAGTTCTACCTTTCCATATTGGGTAACTAGCATACAAACTGTATCAGAGATCAAGTTGGCCTATTGTGGGCTTCATGGTCCGATTCCTAAAGCTGTGGGAAATTTAACTGCCCTCACGGACCTCCTTTTGTACAAGAACAGTTTGGAAGGGGCAATTCCAGAATCAATAGGTCGATTGTGCAACTTGCAGATCATATCTTTGTCCGATAACAATCCTGTTGGTGATATCGACAACTTGGGGAAGGCCATGGCGGGCTGCATGAAGAAACTAATTACGATCGACTTTGGGCGTAATGATCTATCTGGAAGTCTGTCTGGATGGCTGGGGTCCTTCAGCAGACTCTTGTCAATTGACCTCAGCTATAATTCATTAACAGGTCCTGTACCTTCCAATATTAGTCAGCTTGTACGCTTAAATGAGGTTGACATTTCTTACAATTTGCTCCAAGGCATCTTATCTGAAGAACACCTAGCCAATCTATCCAAGCTATCTAGCCTTGTTTTGTCCTCTAATTCCTTGAGAATTTCTGTGGGTGCAAACTGGGTGCCACCCTTTCAGCTGTATGAACTCAAACTACATTCTTGCCCACTAGAATCTCAGTTCCCACAGTGGCTGCGGATGCAGACCAGAATGGAGACTATAGATTTGCACAACACGAGAACTATAGGCCCATTGCCTGATTGGCTTGGGACTTCATTGGTGTCTCTCTCTAGCTTGGATCTCTCCAACAACCTGCTCACAGGCAAGCTACCAGCCTCTGTGGTGCATATGAAGTCACTTCGTTTCTTGAGGCTGGATTCAAACCAACTAGAAGGTCAGATTCCTGATATGCCAAGAAGTACTGACGTGCTGGATCTCTCCAACAATTCTTTCTCAGGACCATTGCCCCATATTTTAGGGAACGACTTGCGCTTCGCATTCTTGTCAAATAATCATCTAAATGGAAGCATACCTTCGTATTTGTGCGACATGGCATGGTTGTCAGTAATATACCTGTCACACAACAGTTTATCAGGTAAACTCCCTAATTGCTGGAAGCAAAGCTCAAGATTAGTTAGGCTGGACTTCTCGAACAACAACCTTGAGGGAGAAATACCACCGAGCTTCGGCTCTCTTACTTCACTTCTTTCCTTGCATTTAAACAAGAATAGGTTATCTGGCCTGTTGCCTACCTCTCTAAGATCTTGCAACCAGTTGCGTTTACTTGATCTTGGAGAGAATCTTTTCAATGGTTCTATACCTGAATGGATAGGAACTAGTCTAAAACTCCTTGAAATGCTTAGGCTGCGATCGAATCAGTTCTCGGGAAATATTCCTGTTGGATTGTCACAACTCCAAGAACTTCAAGTGTTGGATCTTGCCAATAACAAGCTCTCAGGGCCCCTCCCGCGAAGTATTGGAAACTTCATCGGAATGGCTTCAAAGAAACCAGAACCCATTATACCATTGATGGTTTTTACTTTTGGTTCTTACGGTGTTGTCTATTATAATGAGAGTCTATACATTGCAACTAAAGGAGAAGAAAGAATATATTCTAGGATCCTTTATCTGATGAAGAGCATTGACCTTTCTGACAATGAACTAATGGGAGAAATTCCTCTTGAAATTGGAGCTCTTTTGCAACTCAAGAACCTGAATCTATCAAGAAATCGCCTCAGTGGACATATCCCAGGGACAGTTAGTCGTATGGGTTCATTGGAGTCCCTTGATCTCTCATGGAACCAGCTTTCTGGTGTGATTCCTCAGAGCATGGCATCATTGCACTTGCTAAGCCACCTCAATGTGTCTTACAACAATCTTTCTGGGAAGGTACCTCCAGGCTCTCAGCTTCAAACACTTGGTGATCAAGATCCATACATATATGCAGGCAACAACTATCTCTGCAGCCCTCTTGTTCCCGATAACTGTTCTGAACAGAAGGGAAATCCAGTTGATCATGAAGAACACACAGATGGCCACGATGTCGTGTTGTATGCATTTTCAGGAGTCGGCTTTGGAATTGGATTGGCAGCTGTATGGTGGCTACTTATATTCAGCAAGGCAGTGAGCATGCGCTACTTCCAGTTCGTTGACTCCGTAGGTGAGAAAATCTGTGACTGGATGATACTACAGAAGATAAAGGCAAACGTGAAATTGATGGGAAGAAACCAGAATCTAGAACCCAGGTAATCGAACTTGCTTGAACTACTGGCCAGAAGTGGGCTGATGCAGTGATGCTTGCTTCTCATTCTGCATAGCCAGTGCATCTGCGATGGTTAAGCAAGAATTTGCATTGCATGATCAAGATGGATGTTGAGAGTGCCTATGTACGATGTGTAATTTTCTTTAATCTCGAATTATTTTTGCACGTTGTGTTGAATCTTTATATTGCCTATGTGTCCAAAGAACAAAGTAGCGCAAAGTCTGAACTAGAATGTCTGATCAAGATGGAGTGTTGATGCATGGATAACAATAGTGGTACTTTATTCTGCAGATTCCTGTTAATATGTTATCCACAGCTGCGTTCTGGTTAGCAGAAGCATTTGTTGTAAAGATTTCAACTAGAAATTCTGGAAGCCTTGAGCACTTCTATTCCTGGAAGGAACGGGAACTACTACGGTCTGTACATAATATGTGTGAGACCGTGAGTACATGGTTGGATTAAGCAGTGTGATGCTTTCGACATTCTGGTTAACAGTGTTTGCAATAATTAAACAGTGGTTCTCACTTGATTTAACCTTTGATGGCATTCGCCTGTGGTTTTTTTCTTTGCTTGCTGGAGCCTGAACGCTAGGCAAGTAGGCATTCATTGCTGAAGCGATGAAGCATACTACCTGTGTACCTCCGAAATTGCATTGATGTCAGCAACAGACCTGACTCAGTAGTACAATTACCAAGACTGAGAACTTGGTAAGAGCAGTCACAACCCTTACGATGGTGTCCGTAGAATTAAATGAGCTGCCACCTAGGATAAAAGATGATGTGGTAAGGAAGTAAATGAAGAAAGAGAAGGAAATTAGGTCTTGCATGAAAACCTAGTTTCTACACACCATCCAAGATATAATGAGAGATGATTAGTATTAATTCAAGTATGGAATAGTAATGTTTGCATTGGAAGAGTAGTGTCTAGTCCCAGTTTCTTGATGATGTGGAGCTTATGGAAACTATGACTAGTGCCTTGGGTTGGTACTGCCTTAACTGTGCCTGTTGGATTTCATGGTGATAAATCTACTCACATATAATGAAACTCCCTCTCCTTTCTCCTCATAATGACCTTACCATGTCAGTATTTTGCTGATGTGATATGTTATTTAATAGTCATGAAACTCTTGAAGAAACCTCCATTGGGATTGGCCTCAGGTGCACTCCCAAATTGCAGGAAAACGATTGCAAGAGCATCTGTGCTGGACTTCTCAAAGAACAACCTTAAATACCACCGAGCATTGGATCCCAACAGTTCCTTGCACTGAAACAAGAACAGGTTATCTGGGTGTTGCCCATCTATAAGCTTATGCAACCTTTTGCTTCTACTTGCTTCGACTTGATATAAGTTGCCTCTTATTACTGTTCCAGCTACAAGGTCCATTCTGTTTTGGTCTGTCGATCATTTTGTTTCCTGATGCCGCCGCGGCCACGCGATTTTCAAGCACCCAATTGGGCCAATTCCGATTCTCATGAACCTAAATCCCACTTCCTGGGCCGGCCCAACTAGCCAACCCCGCGCCGCGAGCAGGTTGCGGCCCAACTCGTAAGACACCGACGAGCCCAACATGTTCTCTCTTCCTCTCCTGTGTCCTCTTTTCTTTCTTGCGAGGGAGGCCAGGCAGGACGATACAACTCTCGCCGTCGCTGCTGAATCGAAGCACACCACCTCCTCTCGCTCCGCTCCGCTCCGCCTCCTCACCTGACCCGACTAGGGTGCTCGCCGCTGATCTCGCCGCGCCCGCCATGGCCGCCGCGCACCCGGGCTCCTCCGCCGCCGCCGGAGAGGCCCCGACCACCGGGGAGCACCGGATGGGGACCACTATCATCGGGGTCTGCTACGAGGGCGGCGTCATCCTCGGCGCCGACTCCAGGACCAGCACCGGTACGGCATCCGACGCCTCTCCATCTGTGTGTGCCGCGGGAGATCCTACCACGGGCGAGGGTTGATTTGGCGCGGGGGATGGGGTTGGTCTAGGTTTTCGCTTGGATCGTTGGGAATTGAGAGGTAGCTGGTGATGTTGGCCGCTGTGATGGCCTTTTGGTTTTGTTTTTGATTGCTTGCGAGATCAGAGGACTTTATTTGGGTACTAGCAGTAGGATAGATAGAATGATGTTGCGGGGAAGTTGGCCCTTCTCTGCTTCCTGTTTGGATTGTCAGATCATTGATGGAATATAGAATAGTCCAACTCTTGTTTAGCATACAATCAATTGTCTTTGCCATGAGCCCATGATAGTGGTTGTGATGACAATGAACGATGAGATTATGTGCTCACTTTGCTTTCAAGGATGTCTTTGGTGTTTTGTGAACCATGCATCCTTTTGATTAACTTATGTCTTCTTACTGGAAAACATGCCTCCTTAAAGTTCATGTAGTGTCGGTCAAAGTAGTCCAGAAAATGCTTTTTCTCCTGCTTCCGCCAAATAAATTTGATATTAGGCTGTTGTATTCTTGTTTTTATGCTAAATTTTAATATTTCTTTGCTGCTCAAATTTGTAGGAATGTATGTGGCCAACCGTGCTTCAGACAAAATTACTCAGCTGACAGACAATGTGTATGTCTGCCGCTCTGGATCTGTAAGTACCCATCTATTTTGAAGATGAAAGCCTTTTCCTTGTGGTTTTCTAATGTTATTGACTTATTGTCGTATTAAGATGTTTAAGTAGAAACATCCTGCTAAGTTTGTCCCTTGACAAGTTAATAATGCACATCTTTGACGGCACCTAGTTTAGAGACAGTGGCTTAGATTTCACTGTTGATCTGAATCTGAACCAGTTAAACAATATACATGCTAGTAAATACTCATGTTGCTGTTTTTATGCTGCCCTGTCTTTACTTTCTTAGTAGCAAGAAATTCCTCCTTTGCAGTCTAAGTGCCAGAGATGGACATTCCTTTTTGCACGTTATTCACTTCACATGTAAACTTCTTGCTGTTTTTATTTTCTCACAGGCTGCTGATACACAAGTCATTTCGGACTATGTACGTTATTTCCTCCACCAACACACGTAAGTTGGTTCTTCATACATGACCTAAGAATGTTTAATCTTCTCATTGGAGAAATCAATAAACTAAATGAGACTCAGATATCTTTGATAAATACTGGTATATGGTTACCTAAATATTTGACATGCAAGGTAGCTGATGCTAAAGTTAGACTTCTTGTGCAGAATCCAGGCTGGGCAGCCAGCTACTGTTAAAGTTGCGGCCAACTTGATTAGGTTGCTAGCCTACCAGAACAAGGTATGTTAAAATGCTCTTTACTTGCCTCATTAATTACCTGTCATCTGGAATTGTTTGTCAGATTTGATATTAAACTCTTGTTAAATTACAAAATTGAATATTTCTTTTTTAATTCCAGAACATGTTGCAAGCTGGCATGATTATTGGAGGATGGGACAAATATGAGGGAGGCCAGATTTTTTCGGTCCCTCTTGGTGGAACGATTCTGAGGCAACCGTTTGCAATTGGAGGTATATTTTCTCACATAGGGTCACATTGGTCCCTTTTTTCCAAGTTGGCGTCTCAACGCAACTTCCAGTATTCTCTTTCCTGTGACATACCTTGTGTGAGCTAATGACTTAGTACTCAACTCACTTAGTGTTTGAGCATTACATGATGACATTTTCATACTCCAAATTTGGTTATGAAAAAACTTGCCTGCTGAAGCATATGGTCCATACTATTTTCCTAATTCTCTTCGGTGTACATCAGGTACTATTTCTGACACTTGTAATCTTTATTTCTGACTTTCAGGTTCAGGTTCCAGTTACCTTTATGCGCTTATGGATCATGAGTGGAGAGAGGGAATGAGCGAGGAAGAGGCACAGGTATATCACCAAAGTTCCTTCTTAATTCTTAGTCTGAGCACCATTGAGATACTCTCCAGTATAAGATGTAATAATAGGAAAATGTTATTAAATGTTAAAAGTGGACTATAATACAAAACTAAATCAATTTTCCTAATCTGTTTCTTTTATGTCCATATTTACAGAAATTTGTAGTCAAGGTAGTTTCCCTTGCTATGGCCCGTGATGGTGCTAGTGGAGGAGTTGTTCGTACAGTTACCGTAAGTTCTATTTTTTTCTTTGCATATTGTAGTTCCCTTTATTGAGGAATACTGAAACATTGGAAACACCTAAACTTGATGTCATGTATTTTCCTCTGTCATGTTATTTTTGGCACTTGTATCTTGCACAATGGGCCTTGTGATATCTTTCAGAAGTGAAACTTAATGAACTGTGATTGAAAATTGTAACTGTTTGACCATTCAACGTCTTGCATGGTGCAATATTCTCTATCTTTCATCATGCAAAATTGAGTATGCATGTAGCTTTTCCTGAAATGAATTGAGATGGTGTTACAAGAACAATTGGAATGCCTCATCTAAGTGATGTGTCAACTTTTGTTACTTGATTCACTTAAAATGAATTCTATCTGTAAGCTCTGTTTTCATATTGTTTTGAGGTTTTGCCTTGGAAAAAAAAACTCGATTTGTAAGAACGAAGGGACTTCAAAGTAGTGAATGCTTGTTTTTTTTTCCTTTGCTCTCTCAGCTTTCCTTTTTTTGGTCCACTTTATTTGCTAGTGTTCTGCGTCTGGTGGGCACATATATTTTAGACTGATTTTTTTTCCTGAGCTCAAAACTAACTGATTTGGTCATGTCACAGATAAACGCGGATGGTGTCAAGAGAAACTTTTACCCTGGTGACAAGCTTCCACTGTGGCATGACGAGCTGGAGCCCCATAACTCATTGCTCGATATTCTTGCTGCTGGGAACCCTGATCCCATGGTGCAGTGAACTTGCCCTCCAGCCGCTCACCTTCCTTTGTGAAATTTCCTACTGTATGACTTGTTCAAGATTTCAACTAAAGAATTTGAAACAATTCCTGCTGCCGCACGAAAGTGTTTACTTTTTTCTTATTGTTGTGATGTTGTTGCACCTTACTAAATTTCTGTTCGGCAGATTGATCGCCATTCTGAGGTGTGGTTAGTGTCATCAGAGCACTGTGATTTTAGTTAAATGGTTGGATGTTACTGTGATGAGGATATGATCTTTTGATACGCCTAGTGGTCGTGTAAGGCGATGCAGATACAAGCTGTCTATGAGCCCATCGCCTATCGGTATCATTAATGCCTTCCCCATTAGAAGCCATTTGGCGAGGGCACCGTCCGAACAAATATGACCCTCAAACCCTCAAAATCTGAAAATTGCTTTCTGGTGCTGGGCAGTTTTGCTTAGAGACTATTCGTGCAGCATGTCAGCTAGACCTGATTCAAGTGTTTATATGATGTATGGGCATTGATGCTATGGTGCTAGTTACCATTTAAAGTTATAGGGCACAACCCTATTCGTCGAAACACTATAGTGAAAATGCGACAGCTGTGCGAATTTATAAAAAGGGATGATGGAAAAAGGGATGACCTGAACATTACGAAACATAACCAAATTGCAAGCACCGAAAATTCATTCAGTGCAGCATGTATGCTGATTGCTGAAGATATTCCCTCCGTTCCAAATTGTAGGTCGTTTTAACTTTTTTAGGTTCATAGCTATTATTATGCATTCAGATACAGTGTATGTCTAGGTGCATAATAATATTTATGAACCTAGAAAAGTCAAAACGACTTGCAATTTGGAACGGATGGAGTATCAAGGAACTGACAACAGCATTGCTGAAGCTAAGGAGAGTTGCATCGGGAACATTAAACTCCATTTCTAGCAGCTGCGTAATTTCGCAGAAACTGTAGTTTTCTGTATAAGGCATATCCCTGAACCCTCAATTACTCATAGATTAACTCTTCGCATTTCAACCATTACATTCAGATTTACAGGTAATGTACACTACATGGCGTTAGTGAAGCTTTTGTACAGTTTAAATTCCATTGCCAGATTATTCTCAGTTTCCATCAGTCAGCATTATGTTCAATTGGGCCTGGGTGCACAATGCATCAAATAAACACTGCATCACCCGCCCTATTTTCTGTTTCTGTCATGGGATATAGTACATTGGATTGGGGAGCTTGAAGGAGCGAGCGCTCATGGACCAGCCCAGCAAATCGCTCCATTGATCGCCAGAGTTGCCTAGGATCCTATACCCCTCTTCTTCCATTGCCTTCCTCTTTTCTGATTTGTAGACTGTTGCAGTTTTCTTGCGGTCACATGCTTCCCTGGAGATCGGAAAAGACACATTTCAGATTTCATAGTTAACAATGAACGATGAAGAACAGTGGGTCATACAAAGTGCGCAGGCGACAAATTTGACTGAGCTTAGAAGATTTCAATTTCAGCATTCAACCAAAAGGTAGCAGTCGACTGAAAGTAATCTGTGATTTATACCTGAGTATGAGCTTGTCCCAATCATGGAACCCCTGCTTCTTGAGGTTCTCCGCGGTGATGTCTAGGTGCCCCTCGCTTCTGCCCGTGAGCAGGAAGGTCTTGAACCCCAGCTCGCGAACCTCATTGTACAGCTTCAAGCTGGAGGGGATGGCCAGCGCCTCACCCCTCTCCACCCACCTGTCGAACTTCTGGTGGTCGAACAATTCAAGCCTGCGGTTCGAAATCAAGAGCACCATGTGAGAGCGAGACAATATTGAACGGAGTAGCAAGTTCATGCCTAAATCTTTCCCTGTCCTGCACTCCTGCCTAGAATTTTATCATTTTGGGTGAGATGTGGTGCCAAACAAGGCTTGGATACCGCAATGGATTTCGTTGCCTAAACAATTCGGGATTCCGTGCCGCCTAAATTTCTGCTCTTTTTCCTCGATGGCAATGGCAGATGCGTGGGGCGAGAGGTCTGACTCACCCGTACCCGTGCTCGGCGTAGTAGGGGAGGTTGGAGAGCAGCGTCTCGTCGATGTCGAACACCCATGCGTCGCGGCCGTCGCCCCGGAGCGGCGCGGCGCGCGCGTAGGTGGTGGACTCCCGCGCGATGAGGTCGAGGTCGGAGCGGTAGGCGGCGCCCGCGATGTAGTCCCGGACGTGCGCCGCGCACCCCGCCGGCACCGCCTTCCACGGCGCGAGGTTGTTGGCCTCCGCCGCGAGCCGCCAGCTCGCACAGCGCACGTCCGCCGGCACGTCGTCCACCGCCGGCTCGAAGACGAGCGGGCGTGGCAGGTGCTGGTACTGCTCCGCCGCCGCGTTCTCGAACGCGACCTGCGCCGGCGCAGCCGGCACCAGGTCGACCTGGACCTCCAGCTCCAGCGTCGCCGCGACGGCGTCTGTCGGCGCCTCGTCCTGCCCCTCGCCTGCGGCAGCCGCCCGCGCCGCCGCCGCAGCCTCGGACGGGAGCTCGATGATGAGGGGGCGCGGCAGGAGGTGCTGCGGCGGCGGCTGATTGTGCTGCTCCGCCTCCGTCTCCGAAGCCAGTGCCGGCGCCTCCTCGGACGCGCTCTGCGCCGGCGCGGCTGGCGCATGCTCCACTCCGATCTCCGCGGGCGCCGCCGTGGCTTCCTCGGCGACAGCGGCGAGGAGCATGGCCAGCGTCACGAGCAGGCGGACGAGGCCGCCGCTACCGCGGCGCGCCATGACGCGCGTGCCGTTACCGCTCGGCCGCGCGCGGGAGCCCGGGTCGATAGCCGATGCGCCGCCGCGTGGGGGCCGGGCGCAGACGGGGCGGGGCGGGGCTGGCGCGGGGCGAAGCGAAGGCGTGCGGTCGGGGGCAGTAAATAGGTAGCCGAGGCGGTGGACGGTGGTTGGTGGCGTGGGGCGCGTCTCGGCTGGCAGGCGAAGCTGGGAAGGAGGACGAGGGAGGAGGGGAGCGGGGAATGCGTGGCTCCGGCGGCTTCGGCGGGAGGTGAGGGGGGAAGGTTAAGTAGGGAGGCCTGCGGCGTGCATCTCGTTTCGCAGGCCTGGGGCCTGGGGGCGGAGGGGAAAGGGGAAGACCGAGCGGAAGAGGGTGGGATTCGAATGTGAGGGAGGAGGATTCTTAGCGGTGGGGCAAGCCCATGGGGTCGGTGGTTACGTGGCGGCTACGGGTTGGCTTGGTTGTGTGCGCGGGTCGGGCCTCGGGCGGGGGGCAAGGTCTTGGCGCGTTCCGTGCGAGGCGTGCGCTGCCTTGGCCGGCCGCGGCGCGCCGGCGCGGTGGACCCAGCCACGCCGCTGACGTGGCATGTGGTCTTCTTCTTCTTCTTGTTTTTTTTAAGGAATAGGCATGTGCTCTTCCACGCCGCGTCTATTGGATGACCTCCGGGCCCGCGTGTTGGAGCTTTTGACCCACCGCAAGGCTGCACGCGAAATTCTTTTTTTTTGGAAGTAAATGCACGCGAAATTCCGACGCGACCGGGCGCTAAGCTGCCGCTGCCGCCGCGTGTGCGTATAGCGTACCGGCGACGTGAGAACTCGATGAGAGAGAGAAAGAAGTCACTTGGATTTAGATAGAAATATATATCATCGCCACGGTAAAAACATAGCACATGTCGTAAAGAGTCGCTTGCCACATAAGTCGTAGTCGAGTTATACACATACACATTGTTCTCGATCCCACCATTTTATTTAGATAATAATATAAGCTGCACCATATTTTACATAATATAAGACAGCTATTTTATGGTAATGACTTGCACACGTATGGAACACATATATTCATAAGAGTATGACTATACAATAATTAATGTTGAACTTGACATTTACAGTGAAGTTAACATCTCATGTGGATCAAAAGTGGTAGATGCAGAGCGCTTAATCTGCTTGTGAGCTTCTACTGCCGACGATTGCACCAAGCCATTGAGTCACAAATACCTTGGATGCCATCGGTGATGTTGCCTGTCCGCCGACAAGCAGTGATAGCAGGCGTTCATGAGTCGGCGCTCCGCCGCACAAACGAGCTAGTAAAAAGGATCAGGAGAGCACATGCCCCCACACCCGCCCTAACAACGCTTATATCCTCACCAAGTGAGGCAAGCCAAGCAAAGGCTCAACTCCATTATGTATGCACAAGGGTCATTATCGATTTTATTACCTGCCCACCAGCGGTAGCACCAGACTCGACTACATTATTAAGATCATCATTATGTCTTTCCAACAACAATGTGGGATGGTAATTGTATCTAAATATAAGTCTATATGGACTCACGCCATGAACTAATGTGGCACAATAAATGACTCGATTGCATTGTCCATTACTAATTGGTCCCGGTTAATATAATTGGCATGATTTTTCCATTAAGTACCATATTTTAGATAGAGGCAAATAAGGTATGCCTTAGAGTTGCTATGGACTTATATTTGCACGAGTACTATATGAATGCTATTTCCTCCGTTTCAGAATGGAGGTCGTTTTAGCTTTTCTACGTGTATAGATTTTACTATTCATCTAGATGTAACCTTATGCATAACAAAGGGGTTGTTTGGATACGAGGTACTAAACTTTAACAATATCACATCGGATGTTCGGATGCTAATTAGGAGGACTAAACATGAGCTAATTATAAAAATAATTGCAGAACCTTGTGCTAATTCGCGAGACGAATCTATTAAGCCTAATTAATCCATCATTAGCAAATGGTTACTGTAGCACCACATTGTCAAATCATGGACTAATTAGGCTTAATAGATTCGTCTCCCGAATTATACTCCATCTGTGCAATTAGTTTTGTAATTAGCTTATGTTTAGTACTCCTAATTAGCATCCAAATATCCGATGTGACAGGTGTTAAACTTTAACAGGTGTTTCCCAAACACCCCTAAAATCTATGTATTAAAAAACCAAAACAATCTACATTTTGGGACGGACAAAGTACTAAGGTAGTGTTTGGTTGGCTCAAATGTAACGTAATCTGATTACTGAAGGTAACGAATCCCATTACATATGTTTGGTTGCGGTGGTTTGTAATCAATTGACATTGTAATCGAATCTCTTACCTAAATAATATCTATACAAGCTTGTTACCCCTCCTCCCCCACCGTAATCAGATATAGCACCCACACAGTAATCTGATTACGTTACCAGAGTGCAACCAAATAAAGAGGGCAATCACCCATTCCACCTCCAAATACACTGTAATCTAATTCCCTTTGCGTTTACATTACCTTAACACGAACCAAACACTATCTAAATAGAATTATACGTAGATGGGTACGTGCACAAGTACCAGCATCATCCATCTCAGGCTAGCTAGTGCTAGTGCTCGGAGAATAATGCAGATCAGACAATATATGTCAATCCATATCCCAGGACTCTCTCGTGAGACATCGGCGCCACTCCTTCCAAGGTCCCCTTCCCCGATCCCCGTGTCAACAGCCACCATCGATCCTTTGAAACCTCTCCGCGTCGACTTGGACATCAGCTACAGAACATTGTCACGATCACACAGAGCAGGGACACACATCGATGGCACGTCCTCCTCCTCCGGCTCTACCTCTACTCCACTGTTCGTCTCCAGACACAGCAATGGCAGCAGACCTGCGCTGTCGCTCTTCGTTCGTCACGTCGTCGGAATTCACCACGCCGTCGGTGCTCCAGTCCATGGAGCCGACCGTCCAGCTGCGCGTGACGGCTCTCCGATCCATCCGGCGGGGACGAAGCCAGCAGCGCCATGGGGTCTGGGGATACTCCATCTCGATCCACGAGCTTGATCGAGTCGCCTCTCCCGACGACGTCCCCGAAGAAGCACGGGTCGAAGATGGTGTCGAGGCGCTTCCTGTTCCCGTCGTTCAGCGGCTCGGGCAGCGGGATGTACTGGGCGACGGGGTCGTCGGCGAGCAGCACGGCCCGCCGGAGGTCGGCCCAGGCGACGACGGTGGTGGAGCTGCCGAGCGCGACCGCCTTGGTGGAGGTGAAAGGCGAGGACCTCGTCCCCCGGCGGCAGGAGCTTCCGCGACACGATCTTCCGGCGCCACCGCCCGGTCTTCTCGCGGTGCACGCGGAGGATGTAGCGCTTGCAGCTCGGGTTGGGGTTGAAATTGTTGCTTCCGAGTGTCTCATTCAACAGCAACACGAGTACTACAGAACTACTCATAAATCAGAATGATGCGATCAAACACTCTCATATACCTTTTTTCGAACAAGCTCTCATATACCTCCATTTAAGAGGGGAAGGGGGATGGCAAAATTGATCCATATTTGCATGAAACTAAACTGCCCTCTGATCACTAATATGTTATTAGATGCAACCGTGAACCGTTGCACGGACAGAGCACCATCAGAGACAATGGAGTATGTGCATGCTAGCAGTAACAGGTTTCCAACATGAACAACACAGATGGTACGACACTGATTCTCAGATACTAAAACAGCATCCTGTTCCTGTCTGCATCCTAGTTGGCTTCCAATCCATTCCCTGGACCAATGGTCATCTAGCTTGTTAACATGGTCAACATAGATGGCAGTTCCCTCTGTCAGCAATGTAACAACGTCGGGCTGGGCCAGTTGATGTTCATTACACCTCAAAAGTCAAAATCTCAGATTTGAAACACTCTCTCCAACCCTCCAGCGGCCAGCCGACAGAAAGGAATTACAATGTGTCTAATTCCATGCGGCATCATTGACAAGGCTCTAATGTCATCCGCGTCAAGGTATCCATCCATCCACACGTCATCCAGCCGGGCCAGACTCCCCAAACTGAAAACAAGCAAAACAAACAACAGAAGAAAAACGTGGAGCACAGCACAGCACACAGCTCCCAGACGTCATCTGCCAACTCCAAAACGTCCAGCCGGGCCAACAGCCGATGACCCCCTCTCTTCTTTAGTGCCGATCAGACCTTCACTGCATTGACTCTCTGTGCAGTCCAGCCATACATGATACATCTTCAAGTCTGAGAAAAAATTACATGCATAAGTTAAATTAGCTTTACAATCATACAATTCATGACAGAGATCAACTGTTATGTCATTTCATTCATGCTAATGGGTGTTTATTTCCTTATTAGCAGCTACTCAAGGTCATTCTAAGACATAAAATTAGCTTCTTGAGGTAGTGATAACAACTACATCTGCCAACTCCAAATCATGAAAATGCCAAATCAAGTTGCTTCTATTAGTTCTGACTCACCTTCCTAAATTATCAACAACAAAATCTGCCTACCCCAGGTGATGTGATGGCATTAGATCGTACTGTTTCAAGTGTTGAAAGTCCAAACGGATCTTGGGATTCCCCGTTGCTTCCATCCCCAAGAGTTGGGGCATTGTATCACGGGCATCTTCTTGAAACCTAATAAATAAAAAGCAAATGTGTCAGTAATACAATAAAAAAAAACAGGTACAAGGACACACATTACTCACAGGACACTTTTATGTATATAGCTATTTTAGACACATACATACATATAATTTTCAGGTAGGTAAATGTACGTTTAAATCGTGCAGTGCCATAACAAATGCATGTAGCACACATTTCCAATCAAGATGAACCCACACTAAGGAATAGCAGACAACCAAAGTCAAGAAATGTGAAAAGGTTGATTCACTAGGCTGTTTTAGGACTGTAACCCTGCTACACAGGTGAAATTCACACGCCAATGGCTGGTTTGGGGTCCAGTCTGCAAGCGCATCTCAACGCACTCCCTTTGCACGCCGAATTGGATCAGATAGCGCCGGTACTGTATGGGAAAACCATATATATGCTGCAATTCGAGGATTTGATAGCAGGACTACAATTCATCTTAGCAGGAGTAACCATAGCAGTTGCTATATCAATTTGCAATACAGTTGACACATTGCTGTGGAAGAATCCCAATACTTCTTTGCATACGGAAAAGACATTGCCAAACCTAGTCTGTGCTAAAATAAGGCACAATGCAACATCACCTGATTCTAGAATATGCTCCAAGCCAAAGAGCCGAATTTATTGTAAATTTAGAACTTCAATATTAAATGTTTGTGTAAGCATTCTTTTATGCAGTTCCAGTGCTTGAATGTTTAAAGCAAATGTTTGTGGAAAGAAACCACCTTCAGACTAACAGAGAGGATAACAGGTGATTCAGCATGATGGCTAAGCGAGTTATGTGATAACAAGAGGCATTCCTTGCTCACAAAATGTAAGCATTGTTGCTTCACAATGCAGCATGCAACCTATCTAGATAGTTTGATAAAGGACTAGTAAAGTTTTATTGCTACAAAATGAAGACTAATGAATCAGGACGTGCTGGTATTACCGGTGCGTCAATGATCACACAAGGCCCACACAGGAAACCAAACATTGACCACATGAGGAACAAAAACAGACTGGAAAGAATTACATGAAAATTGAAATAGACATAATTATTAGAATACTATTACAAGGAATAAACAGAATTTAATGACATTCCAACTGTCTTCAAATAACATCAAATGTTTCCCCTGAATCTAGGACAACATAACATACCTTATCAACTGCATTTAACAAATTCTCCCCTCCAATATACAGATCGAGAAATGCATTGCTGGTTTGATCTTCCATCTTGGGCCACCCATCTATAACATGACTCAGCAAACGGTATTAAGACTAATATATCTCAAATGCGACAAATACCAACATGATCTAATTGAGAATGAGAATGATAAGACATAGAAGTTGCCAATACTAACAAATAAATAAGTTTCAGCATGGATACCTCCAACATCATTGAAGCACTTGGAGAATGTACAGTGGACAAAGGTCAGTGCATATCTTATGCCTCTCTCGTCAGACATAGGGATCACAGCTTTCAGTGTTTTCTTTGATGCGTCAACCACCACCACTGATCCTTTGGGGACTCTGCGGTTTGGCTTGGATATCAAGTACAGAATGTTGTCATGGTCACACAGAGTAGGGTAGCACAGAGGTGCAATGTTCTCCAACTCTACCCCCCTGCTCCTGTTCATACGTAGCGACGACAACATCCCTCCACTGCATTTTAACACATCTTCAATATCATCCATGCTGTCCGTGCACCAATTCTTTGAACCAATTGCCCAGCTGTATGTGACGGCTTTCCATCCAGCAAGAGCGGAGTCAGCACCAAAGCGATATTCCATCTCTACAAACTTTATCGAATTCTGTCTCCCTATAGCATCGCGGTAAAAGCACGGATCACTGGGTGATTCCAGGTACGCCTTGTTTCTATCATTCAATGGCTTAGGTAATGGGATGTAATAGGCAACAGGGTCCTTGTCGAGCACGTCGCAGAGCAGGACAGCGCTCCGGAGGTCGACCCAGGCAATGTTGGAGCCTTGGAGCGCGATTACCTTGGTGGACGTGAAATCAAGAGCCTCGTCCTCCTCCAGCCCCTTGCCACCAGCTGATTCTGTCGGAAACATCTTCCGCGACACGATCTTCCTGCGCCACCGCCTAGTCTTCTCATGGTCAGGGTTGAGAGTCACCGCTGCAGGAGCCGGAGGCGACGAGGCCAACATTGGCGCGAGTGATGGGATGACCTGGTTCCGGGAGCAGGTCGAGCGACGAGCCGCCGGTGCCGTCGGCGCTGTAGACGAAGTAGTCGTAGCAGATCTCTTCTCCGAAGGGGTCGGAGGAGGAGGAGCGGATGGCGGTATGAGATGCAACTGTTGCACGGACAAAGTCACAGAGCACCATCAACGACAAAACATATATGCACATGCTAACAGTAACAGGTGTCCAACATGAACAGCACAGATGGTGCGACAAAGATTCTCAGATACGAAAACAGCAACCTGTCGTGAGCTGATCTTCTTCAAAATACTTCTCTGCATCATAGTTTGCTTCCCTGGATCAATGGTCATCCAGCGTCTCGTCATTATCGATCTGAGAGTAGCCCATGTGCTCAGTGTCTTCACCGGACATTACAGTTTTGCATCGCTCAAGTTGATGTTCATTGCACCTACAAAGGCTCAGATTTGAAACACTCTCCAACTCTCCAGCCAACAGAAACGAATTACAAGGGTCTGATGCCATGCGCATCACAGATGGGAGGATTTAATGTCATGCACATCAACATATTTGGAAAACAAAACATGCAGCAGCAAGCAGGTTCGCCAAACTCCAGACATCGTTGAGCCGGGTCAAAGCCCTCTTGGTACTGATCATCGGATCTTCACTGCATTGACTCGCCCGTACGACAGCCATACATCTTCAAGCCTGAGGAAAAAAGTACGCAATGCGTAAATTAAATACATCCATCCGATACATTCAGCATACCTGTAGGATGAAGGGTAGGGAAACGTAGGGTGCAGGGTAAAGGAAACCTACAAGCCTGACATGTTTTCCATGAGCATCAGATTTTTCGTGACATGAGCTAGAAATCCGTTGAAATGGAAGCCAAGGAAGTGATCTGGCTCTTTCAGAGTTGTAACCTTCACACTTCCATTGGGATACTATTTAACAAAAAAAATTAGATTATTTAAGTGATAATATCCCTCTAGGCCGCACCACTATATCATTGAGTTAAAGGAGAAGCAGCAAGAGTCATTACCATTCAATTTATAGCTTACCATTCAAATTCCACATTGCAAATGGTTAAGATAATTTCTTTGCCACTCAGGTTAGAGCAATCCAATTGTGTATCATTCATAAACATAATGAAACCTTCAATAATCAAATGTCTTGACCTGATATGAACAGAAAAATTCATAAGTAAATGATCAGCAAGCTGAAAGCCATTAGAATCATATAATTCACGACATAGACACACTGATAGTAAAGTTTTTCGTGTCATAGAGTATTAATCTCAACGTAGTTATAATTTAGGGGCTTTAGCTAATCGTTGTGGCAATAGTAACTTAGATTTCTGCCAGTTTGCTGATGCAAGAGTTTAGCCTACTCTAATACATGAGTGTGATGGCAGACAAGCATCAGAAAGCTCGTACTTTAGACATGCTGGATTTACCAGGGTTTCAATGATTTCACAAGGTAGACACAGCAAACCAAACATTGATCACACTATGAACAAAAACAAACTGGAAAGGGGTTACATGAAATACAGACTTGTTAGAAACATCAATGTCTCCCTTGATCTAGGACAAAATAACATCCTTATCAACTGCTTTTGACAAATTATCCCTTCCAATATAGATTGAGAAATGCATTGCTGGTTTGGTCTTCCATCCTGGGCCACGCATCTATAACATGATTCATCAAATGGTCTTAAGACTGCTATATCTCAAATGCGACATATGCCAATACCAACATAATCTAAATTGAGAATGAGACCACATACAAGTTGCCAGCACTAACAAGCAAATAAGTTTGACATAAATACCTGCAATGCCATTGAAACAGCTGGAGAATGTACAGTGGACATAGGTCAGTGTATATCCTATGACTCTCTCGTCAGACATCGGGGTCACTGCTTTCAGTGTTTTCTTTGATGTTTCAACAACTACCACAGATCCTTTGGGTCCTCTGTGGTTTGGCTTGGACATCAGGTACAAAACATTGTCACTGTCGCACAGAACAGGACACACAGTGGTGGGGTGTTCTTCGACTCTACCCCCCTCCTCCTGTCCGGACTTAGCAATGACAGCATACCTCCACTGTTTTCTAATACATCTTCAAAATCAACCACGCTATCCGTGCACCAATTCTTTGAACCAAATGTCCAGCTGCATGTGACAGCTCTCCATCCACCAAAAGAAGTGAAGCGCTCATGGCGATATTCAATCTCTACAAACTTTATCAAATTTTGTCCTCCTATAATATCCCGGAAAAAACAGGGATCGGCAGGTGATTCCAGGTACCCCTTGTTTCTATCATTCAATGGCTCAGGCAATGGGATGTAACAGGCGACAGGGTCATTGTCAAGCACGTCGCAGACCACAACAGCCCTCCGGAGATCGATCCAGGCAATGTTTGCCATGTAATATCTTCCGTGACCGTGACACGATCTTCCTGCGCCACAGCCCAGTCTTCTCGTGGTGCAACCGGAGGATGTACCGCTTGCCGCTCGGATCAGGGTTGAGAGTGACCACGGCATAGCGACCGCCGCGGGAGCCAGAGGCGACGAGGCCAACATTGGCGCGAGTGATGGGATGACCTGGCTTTGGAAGCAAATCTACCCCCTAATTATATTTTTCTTTTTTATTCTTCACATTGAGTTTTAATTTCCGATTTTGCTATTTGACTTGTAACATGATGCTCTACGTTATAAAAATACATTAGCAATTTTTTATGATTACTTTTCATACAGTTTTGTATATCTAAGACCTATAAAAATAATTATGAAAAATTCTTAGTATAATTTTTTAACATAAAGCATTATATTTTATATCCACTCACAAAATTTGAACTCAAAATTCAACTCATACATGAAGAGAAAAAAAGAAAAATCTAATTGGAGGGTAGATTGGACCAAATGAAGTACTGTAGGGGAGCAAAGTGAACCTAAATTTTATTCAGAGGGTTAAGCGAACAAAGTGGATAGGTGAGGAGAGTAAAATGAACTTTTTCCAACAAACAACTAACATATCCAACAAACAACTAACATAAGCTATCTCTATAAGAAGTGAAAATGACAAAATTGCTCCATGTCCGCATGAAACTAAACTGGCTCTGATCAGAAATAGGTTATGAGATTTAACTATTGCACGGACAGAACAGAGCACCATCAAAGACAATACATGTATGTACAAACTAAGAGAGTGTAAGATGTCCCAACACGAACAGCACAGATGTTGCTGCATTGCTTCTCTGAAAGCAACAGCATCCTGTCGTTTGCTAATCTTCTTCGAAATACTTCTCCTCTGCATCGTAGTTGGCTTCCCTGGACCAATGGTCATCCAGCATCTCATCATTATCGATCTGAGAATAGTCCATATGCTCAGTGTCTTCACCAGTCAGGAACTTTTGTTGCATCACATATGTGAATTGTTCCAGCTGATCCTGCATTTCTTCACAAGACAACGTTTGGTTGAAAGTCCCTGCAGCCGAACCTCTACCATTGCTGGAGTCCATGGGGGCAGACTCATTGGCAACAACCTGCAAATATGTCAAGGAAGAAATTCATATCATGCTAGGGCAATGCATAAAAAAGGAAGAACCACACCGAGATAACTAAATTCAGAGGCAATCCTGACTTCTAAGTAGGTCAAATAAGAAATGGAGGATGCCAGACGTCATAGAGGTCACAAAATATGCTTTAATTATGAACTGCATTAATCAAGTTTCTACATGAGCAAACAGTTTCTTTACACATGTATCATCATGTTATCTTAGCATGCATACTAGGCAAAAAAAAAAACCATGAAACTGAACCTGAACCCTCAGGCTATGTTTTTCCATAGGCAAGAAAGATTATATCATTATGCATGTTTCCTTCAAGCCATAGAGGCCAACACCATTGCACAAAACTAAGAAGTAAAGTCAACACAGAGTTCAGCGCAAAAGGAATTCCGAGGCAGAAGTTGGATCACAAGTAAAACCAGAGGTTAATGCAAGAATCTGTGTATAATATTCCACCAAAAAAAACTAGTAATTTAAGCTTCTTACAAAGCACTTTTATCGTGTACAACAAGAGTTGAACAACTAGCAGTTTGACATTGTCATACACAGCTTTGTGTGTGTGTGGATTTCCTCCTTATCGCATGAAACATAGAGTACAATTACAGCCAGCACTCAGATACATGGTGGATTCTATTTAGGGGGAATTCAGAGAACTTATCTGCCATACACAGCTTCAAAAAGAAAAAAGGTGTCTTCGATTTTTTTTTTAATTTCTTCCTCTATCAGATGAAACAAAGAGCATGATAGGCATCTATTTAGAGAAACCTCAGAGTCAGAGCATCTTGTCTGTCAAAAGAATACCATTCACCATTGAAACAATGATCACCATTACCACACATAACTTATGGCTAAAAGCTAAAGCCTTCAATCTAAAACTGATATGGAAAAAAATAATCAGCCACAACTTATCATCAATCTGGGTGCATACCAGCTTCTTTAAATTAGATAATTTTCCAGATCATGGTACTCCACGTGGCCCAAAGTTGCAAACGAAAACTAGTGTCTGAATTCACATAGCATAAGTTGCAAAGCAAGACTAGGTTTCCATTCCTTCATAACAAGGATGGGCTGATAGGCTTTTTGTTTTCAAAATTTGTAGTTAACTCCCTAGATGAAGCATATCAGTAACAGTGTTACATCCTTTCATAAAAAAAAATCGACTTCGAATTAGTGTACACAAGCATGCAATCCCCCGACCACTGAATCAACTACAAACAATTTACAGCCCGAATAGAACAAGTACAATCAAGTAGAAAATTTAGACAATATCATAATCGGCAGGATGCAAACCTCAGTCGCAATGGGCTTCACGACCTCTGTCTCCTTTTCCTTCATGCTCTGCTCTTCTTCGTCCTCCTCTTCCTCTTCTTCTTCCTCTTCCTCCTCTTCCTCCTGCTCCTGCATCGCCTCCTCAGGGCCACCACCGACCCATTCGCTGGGATCAACCCCTCTCCTAATCTGCTCCCCGCGGATCTTCTCCACGATGACCGCCTCCTCCGCCCTGCGCATCAGCGTCTCGGACCACCTCTCCCCGGGCCGCGCCATGGCCCTGCCGAGCGGGTCCTGGAACCTCCCGAGGTACTCGTGGTGCAGGTAGGGCTCCCGCTCCCGCATGGCCTCCTCGGAGAAGTACTCCCCCTCGCGGACGAGGCGGTCGAGGTACGCGCGGCGCCGGTTCCGCACCTGCGCCGCGGGCGGGGGCGCCCCCGCCGCGGCGGCGCGGAGGCGGCGCAGGTGCCAGTCGACCTCGTAGTCCGGGCTGAGCGCGTCGAAGGCGGCGAGCTCGTCGGCCGACAGCGCGGCGCCGTACCGCTCCAGGAAGAGCGGCGCGTCGCGGGCCAGAAGCGCGCGGAGCTCCGCCTGGCGACGCGGCGGGGAGGGAGGGGCGGCGGCGGAGGAGGGGGAGGAGGAGGAGAGGAAGGAGGAGGGGAAGTAGAGGCCCTCGACGGCGGAGAGGCGGGTGGCGATGCGGTCCATCGCCGCGGGCTCCATGGCTGCTGCGGGCTGCCGTGGGGGGATGCGTGGCGCGGCGTCCCCGCCGGGGGGGCTCGAGAAATCGAGAGGATTTGGGCACCGCCGGTGGGTTAGGCGTTGGGCGGCGACTGGGTTGGGCCTGAGTATGGTGCGGTTCGAGTGGGCTTCGGCTCCCGGTTGGGTCGGGGGGTTCTGTGAGGGAAAAGCGTGCGCGCGCGATCGGCCCAGCGAAGCCCAGCCAAGACGTTGTCCGACCGGTCGGTGTCAGGGTGGTCACGGGTCAGTTGGTCACGTGAACGCTCGCCCGGCGGCTGGGTGAAACGCGCACCGGCGGCGGTCAGTTTGCCGCATGCCAGTGACGGTAAATCCTGGGTCGGCGAGAGCGTGACTTCTCCTGCTCTCATCAGCAAAGAGGAAAGGCTAGCATTTGTCCTTGGGCATGGAGGTAAACATTGTACAAAACTGATTTACATCGTCACATGCGTCTCTTGGTTCCAAAAGATCGTGTAGGATATTGATTCATCGTCTCTCTTTTCACAATTTAGCTGCTAGCATATACAAGGCTCATCCTGTCAGCAACTCATTTGCAGTCATCCAATATGCAAATATGGAGGAGATGATGCTCTCTTGCTACCATGCAGTAAAAGGCTCGTGAAACCATGTCCCTCATGACCATATATTTGACTATCACGAAGCCGTAAACAACCATTCCTTTGCAACTTCGCTCTTCGTACTTACCTTGATTTTATTAAGATCAAGAATCATTTAACTCTTGTCTTCATCAAAATACTAGCTAATGAAACCCTCGTGGACTGCTCCCTCCGTTCCAAATTGTAGGTTGTTTTAGCTTTTCTAGGTGCGTAGTTTTTATTAGGCATACTAAATATATTGTATGTTTAGATACATGCAAACATCAGAAAAGCCAAAACAACCTACAATTTAGAATGAAGGGAGTACCTTCTTTCATACTACCACAATTACAATAGAGATGACAATTCCTAATTGTAATGGTAAACAATCGTATCTTAATACTTATACTTTTTAAAACTTGGATGAAGTAGAAGGGACGTTACTATACAAACCTTTGGAAAGGGTCAACCGCGCCTATGTTGTCCTCCTGCCGAAGGTACCTGGAGCAATAGCGGTGGGCGCGTTCAGACCCATATGTCTGCAGAACTGTGATGTCAAGATTGCGTCGAAGATGCTCACCACACGCCTTCAGAGACAGCTCCCTGCATTGATCGTCAACCAGACGGGGTTCCTACAAGGGCGCTGCTGATGGTGGTCAAGCACCGAGAGCAGGGATCCGATGGGACCCCCTTTTAGAGATACGGCCTGGGGTTAGTTCGTGCGTAGGGGTTCGAGAGGCGTTTATGGGAATTAGTATATTATTTTGCTAAGAAAGTTTTTAGACAGGTTCAGACCGCTCGAAAGCTTAACACCTTACGTCCTGTGTATTGTGTTGCTAGAGTTGTTTGTCTTGTTTGTACAAGAGCCAGTCTTTTATAGGCTAGGTCCATGGGGGACTGATTGGGGTTGGGATGAGCCTTGCATCCCAATCCATCCCTTTACATTGTGTGTGTGAACGCGGCGGCCCAATGACCACCCTCCTTGCTACAGTTCCTCTGACGCGCCATCCATTTGCCCTGACGCTACTTTGCCTTTTGCCTTGATCCACACAGCGTCGGAGCATCCCGTCCAAGTTCTCTATATGTCAATCTTACATTTTACCATCTTACTTTGGTAATCCTTGCTTCTCTCAGCTCGGACCCACCGTCCCGGGAAGCTTCCAGGGACCTTCCCGGGAGCCCTTCGCCGTTTCCCGGGTCCCTAGTGCAGGGTCTACCCTTCTGACAGAGTCCTCAGGAGGCCAGTTGCCACCTCCTAGGTCCTCAATGTGGGCCCGCCTCCTTGGCAGAGGGTGGCCGGGAGCGTGGTAGGGCGCTCTTGACATGAGGGCGGTGCCAGCCGCCTACGGGACGGGACGGGTGAGACCATTGGTCCCAGAGGCTCTCAGGAGCGTCCCATCAACCGTGATTATGATGTTTTTACGGGGACAGGGCGCCTACTAACGGCTTGCCTCGACTGCCGTTCCCTTCCCCCGTCAGGATACGCTACCGCTTGCTTCGCCTCAAAGGGAGCCTTCCCAGGGGCCTCCGGGGGGCCTTTCCGGGAGGCCTCACCAGGTGCGTCCTATTCTTGCTATGTGGATCATTTGTGGGTCTCGCCAAGCAAGCGCGATATTTTCATGATCCTTCCTTAGCCTCGGGTTCCCAAACCTACCTTCTTATTTGGGCTTCTCAAAGAGGGAAGCCCCTTTTAAGCAGGCGGACCCTGCTTGTAAGTACCTTCTAAGTGCCTTATTAGGGAACCCGTTCCCTTGGCGCTGACGGCTGCATATCAAAAGCATTCATTCACACCCTGGAGATCATACAGTGCAGCCACAAACGCCGGGCACCAACTTTCGTCTTCAAACTCGCCAAGGCATTCGACACAGTGAACTGGAGCAGCTATAGGATGTCCTGCGAGCCAGAGGATTCCCGGAACAATGGTGTTCATGGATCCACAACTTGCTGCACACCTCAAGGTCCGCCATACTAGTGAATGGATGCCCCGGTCCATGGTTCCCCTGCCGGCGAGGGCTACGGCAGGGGATCCCCTTTCACCCTACCTCTTCCTGCTCGTGGCTGATGTGCTGCAACGACTGATACAAGCAGACGGTGGAGTTGCACACCCACTGTCACCTGGTGAACCCTGCCCAGTGCTGCAGTACGCCGATGATACGCTAATCGTGGTGAGAGCAGACACAGAATCAGTGGATCGCCTGCGCGCTCTTTTGGACTCCTTCGCCACGGCGACAGGACCCAAGATCAACCAGCAAGAGCACGGTTGTGCCAATGCACGTCGACCCCACGGTACTCACTGCCTCTCCACTCTCCAGTGCAGAGAAGACAATTTTCCTCAATCCTATCTCGGGCTGCCACTGTCACATGATAAGGTGCGGCTAACCGCGCTCCTACCAACGATCAGCCGCGCGGACAAGTATTTAGCCGGATGGAAAGCAGCCCTGCTGAACACCATGGGGCGAGCGGTGCTTGCGGATGCCGTCCTGGGCAACCTTCTGATATATGCTATGTGCACTATGGAGCTCCCAAAAGGGGCCCTGGAGGCACTCGACGCGAAACGCAGAACATTTCTGTGGACTGGGGATGAGAAGGCAAGCGGAGCGCAGTGCCTGGTAGCTTGGGAAAATGTCTGTGTGCCGCGCGAGCAAGGTGGCCTTGGCCTAAAGGATTTGGGCGTCCAGAACCAGTGCGTCCTTCTCAAGCTGCTGCATCGGCTGTTCAATCCGGCGAGCTCGGCGTGGGCACAATGGGTGCGCCGGCACATCAACATGATCACACTGGAGGGCGACGTCGTGGGCAGTCACTGGGCGTCCTTGTGTGCATTGCTCCCGGCCTACCGCACCATGACCACCGTTCAAGTCCGAGACGGTGCCAGCACGTCCTTCTGGGAAGATTCTTGGCTCGCCACGGGACCCCTAACACAAAGCCTGCCTGCACTCCACAGCCACGCCACCCATCCAAGTGTCTCTGTGAGAGATGTGCTACAAGGAAACATCGACGCCTTCCTCCAGCCAAGGCTCACCCGTACAGGGGCTGCTGACCGTGAAAAACTTGATCAGCTCCTGAAACACGCCCGGCTGGGCGACGGCGACAACATCCGGCACTGCCCGCTACATAATGCGAAAGGACAGCTGAAGACATCGCTGCGATACCGCACCCTAAAGGCCGCTGCAGCGACGGAGCCGTGCCCGTTCGCCAAGTTCATCTGGAGGAACCGCGCCCCACCGCGCGTCCAATTCTTCATCTGGCTGCTCGTCCAGGAACGGATACAATGCCGCCACAACCTGAGGAAGAAGAACATCGTCCAGGATGCGTCTTGCGAGCTGTGCGGCCACCACGATGAGACGGCAGACCATATCATCTTTACCTGCCCTACTGCCTCGGCCTTCTGGAGGCGCATCGGCGCCACAAGCCTGGACGGAGCTCAGGTCAAGGAGCTCTGGAACACGCCACTACCGTCCACTCTCCCCCAGCTGCACCGAACGGTGTTCCTCTTCCTCTGCTGCTGCTGGCACATATGGAAGCACCGGAACAGCGTCGTGTTCGATGGACAGGACCCCACGGCTCTGGGCCTCACGGCTCTCACATCCAGATGCACACGTAGTTGAGACCTGGTGTATGATTCTCAATCCCATGTAATCACAGCTAGAGCACACAACACAATACGAAGATGCAATGAAAAATCAAGTGGGGGAGCCTTCCCCCCCGTTGACCGTAAAAAGAAAACTATACAAACCTTCTCAGCAACGGTTTGAATTTTTCTAAATCTCCACAAGGATTTGACATGTAGACACGCGTACGTACACCTGTGTTGCTTAATGGCACTTATCAAATTAAACCTACAAAGTCCGGCTGCATGTCTTACGGAATTTGAACAACATTATGGTTATGGTTTTCCGAAACAACATCTATAAAGTAGAATGGGAGATGGTTTTTTTTCCAATATAAAAAGTAGTGGAATCATATAAGAACAATGTATAAATGTATAAAATTGACGGTTATACAGAAACTACCGAAAGAAAATCCAAGCCCTACGAATATAGAATCTGACTCAGGAATCCTAAGTTTAAGTTTAGGTTAGTCCTAACTCTCCACCATTTCGCATGTATTTGTGTGGAACGCATTGTAAAATTCGATTGTCTTCAAGACACCGTAAAAGCGCGGTTTGATCTGCAACAAATTCAACTGAGTAAAATAATTATTTTTAGTTGAGCGGAGGTGTAAAAAGATCATTTTACCCTCGGACCCACCTGTTATCTTCTTCCTTAGGCCCGTCCTGCGCTCTAGGAGCCTCAGTGCCTCACGATCGCAACCTCGAGGAGCTTATGGCTTGCGCGGACCTGGGCTTCCGCTTCAGCTGCAACGAGATCCCCATGAGCCAGCACCTCCTCGATGACAGGCACCAGGCCAACTCGCGTCGGACGCTGCTGCCGGCATCGTCACTGCGTCCACCGATGCCCATCAACAGTCGGAAACTCGGAAATATCTCCAGCCCTGGTAAGCAATCGCAATGATATTGAATAATTCATGAAATATTTGAATTCCTTGTCACCGAGAAAGCCAACATGTCCACATCAAAGATGAAATTTTTTTTGTCATGGAACCATGTAGGTACTCGTCAACGTACGATTTGCTTGTTGGTAGAAGTTCTCATCCTCTCTTTCTTTTTTCTTAATCTCAGTGCCGCAGGAGACAGCCCCGACGGAGCTGATAGCCCGACTACGTGCCAACAAGAGAAAAGCAGAGCATCACGCACGGACGGAGAGCGTGCGTACAGAGAGAGGAGAGAGAGGCCAGCAGAGGGGAAGAATGGATAAAGACTGAGGAGAGGAAGAAGAATATGCCATGTGGGCTTGAAGGGTAAAATAGACTTTGTACACCTCCTCTAAACCGAAAATGATTATTTTATTGGGTGTGTATGTTATAGACCAAGCTGCGTTTTTAAGATGTGTCCAAGACAATATCGATTTGTGTGGTGTGTTCCACACAAAACCACTTTTACAATGTCCCACGCGGAGAAAGGAGAGAAAATTTATTACGGTCCCACATCAACAAATCATGGGTTGGGGTATAGTTTTTAGAGCTGATGTCTTGATGATTTAGCAAGATTAACACTACTTAGGCTAGTCTTAGTGGGAGTGTTAGGGAGAGTTTCATAGTATTAATTTCCATGCCACATTATCAATTTTGCTGACTTGGCAAGGTATTTATGGGGAGAGAGAAGAAGTTCATTATATGTGATAGGAGTTTTATCCTCATGATACTCAACTGGTAGAGTTACCTAGTTTTTAATCTTGATAACTATGCAGATTGTGCAATGAAACACGCTGAGGCTAGCCTTATGGACACCGTGGTTGAGACCGTATGAAATAGCTGATTAAACTAAGGGCACGTTTGGCGTACAGAATCGGTTCCGTTTCTCATGCGAATCACCAGAACCGGCGCCAAACGCAGTCTTATTTCCTTCGTTGGCACGCGAAACGGCAATAACTCAGTTTCGCAGCGATTCCAGTTCCTGCTTACGTACCTCCCCTATGGGTCTGCCATGCCACTGGTCTTATCTCACATGTTCACACGGCCAAGCATGTATTATGAGTTTATTATGACACCAGTAATATTTTAGATGGCCATCAAAGGATCCATGGATTTATTAATACCACTAATATTTTTTTATACTTTTATTACCCCTTTTATTACCCAGAAGAAAAGGAATCACATGTCTAAGGGTATATTGGTCTATTCCACCGTATTCTCAACATTTCAGCATTGAATCTAGGCAGACAGCCAAACAATTCCAACATGTGATTCTGTTTCTCGTAGAAAACGTTTCACGCGAGAATCTGGAACTGAATCATTTCTACGAGAATTTGGATCGTACCCAACGAGCCCTAGGCCTTGTTTAGTTGGCTAAATTGGGAGGTGCCAAATTACTGTGCTGGCACTGTAGCACACTGTAGCGTTTCGTTTGTATTTGTGAATTATTGTCCAAACATTGACTAATTAGGCTCAAAAGATTCGTCTCGCAAAGTACAACAAAACTGTGCAATTAGTTTTTAATTTCATCTACATTTAGTACTCCATGCATGTACCGCAAGTTTGATGTGATGGGGAATCTTCTTTTTGCATAGTGCCAAAGTTGGGAGTTGGGGGTGAACTAAACATGGCCCTAAATCGTTCTGCTGAACCGGATGTTGGGCACGGGATTATGGGCCGCAGCCTCGCCATCCGAGAACCGACAAGCCTAGCTTTCACACCACCTTCACTGTCGCAATCCCCAGCTCGCACGCTTGACACTCCCTGCTCAAGCTCTCCACTCCCCGAGCAAAAAACCAACGCGGGCCGGCGGCGCGCAGGCGGCGAGCCCGAACCCCCTCGGCCCCCGACCCCGAGGCCGAGATCCCAGCCCGCCCGCCGCGCCGGCGCAGTCCGGGGCCCTCCCTCTGCCCCCGCGTGTCCGAATCCGGCGGCGTTTTGCCTCCCCGCCCGCCCCCGGCCCGCGCGGCCGGCGCAGCGTTGGACGCCGCGCCATGGGGTCGGTGTCCCTGAACGTGGCGTCCTCCCGGCGCGGCGGCCGGCGCGGCTTGGCTTGCCTCTGCTCCCCCGCGCTGCTCAACCTCCTCGTCCTCCTCTCCCTCCTCTCCACCAACCTCCTCGCGCTCCTCGCCTTCCTCTCCCCGCGCGCCCACCCCCTTCCCGCCGCCGCCACCGCCAACCTCTCCGCCTCCGCCATCTCCATGCAGGTGGCCGCCATCGCGCGGGAGATCGACGCCACCCACCTCGTCCCGCACCGCGCGGCGGCGGACGGCGCCGCCCTGCCCCCGGAGCTGCTCCTCTTCCTCTCCCCGCACGCGCTCCCGCTCGGCCGCGACGCGCGCACGGGGCTCACCCACATGCCGGCCTCCGTCGCGCACGCCTGCTTCCGCTCCCCGTCCACGCTCGCGCTACTGTCGGCCTTCGCCTCCTACGAGCCGCGCGGTGTCTGCCCGCGCAACGCCACCCTGCCGCACCGCCTCCTCTCCAAGGGCTGCGAGCCGCTGCCCCGCCGCCGGTGCCTCTCCCGGGGTCCCCGCGCGCCGCTCCCTTCCTCCAACATGGGCGTCGACAGCCGCCGCTGGGTGAAACCGCGCCACGACCACGAGTTCCTCATCGACGACGTCCTGCGGCTCGGCGGCGCCGCCTCCACTAAGATCCGGATCGGCTTCGACGTCGCCGGCGGCGCCGCCAACTTCGCCGCCCGGATGAGGGAGCGCGGGGTGACCGTCGTCACCACCGTGCTCGACAACGCCGGGAAGCCCATGAACGAGTTCGTGGCGGCGAGGGGCCTGTTCCCGCTGCTGCTCTCGCCGGCGCACCGGTTCCCCTTCTACGACGGGGTGTTCGACCTCGTGCACGTCGGGACCACCGCGTTGGACGAAGGCGGGGCGCCGGCGCTGGGGCAGGCGGGGACGGAGGAGGCACTGGAATTCTTCATGTTCGATGTCGACAGGGTGCTGCGCGTCGGTGGGCTGCTCTGGGTTGACAGCTACATGTGCCACAGCGAGGAACGGATGAAGGTGGTTGTGAGGCTCATTGGCAGGTTTGGTTACAAGAAGCTGAAGTGGGTTACAGGAGAGAAGGCTGGCACAGGGAGCACAAAGACGGCAATGTATCTCTCTGCGGTTTTGCAAAAGCCGGCACGGGGTTGAAATCGAATGGATGGATGGATTATTTGTTTTCTTCTTGATCTGAGGTATGAATGTACCTTCTGATTGTTCAGGGGATTTGACTTGAGAAATGAGCATGCCGAATAGATGCCGTGGATTAGGTTGATTCTATTGTTTGTTCAGATAGCAACTTAAAATAAAGTGAAAGGAGTATAATTGTTCAACTTTTGTTATCATGTAATGTAATATAGGCTGCTGTTAGGTGGGAAACATATGAGGTAGGATTTGTTGCTCAACTGAGGGACTGCAAAGTAGTCCAATGATGTGTAATTCCTATTCCGAACAGAAAAGGAAAGTAAAGGGGTCTCTTTCAGTTATTTATTTGTGTTATCTTCTGTTTGCCTATCTGAAGCTATTATTTTTGTGTCAGTTTAGCCTATAGTGTGTTTTGGAGCTTATTTCGAATAGCAAATGGACTTGGTCTTTTGCATAATTGAGGATCTACATAGGTTTCTTTTGTTTTTTATCTAGTGCTAGGCTGCTAGCCAACTAGAACCTTTGATCTGTTAAAACTGGGAAACAATAAAAGAACCTTTTTTTAAGGGGGAAAACACTCCTAGAACTGTCCATCTCCAGATGTTCATGCTTGATTATTAACAGTTTTTTGTTAAGAAAATACTGTACAGTTTGCAAAAGTTCAAACATAATTAGATTCCGTTGTTTTCTCCCTGACAATCCTGTCCATCATATGACTTGTTTTCAGTGGGTTCTAGATGGAACTTGAAGTTTTGAAGATGGGGTTAAAGATCTGCCATGTGCAAACTCAGTTGGGTAGCTTACTCTTATCCAATTGTTTAATTCCAGAAGAAGCATGCATGGAACAACCCAAGTTTTGATTATAGTAGATAGCTACTGCTTCTACTTTTAGTGGTATACTTGTTGAATTGGTAGATATATATGTGGATAACTGAATGCGTGTTATAGGATTATGTGGTGTTGTGAAATTGTTTGCACACTGCACCTGGTAATCTACAATGGCAGTGTGCTTAAACACATTAAGCTCGTGAAATAGACTCTGTAATCACTGTTTCTTTTAGGATCAATATGGAAGTCTTCTGTAGCACTGAGAGAAAAATTGTACTCTGTTTCTTATGGCAAATTTCACAGAACATAGAGCCCAATATGTTGAAAGAGAAATCTATCAGGTTTCGTTATACATTGCTTCTCTGCTGTAATTTTTTTTTCTCCTCGTGCAAATAGACACTCGAGGATCAGGTGCATTTTATGCTGGCCGGTTTGTAATGCAGACTGATGTTTCTGTAATGCTCTAGGCAATACTGTCTGACAGTACTTGTAAAAATTGTTCAGGTCATCGACCTGTGCCTATTACTGAATCATCAGTTGCTCTAGTTATTGACAGTCGATAAAAAAAATACAATCAACATGCAGAGCAAAGAAAGAAAAGCAACCCCTTTTAAGTCTTTAATCAAAGGCTAACTTCCTAATGACAGTAATTTGTACAACTTAGCAGCTGAACACTGCACGCCTGCAGTACAAACTACACTAATAAGATTACGGCAACAAGGTACAAGCTATGCCAAGTCTACGATGGTGCCGGCGTGCGAGAGCACGCTGCTGTTCCTGAAGAAGCGATCGAGCATCGCCAGGAGCACGTCGGCGGTGAGCAAGCTGTCGGAGCCGGCGCAGTGCGCGCGGCCGGCGGCGCGCTCGACTCCGAGCGCCGCCGCCACCTGCTTCAGCCCGCCTCGGACGCCGCAGCACTTGGCGAGGTGCTTGGCGTCGAGCACCTTGGGCCCGAAGAGCTGCTGCACCAGGGCGTGGAACCCGTCGAGCGTCTCCGGCAGCGGGCGGCCTCCGATGAGCGCCTTGGCGAGGTAGGCGAAGTCGTAGGCGCCCGCGAACGCGGCCCAGGTGAGGTGCCCGGAGCCGACGAGGCCGCAGCGGTAGAAGCCGTCGGCGAAGTCGGCGGGGCGGATGCCGAACTCGCGCAGCGCGGCGAGGTCCATGCCCTGAGCGCGGAGCATGGCGACGGAGGCCGGGGCGTGCGGGTCCAGCGCGGGGTTGAAGCCCCGGATGTTGAACTGCCACGCGACGGGGAAGCGGCCGGCGGCGCCCGACAGCGCGATGCCGACCTGGAGCAGCTTGAGGTCGTCGACGTTGCGCTTCACCAGCGCGTAGCTCTCGCGCGGGCCGCGGAGGTAGCGCGGCGTGGCCGGGTCGTCGTGCACGGCGCCGGGGAACTCCGTGTCCACGGTCACGCAGGGGTAGTAGGGCAGCACCGTCGCGATGGCGCTGAGCTCCTCCTCGAGGTTCCCGGCCCACACGTCGCGCACCTCGGCCTTGGCGGCGGCGCTCGGGAACAGCAGGTGCGCGGGATTCTGCGCGTAGGGCAACATGGCGGTGGGGGTGGGGTGGTGGTACTCGGGCACGACGTGCACGAAGCTGCGCGGCGGCGGGTGATGGGGGCGCATGACGGCAGGGCCGCCGTCGCGGGAGGGCATCGTGTCGTGGCTCGGCGGTTACGGCTCGTCAAGTTCGCTTCGTGGGGTTGGATGGATCGTGGCCGCGTCCTGGTTTTATGGTGGCGGCGGCGCACGATACGGGGCGTGCCGACCTCGGATTGCCGAAGCGGACCAGAACTCGGACTCCGAACTCGGCTCCAACCCTGCTTTCTTCTCCCCCTCTGAATCTCCGGTGAAACCACAAACCACCGTGGCCCGATGAACAACCGGACTCGTCTAGGGTTTCCAACCTGCGACCATCACCAACGGCACAGGCAAAAAACACGCAAGATTCATGTCTCGAGTTCAGCTAGGATTCGATCAAATTATTGGGCAGTCATCAATCACAATGCACCAGTCAAAATTACAACATCCCGAAAAGATTCTCTATCTACAGAAGAGGAGCCTGATTATCGTGCAACAAACCCTCGTCCCTAGTCCATTCAATACACGTCTACCACGAGAGGCTCTACGCTATCTCTTTGGTGCTTTCATAGCACCCAATGAAATATACAGATTAGATACCCTTTCAGATGTCCAGGGCTTCTTTCCACAAAAAGATTCCGTTCGCGGGCATGAAAGAGCATGGCTCAATCATCCAGGCTTACTCTGGTCCTCCTTGGCTTGTTATACAAGGTCCGGACGCTCGCACGAGGCTGGTCCCCTGATTCACGGCTTGAGATTGAGAGCGAATCTATGTCATCGTTTATTGTTCTGTTTATCAACGAGATCTGCCGATGCTCCACCCGTGGTCTCCTTTCCCCAGATTCCGCACCATCTTCACTCGAACTCACGCCATTGCCATGCCGCCTATCTTGTGCCAACCGGCGTGGCCACTCTCTGATATTATCCACCCGAGGCTGCATGCCAAGAACATTAGTTTGATATCTAGGTTCCCTTGATCTACCACCAGAGTAACTTTCTCTCTCAGAACTTGAGGCAGAGACGGGACGCTGGCCATGAAGACTTTGCAGTGACAGAACTTCTACTGCAGGGGCTTGCTCATGCCCAGGAGGTTGCTCTCCAAGAATGCCACTTCCAATTTTCCCAGCAGATGTTCTTCCTTTAGACCTCTTGCCTCTGGATACTTTGCTCAGGTTTGTTATCTGGACGTCAGGTAGCTTGCCCTTGCCTTCATCTGATGATCTGCCAGCTTCTTGCACAACTGTCCCTAGAGGTGTAAGGTTAAGCAGTTCTGGATCATCTTTAAACTTGAATGGACGCTTTGCTGGGTCCATTTTTCTGAAGGTAATGGATATCCTGTGTTTTAGAAAGTAAATGCATCAGATTTTGAATATGACAGTTCAATAAGTTCTGAAAAACAATACAACAGATAAGCGCTACCTTTTGGTCGGGACTGCAGGAACACAATGCTTTGCTACATCAGCGCCATTGCCATTCAGGACAAGCACAGACCTGTGAATGTTCATATTTAGTAAGAAGAACCCCACACTACATTTACGAACTGTACCACTATAAAACAAAGATACAACTTCGCAAATAATGTAAAATTAAAGATATAACTATGGAAACAAGCTAAGCAAAAATTAACTGTTAAAAATAGATCTTTGCAGCAATCTGCAGCAAAAACAAGATATGCAATAACTAATCATTAGAAAACAAACCTTAGCAGGAAAAACTGTACCATGCAGCAAGAAGTCATTTACAGAAGTCAAATGAGCTACTAAACAGTTCAAAATCATATATATTCACAACTTTGAAATGACAAGGAATAAAATCAATTTTGAAGCTATCCAAATAGTATATAACAATAACAAAGTGCAATTGCCATAATAAGAAATCAATTAGCAGAAGGAAAGAACATGGCAAGATATGTACCCGACAGGGAGAGGGATCGCAACCGAACCAGTGAATTCTCCAGGGGCAGAAACTCTCAGGTTGGATCCAAAAAGAATGTTGCATTCGCTGAGGAAAGAAACGGTACAAAATGGCCGAACAAAATCATGGCTATCAATATGTGGTGGGATGCAATCGGCAGGTTCATATATATTTACAATGCAGCTGTCCGGTACACAATTTGTTGGCAGAACTTGCCATCGCACCAGTCTCTTAATCATAGTCTTAAAGAGATCAGGCATTGGATCAGAAACAATGGTTCGTATAATGCCTGGTGGATTTCCATTCTTGTCCTGCCATGAAGATTTCGTTTAGATTACAGATGTCCAACAATGTTACATGTAATTTACAAGATGATGGAATTCTCAGAGGAAAGTACCGTAGCATAATTGTAACAGCATCCAAATTGGATTGTTACCCGGCCTTTACCACGCATCCATTTTTGGGGTTCAGTGTATGTGCGATCTGGCATGAGGAAACGTAGGGATTCAGACACACAAAATAGAAAGCTAAATATGGCAAACAAACAACTGCAACTTAAACAGTTTGATACAATCTACAACAATACTATATGGCAAACAAAGCGTAATACACTAATACTATTATACAGTTTGAGATATAGGAAGTATAACAGTCCTAAAATTGCATAATTTATTTACTTTCCATTTATGCTTTCACCTAAAATGTTAATAAAGTTGAAATAGCAATCATTTGATAAAATTTTATTGATTCAATTAAGACACCATCCAGCCCCACAAAGGAGAAACTGAAATCAATATAATGTGATTAAGTTAAGGAGGAATTTATAACATCCACTAGCTTGACATGTCATTGAGAAGTTTGTACAATCAACTTCTCAAAGCTTGCAATGCAAAGTCAAGCAGTGATTACATGCCTGTTCATGGTGAATGCATGGAGTCACGAAAGTCATCTCGACCTTATGGTATTATACGCAGTCTAGCACTGTAGTAATATAAAGGCTTAAGTTTGCGCAATATTTTATATGTTAAAAGGCCTCGGCGATCCACAGAATCAGTTACAATAAAATATGGCATGTGCAATCAGCCCACAATAAGAGAAGCAGGAATCCTGCTGCAGGATAGGATGACTGTGGATATTCCATTCTACATAATTAATTTCTGTAAGATTTCAACAAAAGATCTCTTTTTTCTGAAATACTATGAAGAACAAAGTGCATTCAAGGATTTGTCTGAACCAAAGTCTGAGGACAGCCCACTTCACTACTAATATACTGCAGTCCTGTAAGAATTGGATCCAGGGCTGGAAGAAATACAGTAAGGTGTGCATGTTTGTTTGCTTGGATGCTGATGTGAATAAATACAATTGATCTACAGGCACATAAATAAGGAAACCAGAAAAATGTGTGGACAATACTAAATCATGCAGAATTAGTAATGCTAAAATGGTAAGGCTTACAGTTTATAGAAACAGGTAAACACTGGTGTAGTAGACTCATGTCCAGGTGTATTCCCAATGCCACAGGATGACAGGACATGGAAAAGGTACTAATTACACCTTGTCGCCAAGCGGTCCATGGCAATGGACGCCACAGCACCTCAAAAACCATGCTAATGTGTGCAATAAAACTAATATATAGGTGGCATTTGCTGAGAGAAATGATGTTCTACATTATTATCAGCTAGGCTTTTCGATAATAGTCATACTCGAGGGGATAGTTCTGGCACTATAGAGTTGACCTCATATGGTAACGTATAACTGTGCAACTTTGAATTGAATTGTCACCAGCCCTGAGCTAATTTATCCAAACATTTCTCCAATGCCTAGTCATTATGAAAATTCAGTGACTTTGATCCTCAATTTCTGCAGCAAAACACATCGCGGCCTAATATAGGAATCAATGAGTGAGACTCACCTCCGAGCTCCCCACGCCTGCCTCTCTCCTGGAGGTCATACACGCACTCGACAATGCGCCGCTGCTCAGCTGAGCTGAACACGCCAGAATGAAGCTCAAGGCCCGCAAGGATGTTGACGAGGCGGCCATTAACTCTCTCGAGGCAGATGAAATCCTTCTTCCGCACCACGTTCTTGAACCTCCTCTGTTCCCGCTGCTCCCTTGTCAGCTGCACCTTGGGCCTCCCAACCTCGCCCCCCTCCTCCCCGTCGTCGGCCGCTGTGGCCGCCGCGTCCTCCTCCGCCGCCGCGGCGAGCTCGTCCTCCTGCGCCATGTCCGCCCACGACATCCTCGGCTTTTCCGCCGGCGCCGGCGCCGGCTGCTGCTGCGCCGGCGGCGGCGGGGGCGGATCCGAGTCCCATCCGGTGGGCTCGACAGGCGGATGCTGCTGAGGCGCGGGATCCGAGTCCCACCCCGACGGCTCAATCTGATCGATCCGGAGCGTCGGCGTCGGCGGCGATTCCTCGTCTGCGCGGGGTTGGCTGGGCGTCAGGCACAAGAACTAACCAAGAAACCCTAGTAGCACAAGTGTACGGCCACACAGAAGCCGGGCCGCACCGGCCGGCGGTTACCTCGCGGGAGCAGGGAGTCGACGCGGCCGCGGAGCGACGAGACGCAGGAGGGGCAGAGGCTCGCGGAGAGGAAAGGGAGCCAGGTGGTGAGGAACTCCCCCGCGATGGCGAGCTCCTCGGGCGTGTACCCCTGCACGAGCGCCATCGGGTCGGCGCCGTCGCCGTCGCCGTCGCCGCCGCCGCCACCGGAGGAGGAGGACGCCATGGCCATCGCCCCGCCCGCCGGAGAACTCCCCCTCTCTTTCTCTGACGCGTGGGCCCCCGCCGCCAATCCCCCACTTCGCCGCCGCCTCGCTGGCTTCGATTTCGATTCGATTCGACGACGCCTTGGCCTTTCGGGAAGGTTTCGGGTGCGCTTCCGTTTAGATAGCCTAGCGTCTTTGCTGTACGGAGCAACGGCCTCGGTGGCCGCGTCGGGCTCTGGTGGGTGGGACCAAGCAACCCTAGCCGTCGGCCGCTGGATGGACGGTCAGATCTAAAGCTTTGACGGAAAGAAGGTAACGGATGTGACGGGCTGACGGCTTGGAAACTGGCAGTGTCGCTACGTCGGCCACAGCCCACGGGAAGAAGGTATGGTAGCTTCGGCGGCGCTGCGGCGGCTCCGCTCCTCGCCGCGGCTCTGGCTCGCCACCTGCGCCTCTTACGGCGGCGCGAGCGCGTCCGCGGCTGCCGTGGGGCTCGAGCGCGTGGAGGACTCGAGCCGCTGCATCGCGGAGCTGGCCGCGGAGGGGCGCGTGTGGGACGCGCGCAGGCTGTTCGAGGGAACGCCCGACCGGGACGTGGTGGCCTGGACGGCGATGGTGTCGGCGTACGCTCGGCGGGGGATGCTGCGGGACGCGCGGGCGCTGTTCGACCACCCGGACGCGCGCCGGAACGTGGTCACCTGGACGGCGCTCCTCTCCGGGTACGCGCGCGCCCGCCGCGTCGAGGAGGCCGAGGCGCTGTTCGAGCGGATGCCGGAGCGGAACGTCGTCTCCTGGAACACGATGCTGGAGGCGTACGTCGCGGCGGGACGTGTGGACGATGCCTGCACGCTGTTCGATCGCATGCCGGTGAGGGATGCCGGCTCATGGAACATTCTGCTGGCCGCGTTGGTGCGGGCAGGGAGAGTGGATGAAGCGCGCAAGCTGTTTCAGAGAATGCCAGGTAGGGATGTGATGGCTTATACAACTATGGTTACCGGCATTGCACGGTACGGTAATGTTGATGAGGCTCGAGTGTTGTTTGATGCCATGCCCAACAGGAATGTAGTTTCTTGGAATGCCATGATCTCTGGGTACATAGGTAACCACAGGATTGATGAAGCGCTGGATTTGTTCATGAAGATGAACAGGAGGGATACTGCTTCTTGGAACATTATGATTAACGGTTTCATCCAGAACAAAGATCTGAAGAGGGCACGTGAGCTCTTTGATAAGACGCCTGAAAGGAATGTTGTCACTTGGACCACCATGATGAAAGGTTATTTGCAAGGCATGCAGAGTGAACTGGCACTGCGGTTATTTAATGGCATGCTTACCGAAGGTGTCACACCAAATAAAGTGACATTTTTAGGTGCTCTTGATGCATGCAGCAATCTTGCGGCGCTTTGTGAAGGGCAGCAGGTGCATCAAATGATATGCAAAACAGCATTTCAGTTTGATACTTTTGTCGAGTCTGCCCTGATGAATGTATATTCCAAGTGTGGTGAAATTGGATTGGCAAGAAAGTTGTTTGATGTTTCTAGGGAGAAGGACTTGATCTCTTGGAATGGAATTATTGCGGCATATGCGCATCATGGTGTTGCCTTAGAAGCTATACGCTTGTATGATAAGATGCAAGAAAATGGATATAAGCCTAATGATGTTACCTATGTGGTGTTGCTCTCAGCATGTAGCCACTCTGGTTTGGTTGATGATGGGCTTAAGATCTTTGAATCCATGGTTAAAGATAGGTCAGTTGCAGTGCGTGATGAACATTATACTAGTTTGATTGATCTTTGTAGTCGAGCAGGACGGCTTGATGATGCTAAAAGGTTAATTCACTGTCTTAAGATTAAGCCTGCATCAGGTTCTGTCTGGAGTGCCCTTCTAGGTGGGTGTAATGCACATGGAAATGTGAGCATTGGCAATTTGGCCGCTAGAAGTCTTTTAGAAGCAGAACCTGATAATGCTGGCACCTATACTCTCCTGTCTAACATCTATGCTTCTGCTGGTAAGTGGAAAGAAGCAGCACAAATTAGGTCAGAGATGAACAACCGAGGACTTAAGAAACAACCAGGATGCAGTTGGATTGAGGTGGCAAATAAGGTTCATATATTTGTATCACGTGATAAGTCCCATAGTGAATCTGAGTTGATCAATGGTTTGGTGCAAGATATCCATCACATGATGAGGATTGTTGGAACTGTTCCCACTGACAATATGCTTTTTGATGAGGAGGTAGTGGCTATTTAGTTACAATCTGAAGTATTTTCATTTGAACCGCAAGGATTCAGTCAAACAAAGTAACCTCCATCATTCAATCCAACCTTCTAGAGTATGTTTGCTGTCCATGCCATGGTGTTACACATATGGCTAAAGTGGCTGTCCTGTCACTAAGTAGTAGTGCCAATTTGCAGGAATCTTGACTCCTCGGTTCTGGATCACATTTGCTTTGTTAACTTTGCCAATCTTATGGTTCTTCCTAACTTAAGTTTCACTGCTAACAAATTAAATTTTTACTTTTGCCTGTTCTATTATTTTGATTTTTTAGTTTGTAGTTTTTGCACTTCTCGCACTAGTTTGGCGAATGAACTTTTACTATTTTGATTTAGATTAACAGTACAATTATCTTACAAGAATAGAAGTATTTAGCGGTGGCAGTCAAGTTAATTCTTGATTTATTGTTTAACACTGGTGCTCTCCTGCAGGTTGTCTGATTGTCCTCCAAGAAACTTTTCTTCAGCCTTATCCATGGATTTCGATCTCAGACTCATCTTTGCTGTAAAGTCCTTGGAAACAGGTTGCTTAGGAGTATTAAGCTGCTAAGGTGCTTTTCTTAGTAGTTAGAGCACCATCATACCATGTCTACCAAGCCTTCATTCTCAGGTTTCAGTTGTCAAAACAAGTTTGGAGACACCCGAAGGTCCGAAAGCTTTCCTGCAGATCTCTGTGGTAGCAGTGAGCTCAGTACTGGCAATAACTAAAAGCTTTCCTGCAGATCTCTGTGGTAGCAGTGAACTCAGTACTGGCAATAACTTCCGAAAATGGCAACCTTTATCAGGTGAGAACTTGCAAGTCTCAAACATGGACCAGAGAGTTCCGGAGCACTAGCCTTGGTGTTCAGGAGGAAAAGGTGATTTGATGTGCCAGAATAATAGAAATGGGTATGGGTATGTTTGCTCTGTTGCTGGTTCTTCAACGCATGTGCTGGGGACAGAATGCTACTACAACACACTATGCATGAACAAATACTTTGTGCAAGGTGCGTGTTTCATTGGTGATAGTGTATATCAACTTATCAAGTGCCTGTCTTAGATGGTGTGTACCTGCTTGTAATTGTAAATTCTGCATGGGGTTGAAGAACTGGAGGGTGTTGTTGTCCCACCCGGCACCTGGAATCCCTCGAAGCAAGCATCGCCCATCAAAGAGCCTGGGTGCACGCCCAGAACTTCTGCCGATGCCAGATGGACTGAGCTGATCAGGAACCTGGCGATTCTTAAGGTTCGGGAATGTCCCGTTGGGGGCAGAGCTTTCCTTGGACCCGGAACTTCAGGTCCGGAGGCCGGAGATGATACAGTGGAAGGAGGCTGGTGCTTGCTGGCCACCTGCTGCAAGAGGATGGATCTGCTTGCGCTCAAGGAGGCGGGCAAAACTGGATGTGCTCCAATTTAGAGATGACGAAGCTTTTTTGCTGCTGCACGCAGGCCAAAAATGGAGGTCCTTTCGGTTCTGAACTGTGTGAGTTGGTCTGTGCTGCGGGTTGTATGATTATTTCTGGGGTTTTAAGTAGCAAAATCTAACCTGGAAGGCTCTGAACTGAGTTGTAATAGGTATTTTTTGGCCACTCTCATTTCAAGTTTTTTTTAAGAGAACTCTCGTTTGGAGTTGTTTTAATTGTTTAACCGAAAAGGCCTTTCTTTACCTTCATTTAGGCCCAAACATGGCCTTCAAGCCCATTAGTGGACCACTTGTTCGGCCCACCAGCCCACCATCACCAACCGTCCAAACCCCTTCGAATAGTCAGTTCCACACCGACGAGCAACCACCCTCAAGCCCACTCGCCGGTTGGTCACGCTCCTCCCCGATCCCGATCTCCGGCCGACGCCATGGCCGCCCCCTCCGCCGCCGCTGGCGTCGCGGCCGTAATAGGGGCGCTCATCCTCCTAGTCGCGGGGGTCTCCGGCGCGCGCCTCCCGGCCCGCGGCGGCGCCGTCCGGGGAGCGCTGCTGCCGCGCGGGGGAGCGCCGGCCACGGCGGTGTTCGCGCTGGGGAGCTTCTGGAGGTCGGAGGCGGCGTTTGGCTGCCTTCCCGGCGTGATCCGCACCTCCGTTGGTTACGCCGGCGGCTCCAAGGCCAATCCCGAGTACCGCAACCTCGCCGACCACGCCGAGTGCGTCAAGGTGCAAACCCCCACCCATTCTAGTAGCCTATCGATCTCTGTATCACTTCTCATATGCATTGAAATGGTTCACTCAGTTCATGTGCAGTGCAGCCGTGTACTTGAAGAAATTGAGGCTTGTTTTATCTTGCGTGCTGACATGCTTGATCCTGCTTCGGTCATTTAATTGATTTAGTTGTTTGCGTTTTAAGTTTGGAACTACTAGGCACTGAATTGTTTTCTGAGCAACTGATGATTGGCAATGACAGGTTTCCGCTCTTGAATCATGTAGGTTGAGTATGATCCCCGGCTGATTCACTACAGGCAGCTTTTGGATGTGTTCTGGGCAAGTCATGATCCACGGGAGGTGTTTGGGCAAGGGCCAGATGTTGGCAACCAGTACAGGTAATTGAGCTATCATCTTTCTAGCAAAATTGGCACTTTTTTGCATAACTTGTCATGAACGTTTCGTCTAGTAAGTTTGTGATCATCTTTGCGTGGTGTCCTGTGGCCATTCCATGTTAGGTATTGCCCCGGTGATGCTATTGTCAGACTAAAGCCATTATCTTTCCTTTAATTATGTTATTGTGAAACTGATAATAAACGTCCTGTGCCCAGTTCATGTTAGGTGAATTTTAGTTGCAGTGCTTGTATGATGCTTCTATCAGATTAAATCCACCATTTTTTTCCTTTAAATCATGGTATCGGAATTGATAACTGATTGGGTTGACAAGTATCTATTTGTGTTGTGGTGTATCATGGCACTAGTATCTTAAGCAAATGATTTTCATGAATCATGAATGAACTTTATGGTTGTTTTGTGATTGGATAGGTCCAAGAGACATTATAACTAATTGTGGAGTCACTGATATGGTTGCAGATCTGTCATCTTTACTAATGGAACCATTGAGGCCAGATTGGCTGCTCTTAGCAAAGAGAAAGAACAAGCTAAGGATCGCAGCAGCGTTATTACCACACAGATCCAACCATTGGGGGTGTTTCATCCTGCTGAACCAGAACATCAGGTAGCAATTCCACTTTACTTCCCTTTGAGCATCCAGATACAATGCATTATGATTCTTCAATTTTCTGTTTGTATTTATATGAGCTGAATTTCTATGCTAGAAATTTGAACTGAAGCGCAAGCCATTCCTCCTTCAATTGATTGGGAATTTGCCAGAGGAGGAGCTCCTGACATCAACACTAGCTGCTAAGCTTAATGCATATGCTGCTGAGCTCTGCCCTGCAAATACCCAAAAGAGAATTAGCTCCAAGATTAATGAGATTTCAAAGAAAGGATGGCCCATCTTAAGGGAAATTTAGCTCATACTAGACCCAGGACTCAAATCGACTGTTGCAATGTAGACACAACGCGAGACAGGTGCATGATTTCGCAGAGAAGAATTTCAGTGCACCATGATGACCTCAGTCATCCATTCTTCAGTTTGCTCACATATTATATAGTTGCTCATAGCATGTTCATTGAGTTCGTGACTGCAGAAGTTGTGTGTGTTACCCCATTTGTAACCCGAATTTATGGCCCAAGCTTACTGAACAGACGAGTCGTTATTGTAAATTTGGCTGTTCATTTGTGAAAATATAGATTTTCGTTCTTGTTTAGCAGAGCTTGTGCTGATCTTGGACTAGTACTATGTGGGATAAAAGTTAGCAATTCTTTAATTTATGCTTGGAGTCCAATTTACCTTCCCCATTTTTTACGTGAAAATCGGAATCCGAGCAGCTGAGGATCGAAATGGCAGGTCACCGTGAAAATCGGCCTGAATCGGCTAGAAAGGAAACAAAAGTAGCGTTTTTTTTTACGTGGACAAAAGTAGCGTGGTGATAATATAAATCTTGTTTTGTCTCCGCGGTGACGGCCAATACAGATCATTGCGTATTAATGTATTTTCCAATCCTAAACCCTCCCTCGCAGGTAGCTGCCCAGCTGCCTGCCTAGCTTCTTTGTTGGAGATACGTTTTGCCAACCCACGTCTCCAATGACAAATTAAAAAAAGAAAAAAAAAGAAACATCACCAATACAGATCATTGTGTATTAATGTATTTTCCAATCCTAAACCCTCCCTCGCTCCATGCGTAGCTGCCGAGCTGCCTGCCTAGCTTCTTTGTTGGAGACACGTTTTGCCAACCCACGTCTCCAATGACAAATTAAAAAAGAAAAAAAAGAAAAAATAGATATTGCAGTAGTTTCTCATTTACATCAAAAGATAGTACTAGTTCCATAATTTACATCCAGTTCTCCCATGTGTCAACTAACTAATAACTAATGCACAGAATCATTCTAAACTTGCTCAACTTGTCTTGTACAGTCTAAAACATGAGAAGAACATTCATTACTTAACAAATCAAACAGAAAACAACCAAGCATAATTATATCAATCAGAAAAATGGAAGACCTAGGATGAGATATTCATTCAATTGTAGATATACATATGTAACCATAAACATGACACCAAAAATATTCATTACTTCACCAAGCAAACATGAAAAGGTCAAACACTGCAGCTCTACGGTGTTAAGCAAACTGAATCCACCAATGTTTGGAGAAGTACATATTGATGTTTGATTTCATAAGAAGAGGGGAAGTACATATTGAGTTCCTGACCTTGATCATTGTAGTTCCATTCTCACATACAAGAGTGTGTATATCCTCAGAGCCAGCCATTTTCTAAAAATTTTACACTCTGCAAATAGAACAACATGAGTTCAGTTGAAATAACCTGTAGCATAGAATAACATGCAAGATTGGTGTAGCTAGGTGGAAGAACTTGACAGATGCTTTGGAACACATGCTGCTACAGTAGGTTCTACGTGATAACACGAAAAACTCAGTAATCACCGGTCAAAAAACTCAAATTAATTTTATATCAAATACTCCCTCCATCCCAATTTATAAGTCGTTCCGGCTTGTTTACTTTTTTCAGAAAAAATGTAAGTCGTCGTACCATCCCGTAGTCATTTGGCATCTATCTATTCCGAAATTACCCTCGCCTCCGCTCGCTCAGTTCGCTCCTCACTCCTTCGCCCGGTCGACTGCTTAGCTCCCTCCGCCCCAGATCCAGATCGAACCTTCCCCAAAGACTGCCCGCCGCGATGCCCTGCTGCTAGGACGATCTCGACACCCTCGGTGAGGTCCCCACTCGAAGGCGCTGGCGCGGCCATGCGCATGGTGCCAACTCCGCTTCATCTCCCACGCGCTGTCCAGCCCCACCTCGTGCACTCGCGAGTTGGATCTAGGGCGGCGCAAGAAGAAGGGCAGAAGGCGGCGGCGGTGGCACCCGTCTAGATTTAGTGTACGTACCTCCTCCTCCCCAAAATCTTCATTAGGAATCTTGTATTGTTCGATAAAAATTGCATCTTTTTCCTGATTTGGTTGGTTAATATGCGCTGCGTCAAACTTGTTCGGCGTCATCAAGTTGCTGCTCAAGGAGTTGCCCCTTGTTGGGGGGAGGCTCTCCACGGCGTCGGTCCAGTCGACGCGTGGTTCGCTGAGGTGGTGCCTGGCGCCATCAACTTCCACCTCGTCATCAACAGCGTCGCGGCGTTCAACAAGTCCCAACAAGCGTAGCTGCAGCGTGTTGGCGGCAGCTGTGCCGGTGCTCATCGTCTGCTCCTGCTCATTTTCCTCCTCGCCCTCCACCGCTCTACCAGTGCGTGCTTCAGTCCATGCCTCAAATCTATCATCTCCCCTTCCTTTTGATGCTGATCCTCTATCCGTGCGTGTTGCGTGCTCTTACAGCAGACTATGGATCGGACGAGCGCACCGAGGTGGTCATCTGCACCGTAAGCTTCCATGTACAGGCAGTGTGGCGTCCATTCTACAATGCCCAGGATACCGTAAGCTTCTTGTCACTTTCCTTAGGCTTACGCTGCGGCGCACAAGACGCTAAGACAGTGGTGGTGGTGTTCTTTTGGACTTGCTTGTGTTTTGACTAGGCTAAAGAGTAGGTTGAATTGAGTGCACCATTTTAGAGAGATCAAGTTGCTTTCTTGCAACTTATGGTGGTGGTGGTGGAATGTTGCTTTCTTGCATGTGCAAGCTAATATGAGATCAGTGAGAATGAGACCACCTTGGAGTAGCATTGCAGATAAGTATTGTCACTCATACTATCAGTATATAGGTTCTGAATGATTTTGCTCCTCTCTTTAAATAAAAAATAATCTTTGAAAATGTGCTAGCATAATCTTTACAAAATCACCTATAGCAACACACTAAGATACTCAACCGAATTGTGCTAGATGGGCTAGCACGATAGCATAGAGACCATTCTCGCATGACAACCAATAAGGTAGTCTCCCTTCTCTTTCTAGACGTTGCTTATTCATATGTGGGAGTTTGTACCCATTCCCTCCTCCAATTTTCATGATCTCTTTCATGCACGATTGGAGACTTAGGAATATCGATTTAGGATTGCCTCATCATAATCTTCAAACTCTTCCTCCACATTATGAATTAGACCTTCAATAGTTTCTGGACTGCCACAGTCGGTTAAGGACTGTATAGAGTTGAACAAAACAAGGTCCAAAACATTCATGTCTGGGGAATTTGCTGGTTGTTGCATTAGTCTAATGTCTAGCCCAGTAGCCACCACAACTTCAAGAAAGGCTGGGTCATATGGATGAACATGGGTTCTAGCATTGTCTTGTTGAATGAAAATAATCTTGTCTCTATCTTCTTGTGGCCACTTGTCTTGGATGGCTGGGATAACCTTTTCAATCAAATATTGTCTCATGACCTCCCTGTTGACTATGATAGATTTAGTTTCTAAGATCCCTCTTTCTCTATTCCAGCTCCTCCTTGCAGCAGGTATCTCTTTCACAAATGGCCACACTCCGAGTTTTCCAGAAAATGTCAAATTTCCTTGCTCAATATTTTGGCCTACCTACAGCAGTAAGGAACATGACTTTACCAATGTTGTTCTTGTTTTGAATAGTGCGTTCATAGTCATCTTCTTCAGGCGTCAGGTAGTATTTCTTTCCCTTTTTGTCATAAAATACCATTTCTCATCAATATGCACTATATTCTGCATATCAATGAATTTGAGTTCTGCTTCCCCTAGAGTTCCCTGATCCAACATTGAAATGTAGAACTGCAGTCTATCTCTTTTGTTGCTCTCTCTCAAGTGTGGCTTCAATGTACTGGAGTGACGTCTTATCTCACCCATCTTGAACTTCCTGTGCAATGTCGAAACATTGATGTCTAAGGATTTGGCTAGTGACTTTAAGGTGGATCTTCTATTCAATGGAATTGTGGCCATTTGAGAGAGATCAAGTTGAACTTTGTTGCGACCCACTTGACCAATTCTTCTGTTAGAAACATCAACCTCTTGTCCTAGTGCAATCTGCTCACATGCACATTTCCAGATCCTTTGGATAACTCGAATATGAGCATGAAAGAAAGTACCAACCTCCTTTGTTGCATTCTTTGGTAGTTTCCCATTTCTTCTCTTGGCATGCAAAGATGTGTACACAACGTATCTTTGAGCATCAGTTAACCATCTCCTTAACCTCATTTGTGCTACCACATCTGCAAGTGTAATAATAAGAGAAGAAAATTAGGTTGATTCAGACTAATGTTTTTTTAATTCATGGCATTGAACAACTAAAAGATTGAATCAACAACATGCCAACATGCTATTCAGAACTGACTTATGGATAAGCCAACATGCTATTTTTATAAGAGCACAAGAAAATGAACAACATGATGATGTTATTTAGCCATGAGCATATTGGATTTGCATTTGTTGGTTAGATCAAATTTCTAACTCATCAGTCACATTCCAGCTATATTTTTAACTCATCAAGCCACCTAACAGAGGAGCGAGGAAGAGGCAGATGCAGAACTTATACCTGTAGCAATAGAGTCACCACCTTCATCTTCAGCTAGAGTGTTGGCATCTTGGTGGGCTGCAGAATTGCCTTCTCCAGGTATGATTATGCTGTCTAAAAATTTAGTTGATTCAAATTAATTGTTTTTTTTAAAAAATTATGACATTGAACAACTAAAAGATTTAAAGTAATCAACAACATGTCAACATGCTATTCAGAACTCACTCATGGATAAGCCAACTTGCTATTTTTATAAGAGCACAAGAAAATGGACAACATGATGATGTTATTTAGCCACGAGCATATTGGATTTGTATTTGTTGGCTAGATCAAAATTTCTAACTCATCAGCCACGTTCCAGCATATTTTTAACACATCAAGCCTGCCAACAGAGGAGCGAGGAAGAGGCAGATGCAGAACTTATACTTGCAGCAACACAGTCACCACCATCTTGAGCTAGAGTGTTGGCATCCTCGTGGGTTGCAGAATTGCCTTCTCTAGGTATGATTCCACTGTCTGAGTCCTCTGGAGGTGTACAATTAAGGTCTAGCAAAACACTTGCAGCCATCTGAGATGAATTGCAGATTGAACCACTTAATTTCACACCTATTGATGTAGATGATGCAACATTTGATGAGTTGGCTTCGATGCAGAGAACAGGAGGAAGGTCAGCTGGCCGGGGGTCATCTCGCTTGAGGAGCTCACCTGGTGATCAAGTTCATGTAGCTGTAGTTCTGCTATCCAGTGTGGTTGGGTGGCCAGCGTTGGGGATCTAGGCTCACGGGCGAGTAGCCTGACTTAAAGAAGTGGATCACGCGCTGGCCTGATGGCTTCCTGGCACCGGTGGCGAGATGCTCTGCATCCGCCAGAGAGAGAAATTTGAAACCGTAGGTTGTGTCTCCGAGCGAGCTGAGACAGAGAGATTTGAAATTGTTGGTGTGCGTATGTAATTGCTTCGTTGATGTGCTAGCTGTCACCCATAAGTTGCCTGCATTAACTTAAGAGGAAGAGGGGCAGAAGTGACATTCTCCTCTTACCTTAGTTTCTGCTAAAAATCCCAGAATGACTTATAAATTGGGATGAAAGGAGTACAAAGTTTCAACCTATATGTACATCAAGAGAAAAGATCAGGAGATAGTACAAAAGTCATCTACTCATGTCAAAATTGTCCATACTATTTAAAAATTGTGAAACTAAGAATTAAATGGCTATAGTACGGTATTTCAGTTGTTGAGGGTTACCAAATCCGCGTCTCCTATGATAGAGTCATTGGAGACCCTCATAAGAGACTCGGATTTGCCAAAACGTATATCCTATAAGAGTCACATTGAAAACGTGGATTTTTCACGTCTCCAATAACTTATCACCAGAGATGAAAATTTGGAGACACGAAACCTATACGTCTTAACCCGTGTCTCCTTTGAAGATGCCTTACAGAGCCATGCGAACCTCGACGACGAGGCCACCGTGGACGGCGGCTACTTCTGCTGCCTGGGCCTCCTGGACCCCGTCGCCAACATCCGCGTTAACGGCTTCATCTCCGACGTCGCCGCCGCCGCGCCGCCCGGCAAAGGATCGTCGTCGGACAGCGTCGCCAGGCGGTCGCTCGACGGCCTGGTCGCCTTCCTCACCTGCCTCTTCCCCTACCTCCCCGACGCGGAGGCCGTCAGGTACCTCGACGCCGCCGAGCTGGACCCCCTCGTCGCCGCCCTCCTCATCATTCACCGCCGCGGGATCCATAAATTCGGCTTCTGCTCCGGCACCACCGTCGCCGCGGTGGAGGCCGCCCTCGGATGCGCGGCGGCCGCCGCCCAGCACCCCAACCCGCAGCGGCTCGTGCTAGGGTGGAAGAGCCTCACGCCTGGCCTCAAGGAGCTCGCCGCCAAACTGTCACGCCGCCGGAACTCGCGAGGCGCGCCGCCTGATCGCGACGGCGACGGCACCCGATTTCGAGCTCGAGGGGCCCTGGGAACTCGCCAGATGCAGGCTCGCGCAGGCGCAGCGCAAACCGATCGGCCGAGAGTGTTGAGTAATCCTGTGCAATGCTTGTCAAGCTATTTTCGGTTTCCTTGTTCACGGTTGAAATAAGCTCACCAGTTTGTTTGGCTGAGCGAGTCTGTAGGAGCTCAAGTGCATGGTTGCATGCAGAGCGCGTCTGTAGGAGAGTGTGCGCGGTGTGTGGAGCTGAACATGGGATGGCATGTTCACGAAAGGCGGCATGCCGTGCGTATAGGAGTCGTTGGTTAGCTTCTATTTGTATTCAGCAATACAAGGGAAAAACGCTGCCTGTTCTTTAGCAGCACAAAACAGAGAGTTCGTGTGTGTGCTCCCGCGGCCCTCGTCGGTGATCGTCGGAGTGCCGCTGACAATTGGCATCAGAGCCGAGGTTCGGTAGGGGCTGGACTCGATCGTGGCGCGGTATCGCCGTTGGAACCGAGACCCCGCGATCCGCTACGCACTGATGGCCAGCGACGACGACACGCCACCCTCTCCGAAGAAGGGCGCCCGTGGCAAGGGCGGCGCTGCGGGCGGCAGCGGCAAGGAGGAGAAGGTGCGCATCGTCAAGGAGTACGCCGGGCCGGCGAACTGGCCAATGCTCACCAAGACGAACTACACGACGTGGGCGGCGCTGATGAAGCTCAAGATGGAGGCGCGCGACATGTGGGAGGCGATCGAGCCGGGTGACGTCTCGTTCCAGGAGGATCGAGCGGCGCTCGACGCCATCACGAGCGGGGTACCACCGGAGATGGTGCCGTCGCTGGTAGCCAAGGGGTCTGCGCTGGAAGCGTGGAAGGCCATCAAGGAGCGCCGGATCGGGAACGACTCGGTGCAGAAGGTGAAGGCGCAACGTCTTCGGAAGGAGCTGGAGACGATGAAGTTCAAGCCCGGTGAGTCTGTCGATGATTTCACCGAGCGCTTGGAGAATCTTGTGGCGGCATTGGAGACCCTCGGCGAAGTGGTGACGACGCGCAGGACCGTCGAGAAGCTGCTGCGTGCTGTGCCCAAGGCATTGAAGCAGACGGCCGTTGCAATCGAGATCACCTCTAATCTCGACAAGCTGTCACTGGAGGACGTGTGCGGACGGCTGCGTGCGGCGGAGGATTGGGAAGCCGAGGACGACACGCCGGCGGCGACAAGTGCCGACGGTAAGCTGCTTCTGACGCAGGAGCAGTGGACGGCACGGATGAGGAAGGCGGACCACGGCTCCGGCAGTGGCGGCGGCGGCGGCCGCGGCCGTGGCCGCGGGCGCGGATGGCACAACTCAAGCTCTGGGAGAAAGGAGCCTGGGCCGAGACCACCATGGGACGGTGGATCGAAGACGGCGTCGGCTTCCAGCGATGTTGGGCCGGATCAATGCCGCCGCTGCAAGAAGACCGGGCATTGGGCCCGGGAGTGCCCGACCAAGCCCAAGAACCTGGCGGCCCACGTTGCTGAGGCTGAGGAGGAGGAGGGTCCGGCCCTCTTCTTTGCCTCGACGGCGGTCAACGATGGTGGAGACGCGGCGCCGGCCGTAGTCCACCTCGTGGAGGAGAAGGTGATGGCGCAGCTCGACGGAGATGCTAACCGCGACGCCGGACTCTGGTATCTGGATACCGGGGCTACCAATCACATGACGGGCGCGCGCGAGGTCTTCACCGAGCTGAACACCGGCGTTCAGGGCACGGTGAAATTTGGGGATGGATCCGTGGTGGATATCGCCGGCCGCGGGAACATCCTCTTCCAGGCGAAGAATGGGAAGCACCAGAGGCTGACGGACGTCTACTACATTCCGCGGCTCACGGCGAACATCGTGAGCCTCGGCCAGCTGGACGAGGGAGGCTGCCCCGTCCACATCGACGACGGAGTGCTCCGAATCTGGGACCGGCAGCGGCGTCTGGTGGTCAAGGTGAAGCGCACGGCGGTGAGGCTGTATCTGCTACGGCTGACGACGGTGAAGCCAGTGTGCCTGGTGGCGCAGCGCGGCGAGGAGGCGTGGCGCTGGCACGAGAGGTACGGCCATCTGCATTTCGATGCACTGCGCCTGCTGTCGCGCAAGGAGATGGTGTGCGGGCTGCCCTGCATCGAGCATGTCGAGCAGCTCTGCAATTGCTGTGTGGCGACAAAGCAGAGGAGGACACCGTTCCCGGTGGCGGCGAAGTACCGAGCGGAGGAGAAGCTGGACCTAGTTCACGGTGATTTGTGCGGTCCAATCATACCTGCGACGCCAGGAGGGCGACGCCATTTCCTGTTGCTCGTGGACGATGCGTCGAGGTACATGTGGATCTCTCTGCTAAGCAGCAAGGACGAGGCGTCGGAGGCCATCAAGAGGTGGCAAGCCATGGTGGAGACGGAGACCGGGAAGAAGCTGAAGATCTTGCGCACTGACAATGGGGGTGAGTTCACCTCTGTTGAATTCGGTGAATGGTGTGCAGGTCGTGGCGTGCGGCGTCATCTGACGGCGCCGTATTCACCACAACAGAACGGCGTGGTCGAACGCCGCAATCAAACCGTAGTGGCGATGGCGAGGAGCTTGCTGAAGGGGAGATCGGTGCCGGCGGTGTTCTGGGGCGAGGCCGTGGTGACGGCCGTGTACCTGCTGAACCGGGCGCCGACGAAGAGCCTAGCCGGCCGTACCCCGTACGAGGCCTGGCATGGCAAGAAGCCCACGGTGGAGCACCTGCGCACTTTCGGGTGCGTCGTTCATGTGAAGAACGTGAAGCCACATCTGAAGAAGCTTGAAGATCGTAGCATGAGGATGGTGATGTTCGGCTACGAACCGGGTGCCAAGGCGTATCGGGTGTTCAACCCGGTGGCGCGGCGCGTGCACGTGGCGCGCGACGTCATCTTCGACGAAGAGGCGAAATGGGACTGGAGCGCAGGACGTGAGGACGATGGAGGCGGAGAGTACCACGACGGCGGCTTCAGGGTGTTCACGGTGGCAAGCGAGTACGTGGCTGGTGACGGGGAACCTGTGGAGGGGAGGTCCGCACCCGCTACACCGAGCACGGCGACCACGGTGCAGCCTCTGACGCCGGGTGCATCAGATTCGCCTATGACGCCAGCGGCAGCCGCGACACCGATGTCACCCGAGCAGGTGGAGTTTGCTTCTCCACCAACAAACGTGCAAGACTTCGTGGATGCAGACCACGATGAGGAGGCGCCGGTACGTTTCAGATTGCTGGATAATGTGCTGGGGCCAAGTTCTATGCAGGGACTGGCAGAACGAGATTTGGAGCAGGCAGAGCTCATGTTTGCAAGTGCGGAGGAGCCGGCAACATTCAAGGAAGCTGAGCAGGATCCTCGCTGGAAGCAAGCTATGAGGGAGGAAATGAAATCGATTGAAGAAAACAAGACATGGAGCCTTGTTGATCTGCCTGCAGGACATTCACCAATTGGGTTGAAGTGGGTATTCAAAGTCAAGCGTGATGAGCATGGAGCAGTGGTGAAGCACAAAGCACGGCTGGTTGCTAAAGGATATGTGCAGAGACAGGGAATTGACTTTGATGAAGTTTTTGCTCCAGTTGCAAGGTTGGAGTCTGTCAGAGTGCTGCTGGCTATAGCTGCTCATAAAGGATGGGAAGTGCATCACATGGATGTAAAAAGCGCTTTCCTGAATGGTATACTGAGTTAAGAGGTGTATGTGGTACAGCCACAGGGATTTGTTAAGGCAGGTCAAGAGCACAAGGTGTTGAAACTGGAGAAAGCCTTGTATGGCCTGAGGCAGGCGCCAAGAGCGTGGAACATGAAGCTGGATAGCAGCCTTCTATCACTTGGGTTCAGAAAAAACATAGCTGAGCATGGTGTTTACACCAGGGGCACTGGAGGAGCAGCACTCATTGTGGGAGTATATGTGGATGATCTGATCATCACAGGAAGCACAGGCATCAAGGAATTCAAGTCAGAAATGATGAAGATTTACAAGATGAGTGATCTAGGTCTGTTGTCTTATTATCTGGGGTTGGAGGTGAGGCAGACCAAGGAGGGGATCAGCATTGGACAAGCTGCTTATGCAGCAAAACTTGTAGAGAAGGCTGGCTTGACAGGATGTAATGCTTGTGCAGCACCAATGGAGTCCAGGCTCAAACTGAGTAAAATCAGTGAGGCACCTTTGGCGGATGCAACTGAATATCGAAGTGCAGTTGGGGGACTTCGGTATCTGGTGAACACACGCCCTGACATTGCCTTTGCAGTGGGGTTTGTAGGTCGGTTTTTAGAACAACCACATGAAGATCACTTGGCAGTAGTGAAACACATCATCAGGTATGTGAGTGGTACATTGGAGTATGGTTTGTTCTATAAAGTAGGAGAGCAGGGAAGTACTGGTGTTCAATTAACAGGGTTCAGTGATAGTGATTATGCTGGGGATATTGATGATAGGAAAAGCACCAGTGGGATGTTATTTTGTCTAGGAGACAGCCCTGTTACTTGGCACTCCAATAAGCAGAAGGTGGTGGCACTTTCTACATGTGAAGCAGAGTATATTGCTGCATCTGGTGCAGCTTGCCAGGGAGTGTGGCTTGCACGGCTACTAAGGAGTCTGCTTGGTTTGGAGGTTGGGGTGCCGGTTCTGAAGATTGACAACAAATCAGCAATTGATCTCTGTAAGAATCCAGTCCATCATGATAGAAGTAAGCACATTGAAACTAAATTTCATTATATCAGAGATTGTGTTGAGAAGGGCAAAGTTGTGGTGGACCAGATCTCTACAAAAGATCAGTTAGCAGATGTTCTGACGAAGTCTTTGGGTCGTGTTCTGTTCCAAGAGCAGCGTGAACGCATTGGCGTCGTCAAGCTTGAAGCACAGCGCAAGAATTAGGAGGAGAAATGTTGAGTAATGCTGTGCAATGCTTGTCAAGCTATTTTCGGTTTCCTTGTTCACGGTTGAAATAAGCTCACCAGTTTGTTTGGCTGAGCGAGTCTGTAGGAGCTCAAGTGCATGGTTGCATGCAGAGCGCGTCTGTAGGAGAGTGTGCGCGGTGTGTGGAGCTGAACATGGGATGGCATGTTCACGAAAGGCGGCATGCCGTGCGTATAGGAGTCGTTGGTTAGCTTCTATTTGTATTCAGCAATACAAGGGAAAAACGCTGCCTGTTCTTTAGCAGCACAAAACAGAGAGTTCGTGTGTGTGCTCCCGCGGCCCTCGTCGGTGATTGTCGGAGTGCCGCTGACAGAGAGCTCCCTCCTGCCCGGGCGGCCATGAAGCGCATGCTCCTCGCCGCGATCCACCGATCCTACCTGAAGGCGCTGGGCAGCCTGCCCCAGCGCGAGCTCACCGATCGGCTCCACCGCAGCGTGCTCCATGGCGACTCCTGCTACGGCCCGCTGGACCCTGTCTCCAACATCATCGTCAACACCGTCTGGTACGATCAGAACTTCCTGGCCAGCAAACAGGTTAAGCTAGACATGATCAGCACCCAGTGCCTGTGGCGCGCGGCGGCCAGGTCACTCTATGGCCTCGTATCCTTCCTGTGCACCCGCTACCAAAACCTCACACCTGACCAAGCCCTGCAGCGCCTGATGGTGACAGGGGCTAACTTGAGAGATGCCGATCCCAACCTTTTCATGCCATAACGAGACTCTAGGAAGCTGTACTGGTGTGAAGGCTTGCAAATTGGATTGGTTCATAAGAAGGGAGCCCCGTCAGTTACTGTCCCAGAAGCATATGCGGCGGCGGCCACCGCAGCGCACCACCCCAACCTGCTTGCACAGAAAGAGTTTCTTGGATCATCGGATACTGTGGCTAATCTTAAGGTTGCCTCGAAGGTGCTGCATCTGCAGGACGGTCGCCTGCTATCCTCTAAGGATCTTGAGTTCCTCTGCATGCTTATATCATCCAAGTGTCCCTTCACTACTGGCATGTCACATAAGCAACCGGAACCAGAGCCTACAAAGGTGAACATTGTTCTCTACACCCACGTATCTGAATGCTGTCGCATGTTCCGGGGCCAGCAGGAGCGAGCCAGAAGAATTATGGCAGCTGCATTGAGCAAGTTGAACGAGACCGCGGTTGGTTTCTTCTATTCCTCACTTATATATTTGCCCCTCAGTTCGCTGCAAATAAATTTCTTATACCAATAATTCGTTTGCTTTTAATGAAATCTAGTATATGTGGATAAAACAAGCATATGGCAGATAATAATATATATTTGAATATGAAAGTAGATACTGAATATATATTTGAATACTTTGACATTGATCCTTCCTTGCTTTGGTTCTTCATTAGTTTGCAAGCTTTCGCTTTCATCATAATAATGAGTCAAGCAACTACAGTTAACCTGGAATAATATTCAAGGGTGAGGCTCAGACTGAGAGCTCGCTATGGGATAGTTCAATTGTGAAATCCTTCTTCTGGGAAAGTTGAAGCACATGACCCATTAATAACACGGCGCTGTTAATTCTTCTTGCAGTGGCTTCCTTGTATCTGAACCTTAAAGAAATGTTTGCTAGATCCACTCCTCTGTTATGCTTTAACATTCTTCTTCTCCTTGGATGAAGGAACCCCACTATAGGCTTCATGTTATCTGTGGGGTGAATGAGCTCGTATCTGGCCCGGAGTTCAGCTTGGACGTTTCTGGAGGCTACAATCCATGGACACCTCACATATATCTGCACTCTCACATGAACTTTCTGACGACTCGTGAAGGCGAGCATGCATCCAACGCTCTTCTTTGCTGAATGTAAGAACCATGACACAGGTACTTGGTGTGTCCCTGTGAGTTAGCCCCAGCGATACGATGATCCAGATGCTGCTACGGATCCATGTGCTGGTATGCTCTAGTCTTGAGTGTCGACCTTATGATTTCTGTGTTAGTATTACTCGTCAAGTAGATTGATCTTGTTCATTCTTAACTACTTTATATCAATTTCACGATCTGGCGTGCCACATTTTTGGAGCCTGTTATAAAATACATGAGCCCAGAATATTGTCAACTCTATCCGGGTGCAAGCATTTAGACTCACATCATTGCAATTCATATTCATGATAGTTCAGATAATAGCTTTAGCGAATCTGAGAGAGAGAGGTAAAGAGTGTAATCACAGTATTTTCATTTTACTGCAGTAATATCGAAAGAATCCATGTTTTGCTTCTTTTTTTGTTGTTAAATTTATATGATATAAGATACCTATATATATGGACAAAGCAAAAAGTAAGCCATCTAACATATCTTTTGTGTGGTCATCCTTATTGTGTACATCTTCATGGATTTCTTTCCATCATCAGCTGCTCGATTACTGCTTGGTAATTAAATGAGAAAATGGCAAAATAACCAGTATAATTTCCAGTTACGTTAGTTAATTTGTCATGACTAGCTTCTACTCGATACCTCTAAAAAATCCCAAAATGTAAGTGGGCGCAAGCGATGCGGGGTAGATTTGGAACGAGGAAATGTGTCATAGCTTCTGGATAAGGTTTGACTACACTAAAGCAATACAGCAGCATTGACGATGCCTCCTCAGTCAGCTACGTAGTAATGTTCCATGCTTGGTAATAACTAGAACTTCTGGATCCTATTTTGAAAACTTACAACGATTTTGACATGTACCAAAATGCTACAGCTTTGTGACTTCATGACAGCCTCATGGCATTCAGCATGGTTCCATGAGGCCAGCATGTGGAGCCGTATTGTCATGTGGGTTTTTGAGACTATCAAAATAGTTATAGTTTTCTTGAAATGGGCCACATAAGTTGTTTTTTATACACATGTCAAAATAGATGTAGGTTTCTGAAATTTACTCTAAATATATATGCTTCACTACTGCTCCCACTACTTAGCATTAAAATATATGATGGAGTAGAAGCCATTCCTCCAGAATTAACACAACTTGGTCGTATCTCCCATGATGGAGTAGGAAAATATATGATCTTCGTTCTTATCTAGGATGCTAGTTGAGTACATGATGCTGCATCAGCATTCAGCAGCGAAATTAAGAAAGAAACAGGCACCGCTTTTATGTGAAATGTGGAGGTAGATATGGAGGATGACATGCAAATACTGCTAGCAACTGGCTCCGACTATGTCTCATGGATCCTATCCTGATGCTACTGAATTTATGCAGGTCTGTTGAGTGTTGACTAGTTGGTCAGAGACACGGATGCAATGGCTTCTTGTTCAGTTGTTCTCGTGCCAAGAAAATGCTTGGCTTGTTGCAACCGGACTCCGGACACTGGATGTAAGCCAACCGAACATTACATGCATGTTTTCCAACAGAAAACTGAAATTTGAGCATGTAACGTGCTGCTAATCCGTTTGTGATTAAGTGGCAACAAATTGAGTAGGAAAAAAAGGAATACCCCAATTGTCCAACAACTGTAACAAAGTACAATAAACTATCCAAAATCTCTGAGGTGAAGATGGAAAATAAGGCTCGAATCCAGTTCTCTGAACATACATGAGTGTATTTGTGCAAACCACATGCAAATGAAATGCGCACATGCATCTCAACGACAGCAGGCATGAAACAACCATTGCACTGTTTAGCTAACACAACGTAACGAAGTAACCACATACACAAATATCCATCAAGCTCACAGAAACATTATCTGAAGATCGCACCCTTACAATGGTTGCATACAACTCTCTTTATTTGATGCCTGACCTCATTGGCATGGTCAGGTCGTCAGGGAGCATCCATAGGTTCCCTCTTCTCCCCTTACTCTTCATCGAAGGGGAAGGCCTCACCCTTGCGACAAATGAATCGCAGCCCAAACCATTCTTGCACATTCCAGTCCTCCTCGTTCCCGTTCCCGCACACGAACTCGCTGTCATCCACGGGGTGTAAAATGTCCAAGTAACTGTGACAGAATGCACAGCTCCTCTTGTACTGCGCAAGTGGCTCTTCTGGGTTCATATGCATGTTAACATTAGTTGATCAATGAAAAAGTATTGAACAGTGATTAAGAAAGGAAGGAAGGGAGTTGCATGTGCATACGTACCAATGATGGTGCATGTTTCAACAGTGGCAATACACGGGGGTAGAAACGATGGGTCTGAGCATTCGGGAGCCTTGTAGTGCACCTCAGCGAAGAAACGCTTGATCTTCTTGCTGCTGTGGCTGCGAGCCCAGAGAAGTTGACGTGTGACCAGGCCTCATCCCTGTAATGCACGCCGTCTTCCATCAGAGGCTTCGCCACATCAAACTCGCCACCCTGCAGAGATTGTAAGTTACTGCTCGAGTGAAATGAACGTACTGGGTGTCTGGCATTGTAATGGTGTAGAGCGTGGAGGACAGTGGGCATAATAGTGTCGTCGTACGATCTGCATCCAATGCAATCGGATTAATGTGATTGATAAGGTGGTTGTTCGGTGTATGTACATACAAACATGAATAGAATCATTCTACTCTATTGCTGAGTGCAAACAGGTCCTAAGCCAAATCATCAAGTGCTGGCAGGTAACCTCACAAACTTTTTTTCCCCATAATCCACTTCTCCATCATAATATAGTATCTTGATTTTTTTTTTTGGAACTGCATGATTGGGGATGTTGTGACGATGTGCAATAATAGTAAGAGGAATTGATGCATGGCAAAAGAAAAGGCACAAGTGTCTGAGACTGCTACCATTTTTACTCCACACGCAGTTTTCAAGAACTCAATAAGCTGTCGTTGAGAATGAGACACATCAGAGTTAGGATAAACGAGTCTAAGCTGAAGAGACAGCAGCACTTCAGTTCAAAAAATTTTGCTGCTTTGTTTAGGCCAAGACTTTCAAAGACAAAGTAACTGAACCTACTCTAGATAATACAGCATAAAGAAGGCATTTCAACATATTTTAGACTTGTGTTGCAGCGCATACAATAATGTACGACCAATAAGTTACTTGATGTTCAACTAATTGTGCACAGATCGAAGGACGGTTTTCCAGTTACAAAACATGAGGTTTCGGCATATGATCATGTGCAAAGACAGATTAATAATTATATGATGTTGCTTGGATGGCAATGTCGAAAACTCTACAACATGAATTTACTCTTTCGGTTCCAAAATAACTTACAATTTGGAACGGAACGGAGGGAGCCAGTAGCATATGTGGACCAATTCAATTAGCGAAAAGCAATCACCCTGGGCCTCCATTCAGTCAGTAAAACTAGCTAAAACTAGTGACGTACCGTACAGTACGGGGGCACCTGATGCTGTGGTACTGGTGGAAACCTCGGGATGTCCTCGTCGCGCTCGGGCAAGCAGCCCCGCAACCGCAACAGTCGCTTCTCGTCGTCGGACAGGTCCGGCAGCAGGTCGAGCACCATCGGCGGCGGCGCGTGTGTCCCCGTCGAGCAATCCGCCGTCTGACCTAATTCCTCTCTTGAGATCTCTCCCTCCCTCAGCGAAAATCTGTGTCCGTGTTCCCGGACTAGATGGAATCCTGATCTGACGAGACGCAGGGCCTTGTTGGTTTTTCCTTCGGAGAAGAAATTGATGAGAGGTTGCTGATTTTTTTAATAGGAGGGGAAAGCGGGGAAGGGGAGGCGGCCTAGAAATCGAGCAACCGAATCGGAACATTGTAAAACAGGTGTGATTGGGAATTTGCCAGAGGAGGAGCTCCTGACATCAACACTACTAGTAGGCTAGTAGCTGCGAAGCTGAATGCATAATACCCAAAAGAGAATGCATATGCTCAAGCCTCAAGGGGAATTTAGCCCATACTAAATCCAGGACTCAAACCGATTGTTGCACAAGAGTGCTCGATTAAATTGATCAAAAAGAGCTTACGGAGCGTCAGAGCTTACCAGTGTTCTTGCTTTCTTGCATTGGCACTTGTTTCCCCCATAAATGATATATGTGTCTACAGAAAAAGAGCCTCTATGTTTGCTGTAAAAGCAGCCTCAAATGCATTTATCTGCCTACTAGTTCAGTAAAGAATTACAACAGCTAAACATACACTTGCTGACCCAAACATAAATATTGATGGAACTAAAATCTATAGAAAATCTGCCTTTTGTAGAGCCGACGTCAAACTTCCAAACCAAACCTAGATGATCTGCGAACTCCTAACTCCCACACCATTGGAGGACTGGGCCTGCAAGCAAACCCCGACTAGGTGGCAATCCAAAAAGGCGCATTAGCAGCATACAATTTCAGTTCCATCTAAAATCTCAACTTGAACTCATGGTGTAAGTTTGTTTTGAGACCAGATGAAATAGTAACGCAAGTTCCTTGGGGTGGAGTTGCATCTCATGTCTTGATGAAATTAGCAAGTACTGCAGAACACACTAGGTTATATAACAAGCCAAATATCAAAATTTCAGTTAGTTAACAGCGCAATGCAAATCATTAGATAACTCATGAACAATAGGGTCAATTAGCATGCATATGCCATACAATTTCAGTTGGAGCAACTACGTCAGGTGTGATGTTGGATGGTGGGACTCATGAGCAATGCCATACAATTGGTTGATTTCGTACAACTGTCATTGCACCGTCATTTGTAAACAACTTTGTTTCTTAAAGCTTTTTCTAAGCTTGGGAGTTGGGACTTACAAATTACAAAGTTAGTCCCAAGTCCCAAGCTTAGAAAAAGCTTTTAGAAACAAAGTTGTTTTCAAGAATCAAGATCATCTTGAACCAGAACTCGGACCTTTTTATGTGGAAAAATAAATCATGCATCATTGCAGATTGCAAGTCAGAAACAAGCCAAACAGAGGCGGCCAGCAGTGCAGCAGGCACGTCGAAGCCTGATGGATCGCTCCCTGCCCTCGACGTCGATCGCAAACTCAGAGACAGGATCACAGATGGCCGGTCCATTTCGAAAGAGAGTAGGGACGGTTCATGTCTAGTTCTTTCGCCCCATGGCAACGAGTCATTGCGTCGGATCGGCCATGGACGGGAAAACGAGAAGTGTCTCAACGTGGTATTGCCAATTGTGTGCACATGCAGAACTCGGGGGAGCTCGCCGGAGGGGAGGGCGGCGAGGCCGGCCGGGGGAAGAGAGGCGGCGCTGCGGCCGGCGGGAGCGCTCGGCTCTTGCGGAAGGGGTATCCAAGTGCTTTGAATGGGTCTTTAGTGCTTAATCTCAACCGCAGGATGTTGATTGGACGGCTGTCAGGTACCCAGGGGGTGGACGGTAAATGAAATAGTTTTATAGCAAGAGTAATTAATCGTTGTTGTTTCAAGGTTAATTGAAAGCCGGCGCCCCTCGATTTCCTTGTTCACTAATAAATCGATTAATTAAACTCATGTTTCTATAATCGATTCGATCCCCCGGGCCTATTCGAGAACGCCTACGAAAACGTTGTTTGGATTTACGAAAAGGTTGTTTGAATTTACTAACAGGTTGCTTTGATTTATGAAAAGTTTGCTTGGATTTACGAAAGGGTTGCGTAAATTTATGAAAAGGTTGTTTAGATATATACATGAATTATTCATTATGTGACAAAATCTTGAAAAAAACAACATGGATTTCGTTTATATTATTAATTCTCGGATCCAGAAGAGTAGTCGTCTCGTTTGATCCATATATTATTTGAGTCATTTACTATAGTATAAAATTAACATTTGAACCCTCTATACAATAAATGCCAATAGAATCTACTAAAATCAGA